>NW_020799095.1:8431529-8443368 GCF_003259725.1 Athene cunicularia | reverse complement strand
GCTCTGGAGGGTGTCGTCGGGGGGTGCTGGGGTGGCCCCTCGCTGCCGTTTTGGCCGCTGCGGTTCTGCTCCTCGGGGCTGGCAGCTGGCGGGGGGAAGAGAAAGCCCCGGTCCCTCCGGTAAGGCGAAGCGTTGAGGTCTGGCAGGAGCCGCCGTTGCGTTTTCCCGAGGCGGGAGCGGGGTCACAGCGCTTGCTGGGAGCAGCACGGAGTTGGTTTGCTCGTGGTAGCGGTGGGGACGGTTAGTGTTTGATCACGGTAGCCCATGGTAACTGTTAGTATTGGCAGCTCTTTGCCATTAATAACGACGGTGACACCGCGATGGAGGGCGCAGCAGGCCCCGGTGGAACACCTCGTTCTTTAGCGTGGGTCAGTTTTCGGGGGGAAGCGGGGCTCGGTGCCTGCGCCGACAGCGGGCTGGTAAGGTGGCCACCACCTGACTGCTGGTCCAGCTGGCTCCATGCCCCGTGTGTCAGAGACCTCCAGGCAGTGACCCAGGGACCCCCGGAGGGATCTCAGGTACACGTGGCTGAAAAGCAG
The DNA here is from genome assembly GCF_003259725.1 of Athene cunicularia. Taxonomy (NCBI): domain Eukaryota; kingdom Metazoa; phylum Chordata; class Aves; order Strigiformes; family Strigidae; genus Athene; species Athene cunicularia. The sequence goes on along the minus strand of NW_020799095.1, from coordinate 8,442,829 downwards.
AAACTCAGAAGAAGTGGGTAGCAGAGCGCTGCTGGCGTTTGAGTTGATGCCGTAACTTGGTGCAGGAAATTTTGCACCATCCAGATGTGGAGAGGATTCACAGATGGATAAACTCTTTCTCATTTCTGCGGCACATAATTGGCCATGGAGTGATTTTTCGGTTTAATTCCAATAATGGCAGTGAAGGCTGGGAAAGAGCGTGGAAGACAACATGTAGCAATATTTCTTCACATACATTTTCAGCCTGCAAAAACTTGTACAACATTTTATGCTGGAGTTGTTGTCTTCAGCTTTTGTAAAGCCCAGTGTCTTTTTTCCCCCTCACCTTTATTCATCTAGTCATTTTTTTAAACTTGTCTAAGTTATTAGCATCTAGAGTCCTAAATTGACATTAGAAGTTAGGAATCTTTTTGTTTGCAGTTACTGTGGAGTAGTATCAGATTCTAAAGTTTCTCTTTAGAAACTGCCAAGTTTCTTCCAGTTCATTGATAGCCATCAGCTGCCCTTCGCGAGTGAGCCTCGATAGCAAGAGACGTTATTGAATGTGGCCGGCATGGCTACCTGCATCTGCTGAGCATTTGTACTGCGCTCCCGAGACCTCCGAGTCATCCCTTGCTGTGAATTCAGCAGGAATACAGTTAGTTGTCTGCTGCCTGCCCTTCGCATGGGTTGCTCCCAAACCATAACGTGAATCTGGAGTATCTTTTCAGGAGATGGGAAGCGTATGCCTACATTGCAAATGAAGCTGTAGTCCTAAAATGATAGGCTTGCCCTTTGCTGATTAGCTAAAAGTCTGTTTATCCTTTTGCGTTCACTGCTGTGGAAAAAATAGTTCCTTTTATGGACTAGAAATACCTAGTCCTTTCTGCTCTCCATTTTGCCATGGTGTCACTACAGCTAGGATGTGTGACTCTTGCAGCTAGCAGAAGCGTGCTTATTCGTGCTGAAATTTCAGGTTTTGATGCCCATGTAAACTGTTTGTGTATACTTCACGTACTTTACATATTTTTATGTAATGTATGTAATTTTATGTAATTCTTCACATACTTTACATCAAGTAATATTTTATCAGTGCCGTTCAGTATCAAATTCATCAAATTTAAGCTAGTGGCTTTCTGCGGTGACTTTAACAGAAGTTAAAATAGTGTAAATTTTTTTCCCCTTAGCACTCTTTCAGCTTCACCTCCTTACATTTTTCTGCTTTCCAGCTTGCCTCTATACAACTTCAGTAGGAGTTACCTCAGCTATCCAAAGAACTTTCAGCAAATGAATATCTTTTAACGTGGTATCACGATATTGTCTTCTACTCAAGTAATTCCCTAAGAAAACTAAACATTTTTTGCTGCAATGTGTAGAAATAACCAGGATAGGTTCGTTCTAGATTAACTCCTGCACCCAATAAAATATGGAGAGTCGAATATTTTCTCAACTCTCTTTCATCTCTTCTCAGGCAGTTTCCACTATATCCATGGGTCCATTTGTATCACCATTCAGTTCTTCTAGTAAGAAGTGTTGGCAGTATCTGTCTTTTAAAAGAATTCTTTATGCTAAATCTATAAACATTCTGCACTAGTGTTAATGTGACTGGTGGGACTGCAGTCTTATTAAGAAGTACAACCATTATGCTGGCAGAGGACAAAGGTAAGGTCTTTTGGGTTAGATATATATCACACTAAATTGCGTATTAGGCCTCTGAATAGTTGTGGTTATGAAGAGGGAACATTACTGTTTGTTTCTCTTCCTCAGTCCCTTTTACCAAGAAATAAATGATAGAAGAGAGAAGAAGAAAGAGAAACATTTCATAATTTCCTGTAGTGTTAAGGGCTGTTTGCAGTGCTTGCAAGCTAAAAAAATAATCTGATTGTGTATATATATATGTGCATGAAATAATTCTAATAGATTACAATGATATGCTATGGAAATTATAGAAAGGAAATAGAAGATAATGTTACAGCTGTTCTTCTGTAAGAAGTATTATGACAGAAGGACTAAAACTCATCAATCTTGGACAAGATAAAGAGATTGTGCAGTAATCAGATGATTACTGAATTGTTGCTAGTGTCTAAATGTTACCAGTGCTTTCTTTTCAAATTCTGGGTGTGTGGTGTCTAGCATAGATTGAAATTAGGAAGCAAAAAATGTGTTTCTTGCCTTTAAGCCTACAAAAATTCCTTAACTTTTTTTGCTAGAGAATTTCTTTAACCTTGTAGAATGATTACAGCTTTGAAAAGTTTTAAATTCAATTTTATGCATAGAGTTCCTGGCTTTCTAATCCTTAGGGAATGGTCTGTAAATATTTTGAAAATAAAATGGAGGAGAAAACATAGTTCTATGGCTTGTGTATTTCACATGGCACTAAGACAGTCTGAAAGCCGTTTTCATGCGTGAGTATTACTAATGTTAGTAGGGGCTCCATTTTCAAAATCCAGTCTGAACAGACTCTCTGATTTTAACAGGAAGCTATGAAGTATCTTCAACATCTAACCCACTTCAGCTGCTTTAACTTGGTGGTGATTAATACAGCTTTTGCCTGTTTCTTTTCTTTTTTCCTTTTTTTTCTTTTGTATTTGCAGTTTTGCCAAGATTTCTTGTATTCACGGGGATACATGCAGGATCTCACTGTGACCACCTTGGTTCTATAGCAGCAGTGTACTAAGTAAGTGTGTGAGTGTGCGTGTATCGGTGTACACAATTACCAGAGAAGCTAAATAACTTGAATTCTAGCCAGCATGGCAAATCGACATACGTGGCAGTCTTCAGTGTGCCACACTAACTGTGCTGATTTGTTTGAAGCATGTTTGCTCTGTGTCCATGCTACTGCTGGCTTGTTTTATTGTAAGACTTTCTTGGAACCCATGTTATATAGTTTGACAAGTTCTTAGTAGATGGGTTCTTGGAAGCTGCCTGAGGCATCGGTATGAATTTGCATCCATATTGTCACCAGAGTGGCTCAAGTGGCAAGTGTTCATGGATTGAAACAAGTCGGATTCAGCTGAATTTCTTGTGGAGCCCTTTAGTTTTTAAAACTGAAGTCTGGGATGCCACAGATGCGGTGTTTGTCAGTGGAGCTTATATATATGTGTCCCACCATCTGAGGCAGTAGCTGGTAGCAATGGCTGTATCACCTGTCCAGAGTGCAGAGATTTGCAAGAGAGTGACCAATACAAACTGAAGAGGGAAGAGAAGTGTTGCGAGCTCACGTGTAGAAGGAGAGCCATCACAGCACAGCACATGATTGTGAAGGTCTCAAACTGTTCCTGGACTCTGAGAGGTGCAGAGGAGGCCCATGACCTTTTTGGCCTCTCTTTCACCTCCTTCAGTTTGGGCCAAACTAACTTTGACCACAGTTCAGACTGAAGGTGTTTGTCCCCTGTATGACAACACTTGTTACCGAGCGAACAGTAGCTGTGACACAGTAAGCACAGCCTCAGAATACAGAGTGTTTTAAGCTAAAAACAATGGTGATTCTTTCAGCTCAATATGAGCCAAGAAAGATCAGTTTCACCAGACAGAAAATAAGAAAATAAAAATTATCTTCTCAAGGCTGAAGAAAGAATTTACAAACAATTACAGGTAAAAAAGGATAAACTCAGTAAAAGTTGACTTAACAACATCATTTTAAATTGTTAAAAATGCTAAGGCAGTAATTAAGGTTTTTCTGCTGAGTATCTGTTTAATTTCCAAAGTATGTCTTGACAAGAGCAATTACATACTTGGTAAGTGAATGGCTAACACAGTAGTCTGTAATTCTGGGTAATTTTGAAGGGTGCTGAAACCTCTCTGGGTTATTCATGTACTAACATACAGTTGGATAATAGTATTCAAGAGAATATTAATATGTCTAACACTGAAAGCTAGAAGATGCTATTAGTTAGGTTGCTGGAGCCAAGATCAATTTCTGAATGTTTTGGATGATACTGGACAGATTTACTGGGAAGCTAAATTCACATGAAGTTAAAATATGAAAAGCAAGCAAAATCTGTTAGTGGAAGAAAACAATTCCTAATCAAACCCATTGATACAGGAAAAGGAAATTCATGAAAGCAAATAATGGCCTGGAATGATTTGAAAGCTACTCTGTCTTCTAACTTGATCTTGAGCCTGAAACATCTTTCTGTCCATGGAGGTGATTGAAGTAAAACATCTAATTCTTTGCAGCAGCACATCAGTGACGTATGATTTTGACTGTATGGTAATAATGCTGCTCAGTCAGAAGAGAGGGATTCTGGTGATATGCAGAGATGCTGAAACTAAGCCTGTCTCTGAGTCCTGTGTAGACTGTACTTTCAACATTCCCCTACTATCAGTCTATAGTTCTTCCAAAGGAAAACAATGACCAGAAGTAACAGGTTTGGTGAACGTTACCAGATGCTAACCTACAAAGCTTAGATTCAAACTGTGCTGTGTTCTGCTTGACTTTTCATCTGACTGATAAGAGAAAACACGAAAAATGATGCTGTAATAGCTATCAGCGATGTCATGACATATTACACAAAAAGTCTTTATTCTGAGGCATGCAGGAGGCATTTTATGTTTTGAAAGGAGATAACGGAGGAAAACCACCGCAAGAATGTGCAGGTGCCTTCAGTCTGCAACTATGTGATAAAGTATTGGTTTAACAATAAGGAATGGGATATGTCTTTTAGCAGCAAAGTTATTTTCAGGCCAAGGTCAGAGCTGGCTGTTGTAGCTGCTAATTATTTTTTGTTGTTTTGCTAGAAGCTGCAGTAAAAGGACCTTGCTTGGCATGCTGAGCAAAGCGAGAAAAAAATTATCTAAGTCATAGGGGGCTCCAAAGCAAGCAGGAGCACTTGAGTGAGAAATGTCTAAGTCTAATAGTTAAAACCAATAGGTCTGGGAAGTCCGGTTATTTCCACTCTGAGATCACTGAAACAGGCTGGCTTGGCCAGTTGTATTTTTTCCATGCCTCTGCTCTTGGTGGCGATTTTACAATTTCTGCCCAGGTATTTGCATAAGAGCTGGGAGCAAACAGTGTGTTCTCTGTGTGTTAACCAAGGAGTGCTTGGTGGTAGGCTGACACAGTTTTATTTGATGAGACAGAACTTCACAGGCAACACCGGTTTAAGGAATTTTCCCTTTCTGACTCACCTCCATGCAGCCATTCTCAGCTGCAGTGAGGCAGCTGTTCACAAGGTTACACAGTAAACCAAACCAAGGAATTGATGTAGCTTTACTTCAGCTCTCCTTTGGTTTTCTTTTTTTCCGTAACAGTTTTGAGAGAACAGTGCAGCCGTAGAGACTACTGACAGCAAGAGCAAGTGTCTGGCATATAAGGGCAGGAACTACACAAGCCTGAAGTGTTTCCATGTGCTTCAAACCACAAGCTGAGAATGTAGTCCTTTTTCTCTTGGGCAGGGGAAGGTTTTGTACCATCTGTTTGAATTTTTGTCTCTTTCAGCAAAAAAGAAACTAGTAATTTTTCTGATGCTGAAACTGCTCTAGAAGGCTAAAAAATCAACTCCAGTACATTTTGTAAAAGGACAATTATTGTCATTGTTAAACACTATGGAATCTCTGTTCTGTATGTCAGTGAATGTTTTATTTGTATCTTAAAAGAGGCTTCCTAAAAGCACAAAGTTTGAGCTACCTTTCATTGCTTATTTGACTTACCCATTAGGATTTGGTGCAGTACGTTCATTAGCAACCTGAGTGCATGTAGTGCTCTTTGTAGAGGTGATTGAACAAATGTTAGCAAATACATAAAAAAAAAAAAAAAAAAAAAAAAAAAAGGAAATGAAGCCTAGAAATTGACCACATCACCTGAGACGTGTTTAGTATGCTTGAAAGAGCAGAGTGAAGTATTGGCAGTGGTTTCCTGGCACATTTGTTCTACAGGAAGTTAGATTTGCAAATGCCATTTAAAAAACTTAATCAAGTGTACATGGTGTCTGTGGATAATAAGATGTGGTGAAAAGCATGGATTCTTACTGCTCTGTGACGTTGCTTTAAGACATCCAAGTGCAGTGTATCCCCTCTCTTTGCTGTCTTTGGAGGTGGTGGCCCTCTCCTGCCACAGAGAAACAGAAACCAGGGGATTGGTACTTCTCAAGTGCGATCTCTATCTGCTCAGAGCCTATAAATGATAAAGGGCATCGTGCCAAGCATCCTTCACTGTGTTCCAGAGCTGTAGATGGTGGAACGATCTGTTAGGTCTCATTGTGATCCAGTAGAGCTGTGGCCTTACCCCAGGAGGGCAGTATACCGGACCCTACAGCTCTGTTAGGTGCCTACTCTGCATTACTGGGGTAATGGAGTATTGTCTCCCAAAAGCCAGACAGTGTTTGCTTACTATGAGTAAGTGTTTCCTCTGCCCCCCTCCCTGGGGAGTCCTTGCGAGGTATTTGCTCAGTACTGCGGCCAAGTTGTCTCCTCTGCGCTATTGTCACATCGTGTGCTGTGGCCTGGTCATCCTATTTTGTGGTGAGATGTAAAGTATATAGCAGCCAGAAATTGCTACTTTCTGTACACAGAAATCAAACTCTAAAATTGCTGTGATTTTTCTTTCACCCACCTGTGACCTTCCTCTTTTTTGCATAACTCAGATTCTTAAGGGATCATCACAGCTGAAGCAACTCCCTGCACTGCGATGCTGGTAATTTGATGAATGTAATGGTGAATACAGATGTGTCTGGTCAAAGCTAGGTGACTGCAGCTTTCAAAGCAAAAGCAGATTTGGCTGCTGTTCTTGCAACAATAGCAGCAGCTGCAAAACTTAGGGCTTTCTCTCCTGTTCACAGCTACCCTTAAGGAAAATGGCAATGTGAGGATGACAAGATTGAGAAACTGCTTCGAGGGGGAATTTTCTTAGAGTGTTTTTGGTGATTTGTTGGGGTTTTTTTAAGAAAAATGCCATCAGTGAGTTCAAGAAATAAGTACTGACTGTTGGGAGAGAAGTATGCTGTTAACCTGAGATGACCAGCAGCAGCTGCTGAACTACAGAACGACTTGGCATACTTCCCTGCAAGTCTGTAATCACGCTCTGGGAAGGCCACTTTGAGAGCTCTTTTATCTGTTTGGGAAGAACACAGTCCCCAGTTGCTGCTTGTCACCTGCTGGCTAATTGAGCCTTTTGTCAATTGCTTGAGTGAAGCTTCCTAGCAGACACAGGAATGCTGTCCCACCCTGTTTGAGAGGCCAGCCAGTCTCCAGGCAGTCACTGAAAGCTGTCAGATGCAATAGTGCCACTGGGGAATCTCATCTAGTCTCATTTTCCCCCCTCATTTGTCGCCCTTCACTTCTCTGGCACCTTGCCAAGCATCAGGTGCTTGCACTTAGGAAAGGTGGTTCTTCTGTGTGCTAAGGCTCAGTCTGATCCAGCAGACGAGTTGTGGTGATGCCATTTGGTCTGGAAATTGTCAAGACATTAGCATTTTTGGGAATTCTCACCATTTTTTTCCTGATAAAAACTATGATCTGCCTGCACAGCTAACAACATGGGCTTTAGTGATGTAAACAAGTCCTCCTCTTATTTGGGGAGACCTTGCTCGCTCAAGGCTCTGTTGCCATGGCTAACAAAACCTTTGCTGGAGTTGACAGGTACAAACTTTTAAACTGCTGTCTGCGCGACTGCCAGATGTCAGTATGATGTTCTCTGGGGCAGGGAGAGATGTGGCAGGTGTTAACTGAAGATTTGAATCAGTCAAGCAAGAAATGCCTCAGACAATGAGAATGGGTTGTGTTGTGAGCAGCATCTTTAAAGGCGAGTGATGAACAGATTGCTTGCTGAGGGTTAGCAGGCATAGGCACTGAGACTCACTGAGCGGTTTGCAAGGTATTCCTTATCTCAGTAACAACTTTCAGGAAGATGAGATTGCACATGCTTTTTTGTGCATCTAGTTTGATACGTTCCTAGCGTGATCGTTGCCATGAGGTACTGGTTTTGTGTTATATGTTCCTATCTGAGTTTTAAGTAGCTGTATGCTGTTAGATATGTATTGGATATCCAGGTCAAGGGGGAAACTGCAGCTTGCTGTGCAGAGTTTGTGGGTGTTTGTTAATAACAACTGTGTACCCTGGGCTTCAAGCAGCCAGCCAGTCTGAGCCAAGCTTGGCTGGTCAGCCCTTCTCTGTAGGTGGTATTGCCATGCGTGGTTGGTAAATCCATTTTTAGACAGCTGTGAACTTTATCTACAAGAGCTCTATGGCTCACAGATAAGGATTAAGCTCCTTCTATATTATATTACTGACAATATGTGACTTTATTGACTATTTAGAGGGCAAACAACCCAAGCAACATACCTGAGAATGGTTCAGAGCAGTGGTTTCACAGGTGTGTTGCTCCTACAAGGAGCTCTACTTCCCAGCTGACTAAAAGGAAGTATGGCAGGTGAGGTGGGCCATCTCCTGCCCCCAAGGAGGGCTCCCTCTCCAGACCCAGGGATGGTGAATTCTGTTGCTGCTTTTGCAGCAGCAGCCTCAAAGGACAAAGTTCTTCATCATCGTTTACATACCTTAGGTGTCTTTGTACCTCCATGAGCATGGATATTCCTGTACATCATTGTTGGATTCCTTTCTGCCACTGAGAGCCAGTTTTCTGCCAGTCCTTAAGACAGCTCAAACCTCTTAATTTTTAGGTTCTGCCAAACCCACTTTTGTCGGCGTACAGTTCTCCTCCCTCTCCTTTTCTTTTTCTTGCCTCAGAAGCACTTTTGAGTGCTTAAGGCAGTCTTTCTCCGTTTACACAAACCTACCCACACTGTGGACCGTCTTCGGTCATTCTGTCTGACTCTCAGGTTTACCAGACTGAGAGAATGGTCAATACTGCTCTCCAGGAGGATCTAAGATGTTGAAAGCGCTTGCCTTGCAGAGCGGAGAGGTAACAATCACAGTTTGCTGTGCAATTTCTGAATCTGTGGAGATTTGGTTATATTAATCCCTACATTGTTGGTTGCTGTCACCAGATCCTCCCCTTTTTACTAGACGACTCTGGAGATTCAAGTCTCTTACAATGCTTTTTACTTCCTGTAATCTTCTGGGTTGTGATATAGGGATTCTCCCTACCATGCAGGATAGGTGGTCTTCTACAGTGGAGTGAATTACAGCAGGAGCCACATGCATTCATACTTTTTGCAGCAACAAGGTAGTATTCTTCTAAATGGGCAATTGGCTTGGTTGTGTGAGACACAGGTTCCCAGCAAGTACCACAGTCAGTATCTTGCCTGGGAGGAGGGCAGAGAGCACAGGCTGAGCCAGTGATTGTATCTGCAGAGAAAGCCAATTATAGAAGATGTGACCCTGCTATTACATAAGCCATCAGTTGCATCTATGATTTGGGGATTCTGCCTTGAGTTGAGATGGGAGAGGCCACTGGAGTGGGTGGCAGGCTAGCTGTTAGATGGGGACTGTTGCCTGCATGGGGAAGTAATTCCTTATTAATAGATGAACAAGCTGAGTGCTCACAAAGTATAGGGGTCTCCTGGCTTTGTCCAGAATAGTACGTTCAGTCATTGCAGGTGTGTAGAAAGACATATGCACCTCTTCGAGAGTTAGAGGGAAAGCAGATGTTTTTCTCAGAGTTAAAACCCTGCTAGGTATTTAAAATTCTGCTCCTTTGCAGACATGCTAACAGTCAGCTGTGCCATTAATACTGTTTTGCAATGAGTTTTCTGTGGTTTGGGAATTGTTTGTGACTTGAATGTGGCACTTGTGCAATGTTTCCCAATTATTACTTACATTGCTTCAGTATTTTGAGTGTTATGTGTGCATCTTTTCTGCAGATTGGAAAAACTTACTGCTGATGCTTTAACAGCTGAAATGTTTTAAACTTAAGTTGGTTTCTAAACCAGATCTGTTAATGTTGGATTGGAGAGAAAAGAAATAAAATTATGAGGTTTTTGTTGGTAACAAATTTGTACTGTGGCAAGTTTTTTTTTTTTAATTAATTCACTGCCTGATGAAAATACAGCATATTCCTTGCATAACTGTGAAGTTCTCAGCTCTCAGTTAATAACGTACAGGTTTGTGTGGTGCCTTTCAGTGTGGTGGTAGAGGCAGCTGTGGGGATTGTGGCAGGCAGCTAGTTAAACTCTCACTGGTGGGATGGAAGTATTGCAAACACTGTGATCAGTGCTAGACAGGACTTAATTCTAGCTAGTCATTACAAAGAATTGCCTTTTTAATGATTATGGCAGCCCTGTAACAAGGGCTTTTTAATAATGTCATTCATATGCTGGTTCTGTGATTACCCCACATCCTTTTCTACTGCTGAGGCCTGTGCCTGAGCATATATATAATTTCTTACTAATAGATAAAGAATACCACTTGCTTGTACTTACGATTGTCCTCTTATCTGAGTCGTAGAGGGCCTGAATAAGATATTTTGCCTCTTCTCACCCTCACGCCATTTTTATCTTCAATAAATAGGCTATGGATGGTGGTGCACAAGAGAAGTCAGTTATCAGAGGCCAGGCAGCCTCCTTATTTTAGTAAAGCAGCCAGACAAGAAGGAAATCTGCCCAGACGCAGGGGCTGCGAGATTATTGTGCAACCAAAGACTGACTGCTTCACAGAACCATGCACTTGAAGGCAGCTGATTTCATCTGTCATTAGTGAAGTTTTAAATGGACTGGGGTTTTTATCTTCTTATTCTAGTAGGGCTTTGGCTGTTACAGCTCGCATTTCAAACACCGCCCTGGAAGAAGAAAATCTCAATTACAGCAGCAGTCAACATTGTTGCTTAAATTAGCTGAACCAGTCTTGCATGAACTACAGTGGTAACCTTGGCCTGCACTTCGCTCATCTTTCTGTTTTGGGAGGCTGTTAAAAAAATTGTTTTATTCTGTCCAGAAATATGTACTTAATAATATGTGGGTGTTGCTTCACTGTGTTAAGGTATAATATTCAGAAATATACAGCTGCAGTTGGTGACATTTCTCCAGGGCATGGTTGTCCTGATTGGCTTGGATAGGGATGGAAAATTCCACTTACTATCTAGGCTGGTGTCACAAGCTGGAAACTTTGACTTTTTTCTTTCAACTACAAAAAGCATTTAGCTCTTATTATATTGCTTTTTTAGAAAGGCTGTGATAAAACTGGGTATGAGTCAGTGCTGTTCCTTGCTCCAAATCTGTAGACAGACAGTTTCTGTACTATTGCTTGTTACTAGAACGAGATTGGAAAGTAGTTTTTATCAATTTCAAAGAGAGTTCTCAGGGTTCTCCTCTTTTCAGATTCAGGAAGAGGGATGTTAAAGTAGTACAAAGGTTCATCAGTGCTCCAGCAAGCTCAGTGGAGAAGCTCTCCTCTCAGTGCTGTTTTACAACATTGGGGGGGGGGGGGGG
>NW_020799095.1:8392413-8431479 GCF_003259725.1 Athene cunicularia | reverse complement strand
GGGGGGGAAGTTGTTTCTGTCTTCCAGAAGGTTAAATTGCCAGAGAAGGATGGAAAGGAAAAGCACTTTCAGGTATTCCTAACTACCAACTGGAGAGTGGTAAACAAGAGCTGCTACTTATCATCTTTCTACAGGTGTAGTACTATGCTGAATCCTGTCCCCTGGCCTCTTTCCCCTGAATGGTGCTATTTTTTACTTAGCTAATTGCAATCTGTGTCATGATTCAAGGGAGTGGGGAAGATAGCTAGGAAACATTAAAAGATGGCATTATGGTGCGTTTGCATGTATAGAGGGAAATTTGGATGGAAGAGAATGAGAAATATTAAGGAGAAGACATACGGAGTGTCATGTAGGAAAAGGAAAGGGGAATAAAGAGCAGAAAAAAGGGAAAGGAAACACTGGAGACAAAAGTGGTACTACAACTTCTTACAGGAGAGTGTAGCAGAGGGGAGTACAATCCAGAAAAAAATATTCTGAGAACAGCAAGAATGTGGCTGTAACTACATGGCAAAATAATTCAGTGAAATGATAATGCAGTGCTGGGTGGATTATACATGACAACGTGTGTGTCACCGTGTTATGATAAATCTTTGAGATGAGAGTTACAGTGTTTCTCTAGAACTGGGCACCTTGAGGCAATTTTGCTTCTTGTTGACGTTATCTTTCCTCCCTGCAGTTTAGCTGGCATTTCATGTCTTATTTCTATATAGAAAAAGAAAATTATTATCCATAGTTAAAAGTCACACAGTAAGACAGCAGTTTTAGCCTGTCAGCTCAGTATATGATCTTGGGATTTGCAAAAACCACATTCAGTTCCTTTCTGCAATGAAGATTTTTAATATCGTTCTTTGTACTACCGCAGCCGCTAAAAGTCCCAGGCAAGGAGTAAGCCACCTTCAGTGGGCTGACCCCAGTCAGCAGCCAGACACCCACCCAGCATCTCACTCACTCCCCTCTCCTGCAGGATGGGGAGAAGATAGAAGGAAGGCAAAAAGACCTGTGGCTCAAGATAATGACAGTTTTATAAGGAAAGCAGAAGCTGCACACACGAGCAAAGCAAAAAGAGGAATTGATTCGCTACACCCCGTCGGCAGGCCAGTGTTCAGCCGCTTCCTGGAAAGCAGGACCTCAGCATGTGTAATGGTGGCTTGTGAAGACAAACGCAGTAGCCTCCAATGTTTCCCTTTTTCTTGAGCTTTTATTGCTGAATGTGACATCATATGGTCTGGAATTTCCCTGTGGTCAGCTGGAGCCAGCTGTCCTGGCTCTGTCCCTTCCCAGTGTCTTGCCCACTTGCAACCCTACTTGCTCTGGGGTGAGGGGAGGGAGAAGAGAGAAAGAAAGCCTTGCTGCCCTGCAAGCAGTGTTCAGCAGCAGCCAAAAGACTGATGTGTTATCAATGCTGTTTTAACCACAGATGCAAAGCACGGCGCCATAGGAGTTGCTGTGACGGCAGTTAAGCCTATCCCAGTCACAGCCGCTACATCACCACTGTACAGGCACAGTGGGAAAGGGTGACCCTAGTAGAATTGAGAAAGAACAGCTGGATATGGGCAAGTGATAATGTGTGGTACATAACAGTCAGGAATGGTCAAGAGGATGAATAGTAGCGTAGCCTTAGCATTAAAGATTATACTTCCAGTACTTTATTTGCAATGTCTCGTGTGTGGTGGTTTCTTTATAACACGTTAACAAAGTCTACTGTAAGTAAATGGCAGTCAGGAAATAAATACTAATTGCCATTTTGCAGTGAGCAAATTTTTGTTTATTTTGTGTGGTGTAATGGCAACAAATCAACCAAAAAGCAACCCCCAATAGACTAAACTTTTTCCTATCATTTCCCTGTTCTGTGGCTTCCTCCTTGGATGTTTTAGGGTCATTCCCACACATATTTTCACCCATGCTTGTCTGTTACATCTATGGTCTGTTGAGTTGGATTTTTTCCTCATAGGCATTGTTGTCATTCACACTAAAGAAAAACAGTCATCTTGACCTAGAGGTTTATTAGCAGTGCTCAACATTTTTTGCTTATTTTGCATGTCTAAAGTGTTTTGAAGGTGAAAAACTTGGGCACAACACATGTGAAGTCTTTATTAGCACTCATGTGGTGAATGGGGGAGCTGAAGCAGTGAAATATATGATTTACTGAAGTTCAGACAGTAAGATGGTTACAGAACTGGGGTCAGTAGTCAAGAGACAGTGACATTCAATTCCTCCCTTGTGTCAGTCTTTGTGTAAATGTGTCTCTAATGCTCAGAACATTAGGCTTTCCTTTAGAGTAGGTTCTTGTCAGTACTGGAGATCATTCTGGATTTATGTTTGTGCAGGTAGCTGTGTGAGGAAAATTTAGTTCTCTCCAAACGTTATAAAAGAATTAAGTATTGGTAATAAAGCCTGAGCTTTATTTATTACATCCATTAAAGCAGGACAGTAGAAAAAGATCATACAAGGCAGTTGCACAGATTGATTCCTGGGTTATAAAATTGTTCTGTGGTCAGATAAACTACAGTCTTCTGCCACCTGATCAGAAAATACTTAGTGGTGCCAGCTGGCCTGTGGGTACATGGAGAACAAAACCAGTCCTTTCTTATGTTATGGTTCCTTCATTACTCTCAGGGCACTGGTGAGGAAAACTATATCTGTAATCTCTTGACTGGTGGGCATGCCCTTGTGCTTGCCCCTTCCTTGGAGCAGGTGATTCTATGTTAAGCTGCTTTGAACTTGCCAGCTTGGTCCAGGTTCTTCCATTTTTTGCTGGTACACTCCAGCATGATTGTGTTAGTGGAGTCCAGCCTCTTAGTCCTGAGATGCAGGCAGCTCTTGGGCATTTTCATGGTGGCCCATGTGACTGACGACAGGTCTGGAAACTGCAGGAGGATCTGGCCACCAGAGAGGCTGAGGACTGTGTTGCTGACTTATTCTTGGCCCCAGCTTCATGCCCAGTCCACTCCTGTAAAACTAGGATGTTTGGAGCTGAGCTTTTCTGTAACCTAATTGCATTTGCAGGACTACAGCCAGCCAAGAGTAATTGCAGGGAGTTAGGTGGAATTCAAACCATCTGAAATCAGGAGTACAATGGCATCTGGGCCTAATGCCACAAGTCTTTTCTCCAGTGTGCATTTGCCTTAGGAGTAATGGGAAGTTGCATCTGCCTCCTGTGTATAATCTCTTCATAATACAAAGGCATGATTCCTCTCCTTTCCTTAAGAACGTGTTGAATTTTCCTGCAGTGGAAGATTGACTTCCTTGAAGTCTTGATACACATTTTGCTTGTTTTTTATTGAGTGTGATCAATGACCAGTGGACTTCAGATGCTCAGTCTTTGACAGGATCAAGAAGTAACAGGGAAGAGAACAGCTGATTTTTAAAAAGGAACAGCATTTCCAGGGAACACTTCAAGTAGCATTTTATAGCACAGGGAAAGAGAATTTAATCACTCTTGTCCAGTCCATCCTTATCCTCTCTAGCCTGAGAGGTGCAGAAGGAAAGGGTGCCGTTCTGAGCAGATTGATGTCATCTCTATGGGCAGAAAGAAAGATCCAGGGAACTACAGGTTGGTCAGCCTTACCTCAGTCCCTCATAAGGTGATAAAGAAAATCCTCCTGGAAAGTATGTCCGAACAAATGAAGGACAAGAAGGTGATCAGGAGTAGTCAGCATGGATTTACAAAGGGGAAATCATGCTTGACCAGCCTTACTGCCTTCTGTAATGAGGTGACTAGTTTGGTGGACAAGGGGAGAGCAGTGGATGTTGTCTACCTTGATCTTAGTAAGGTTACGGTCTCCCATAACATCCACATAGATAAGATGACAGGACATGGATTAGCTAAGTGGCTGTGAGGTGGATTAAAAACTATCTGAATGGCCAGGCCCAGAGGGCTGTGATCAGTGATCAAGGTCCAGCTGGAGGCCAGTCACTAGTGGCGTTCCCCAGGGGTCAATACTGGGGCCAGCACTGTTCAACATCTTTGTTAATGACCTGGACGATGGGGCAGAGTGCACACCCTTAGCAAGTTTGTAGATGCCAAAAAACCTGGGAGGAGGTGGGAGATGAGCCAGAGGGTTGTGCTGCTATTGAGAGGGACCTTGGCAGGCTGGACAGAGAGGAATCTCATTAAGTTCAACACAGGAAGATGCAAAGTCCTGCGTCTGTGGACAGACTGGGGCCAGCTGGCTGGAGAGCAGTTTTGCAGAGAAGACCTTGGGGTGTTGGTGGACAGCAAGCGACCATGAGCCAGCAATGGACTCCTGTGGCAAAGGCGGCCAACAGCATCCTGGGCTGCTTTAGGAAGAGTGTTGCCAGCGGGTCGAGATCCTTCCCCTCTCCTTGGCACAGGTGAGGCCACATCTGCGGTGGTGTGTGCAGTTCTGGGCTCTCCAGTACAAGAGAGACATGGACTTACTGGAGTGAGCCCAGCACAGGTCCATGAAGATGATGAAGGCTCTGGGGCATCCTTCCCATGAGGAGAGGCTGCAAGGGCTGGGACTGTTCAGCCTGGAGAAGAGAAGGCTCTGGGGAGTCCACCCATGTGTATAAATACCTGGTGGGAGGGAGTGAAGAACAGGGAGCTGGAGTCTTCTCAGTAGTGCCTGGTGACAGGATAAGAGGCAGTGGGCACAGGAAGGTCAATGTGAACATCTGAAAATGTTCTTTTCACCATGAGGATGGTCAAACACTGCCTAGAAAGGTTGTGGACCCTCCATCCTTGGTGATATTCAAAACCTAGCCAGACACAGTCCTGGGCAACCAACTCTAGATGTCCCACTTGAGTAGGGGGGTTGGGCAAGACGACCTCCAGAGGCCCCTTCCAACCTCAACTGTTCTCTGATTCAGTGATCCTTGCTGTGTGCATGAGACACATAACTGGATCACACCTTACATTTCCCACATGACAGGGACACACATTGTGCTGATGCAGCCCCACTCTCGCCCCCATAGCCCTGGGTGTGGCTGGTTGGCCTGGCCCATGCTGGGTGCCTTGAGCCAGGGGCATCATAGCACAGGGGAAAAAAGGTCTTGAGCCTTGCCCTCACCACTTAAAGGCAGCAGTGGCATAACATCTGGCACTTTTTTGTTGTGAGGATCAGATCTCCCAGCCCATGTCCCATCTCCCATTAACAGCCTTGAAAGTTCTGTGCTTGTTCACCCTATTTTAGGGACCATGGGTTGGCTTTTGAAGGAAGACCGTATCAGGAAAGAGCAAATTATGTTTCATTTTCAGTACAGCTGTGCTCACTTCAAATCAGAATGGAGTTTAGGCTTGGGAGCTTATGTCAGTGCTGTTCAAGAGCCAACGTCTTCCACAGGCACATTGCAGAGGATGTGGTTGCCTCGTCTCCAGCTCAAAATAGAGAAGAGAATGCAGACTCTTACCGTCTTTCTTTTATGTTGTCTGTTCTGTCTGGTAAGGTGTTGAGTGCCTCCTGGCAATTGCTGACTGCCTTTAGCTCATGTTGGCTTCACTGCGAGATAGTTCCTGACACATACCAGTGTTCCTAAGCACATTTCATGACTCACTGGTCCAATGGAAAGTCAAGAAGTGGATTAGTTTAAGCCGATAAACTTCTGTGAGAGTAAATATGGAACTTCATTTAAATCCCAAAATCCCTCCTTGGGATTGATTGATGCATATGTTCTATGTTCTTTGTTTTGCTTTTCAGGAACTGGAATGTGTCCCTCACCTCTTTTTTAATGCAGGTCTGAAGCCTGGGTATATTTTGTGGAGCACATTGAAATCTTCTAATGAGACTGACCATCATTTGACCTGTACTTCTGGTCTAACTGGCTTGCTGGCTATGGGTCACATGTCTGCTGCTTTCACAATCTGTGAAATACTATATCGAAATGGAAATGGCAGTGCCCTCATTTTTTTGTGCCTCTAGGTTTTATTTTCAGTATGTATTAAGCTGCTCCCCTGAGCACAGATGCATAAAGAACATTCATAACATTTGATCATTTTAGTGCTTTGCCGTTCATTTCTCTCTTTCTCTGTGCCACAAACTGACTTCTAGTATACATGTTGAACTGTATCACAGACAGTTACATATTAATCATTTTATTGCTTGATTTCAAGTTCTCTGAAAACAGGAATTCCAGCGGGGCAAAAAAGTATAGTCATCACCCACTATATCACAATAAACCAATATCTGATGAAGGAACTTTGGTATTTGTCACTTTTAAAGTACAAATAATATTATGTGGCTCCATTTCCGACATTTGTGGTAAATGCATGTAGTGCGTTGAGTACATACAGTGTGGCAAACATGGCATAGCTTTAAATAAAGTTGTTGATATGATCCCCTTTGTAACTGTCCTGTGAAATAGCATTATGTACCTCCAGTCAGAGAACCCTCTTTAGAAATTGCATCTAAATCTCAGGTTGTGAAATTTATGCTAAGAAAGGAAATCTTTGAAAGAATTACCTCTTGCAACATAGTGATTTCTTTCTACCTGTCTGCTGAGGCACATGTAAAATCAAAGAAAGGGGTATCTTTACTAATTGGTTTTGGAATTGTTTTAATTGCGAAGTACACTTGAAATGGAAAGTATATCTGTTCAAATCCGCATTTCTACCGTTCTTAGGAGCTGAGCAGATTCTTCACTGACTAGTTGGTACCTTGTATCTTATTTCTGAGGAATATAACACCTCAGATGAATTTTCTGACCTTGTCCTTGGATGGCTCACATCCTT
Source organism: Athene cunicularia (assembly GCF_003259725.1). Taxonomy (NCBI): domain Eukaryota; kingdom Metazoa; phylum Chordata; class Aves; order Strigiformes; family Strigidae; genus Athene; species Athene cunicularia. Next base: position 8,424,788 of record NW_020799095.1, on the reverse strand, counting down.
TATGCTTCTTGATTTTTAAGTTTTTTTTCCGTACCTTTTAACTGAAAAAACCCCAACCTTTTTTGTTTCCATGAAGTTGAAAGAACTTGGTCTAGGTTAAAGTTTTTTTACTACTGCTTATTATTATTTGGATGGTGCTTGTACTTTAAGGATGCAGTCCTTCTTATCTTTTGTACACAGTAAAAAAGTTGCTGAAGTTAATGATTCAAGCATAAAATGAGCCAATATGTGATTTAATATTTCTGTGAATTAACACTTCCTTCTTGATTTCTACAAAGTAACTGAAACTGAGAGCTGATTATTGTGAAGAAATCTGAGTAAGGGAGACCTCTTTTAGCCTTTGGTGGCTGAGAAGTGTTGTCCTCATCCCACCTTTATCCAAGCCAAGATTCAGCACTTACTGTGACTTCTCGTTGAGTCTTCCTATAGAATGAAATTTCATTAAATTTAGTTTTCATTTTCTCATGAAAATAATAGCTGTGTGTCTTGCATCACTTCGGGTGTTGTCCTAGATTATAGGGTAAATGTCCTATTGATCTCCTTCTAATCGTTCAAGTTATTCAGCAGCAAAGTCAGACGACTCTTTGCTTAACTGACGGTAAGATTCCAGGAACCAAGATGGATGGTCTGTGGCAGCCTGAGCCAGCATGATTGGCTGGCTGCTACTGCCACTGCCTGCTGCCACCCTGACTTCCAATGCAGTCTAAGCTTCTCCCTCACACTCCCTTGCTCACCTGATCCTGCTTTGTGTGACAGCAGAGTCAGAGTAAAGCTATTTGCTTTTTTTTCCTGCTGTCTTTGTACACTGAGGTGGCTCAGCACAGATGAGTGGAGGAGCCAGTACGTGACAGGGAGTGAAATCAGGGTGGGAAGGAGAAGATGTAGACCTGGTATATGTAGACACAGTTTGCATAAAACTTCATTAAAATTGCCTCAGAATTAGAGAACTGGGCCAGAAGTCTTTAAACGCTGAATTGTGGAGAGCATTGCTTTGTTGTCTTCTAAGAAATGTAGCACCTCAGAAAGTTCTGCCATGCAGATGATGCAAGACTGTGTGCATTTAGGATTCCTCAGTGGCTAGTCCGTGAGACCCAGAGAAAAGCCATGGTACAGCAGAAGCACTAAACATGCAGGATGCTGCTATGATGTTACACTCCCACACCAGAGGGCAGGAACATATTTGGGGAGACAGGGACTGGGCAATACCATGCATTTTCAAAGGCACATGAATCACTGATCATGATCCAGCCCTGCTCCTCAAAGTCCTGTATTTCCTACCCTGTATCTATTTCAAAGGTGGGAAGAGATGTAGGCTTACTCTAGTGCAGAAGCCTGTCACTGGCTTGGATTGAGCATCACTTACAATGTTAATATCAACTGCTTGGACTACCACAGTAAAAATAATAGACCTGTACTAGATCTACAATAACTTAGCCACTTGTGTGGGAAAGGATCCTGGAGCATTGACTTTTCTCTTTGAAGCCACATTTTTGATGTGGTTCACTGTCATGACATTGATGTGGCTGTTTGGATGGAGTTTGGCCAAGGTGACCAGTTCTCCTGAACTTCTTGTGAAGTTCTTATGTGTGTATAGAGCTTTTGGTTGCCCTTGAGGATGCATGTTTAGCCTGTCTGCTTAGTGAGCAGGTGAAACTCAGTTAAAATTACAGCAGGGAGAATCTAAGCAATGTTGTTTGTGTGTTGGGGTTTTTTTCCCCTTTTAATCTTAAGGAAATTATTCTGATAATGGATACAGTTGGTTAGGAGTTTGGAAGATGAGTGTGCAGGAAAGAATGGTGCAGTCTTGAAGTTCTGGCTTCCTCAGTTTTTTAATGTCTTGGAGAAACAAAATGTGAATCATTACTGCTTCTGGCTGACTTTGGATGAACTAAAAATTACAGTGGCTGAAAGCATGCATTGACAAAGTCTGTAATAAGAAAAAATTTGGGTATATCCTAGGTGGATTTATTTTTGTCACCCAGACTAGTCAGGCTGGTAGAAGCAGCAAGATTAGTAAAATAAACAAGTAGTTTCAGATTAAAAAAATAAAATCGCTTTTGTCCTTTGCAAGCCTACAACTGCCAGAAGTTGTACAATAATGCCTTATAGTTTTATGTGACAATGCTAAACATTTAAAGCTTTATAATTATTGTATTGGGGTGGGGTGAATTAATCAATTCTTCCAAATGTTTATATTATTTGCTATGTTACTACCTTGTAGTCTGCTGCTACTTCTGCTCTGTATGTGGTAGAAAAGGAAGGGTAAAACTGTTAGCTCAGTTGCAGCCAGATTCTCCGATTTTGCATGTGAGAAATCTCACTAAATGGAAGTAAAGATGCATGTGTTCATGGGCACCTTAATTTTTACAGCTTTCAGCTATTTCCTTCTGAAAGTCTGTGGGGTTTAGATGCTTCAGTTGCTGGTGCCACTCCAATGCCTGTTCTCTGTTTGAGACCTCTTGTACATAGAGACTTCTTCAGGTTGTATTCTTCAGGCCAAAACTCTGTTTTTCTTCTTGCAGTTGGCTCTTACCCCACTCCCAATGCTCATTTAACAGCAAATTTTAAAACATTATTACCATGTTCATTACTTTATTCTTCATCTTGTTGAGATCCTCCAGTTTACATTTAGTATTTGTCCTCTGTTTCTAAGTGCCATTTTGTTGTGTTTAAAATAATCTCCACAGCCCTCGGAGTAATGTCCCTTTTGTCTTTCAGATCTCGCTGCTGATTGGATTCATCAGTGTAAATAACTCTCCGTGGACAGATTACAGTGCATACAGCTACTTTCAGATCGTCACCATGTGTGACTTGGTTATGATTTTGTTCTTCTACATTATCCACATTTTCAGAATCTACAGGAAGCTCACTTGCGTTAGCTGGCCGCTTGCAGTAAGTCTGTTAGATGGTCTGGGTTCCTTGCCTCTCCTGTGGGTTGATGTCTCCATTACTTAGTCCATTTTCTTGTGCTATCACACAGTGATAGGTCATCTTTCACATAATTGGTTCTTCTGCTTTGTATACAAATCCTTGTGTTGCTTTTATTATTAGTACTCAGTTCAGCAGATGCTGTTAATTGTAAGTTTTTTAGTTTATTTGGATATGATTCTGCCCTCCTTTATACAGAAGTAAATCCAGATTTACTCCAGAGAAGGCAATAGTGTTATTCTGAGACAAATTAAAAGAAGCTACTGATTGTAAAGCCTTCAGCAGATGGGTCCTAGCTCGGGTCATTTATAGCAGCTAAGGGATTGCTAGAGTACCAAATCATAGCATTAGAATTAATGTACTACATCCTGTCCCAAAATAAAGTTTATGAGTGCTATTTAAGTCTTAGGTGTCTCATTTCGGTATGGTTTTAGGTAACTTAAACAATAGCAAGAAATAAGAGCCTCAGCTTGATTGCCATAGCCTGGGCATTCCTGGGATATCCTGCAGGATGTTCCTGCCTCATTCCCACATTTCCGCTGCACATCCATCTCTCGTATCCTAGCAGAGGACTAACAAGCAGCACAGAAAATGCAAGACCTGAACTTCCTCAGTAGCTTTGGGTCAGGTCAGCTAACAGAAGAGTCCGGCATCCTAGTGTGGGATGATAGATTTTAATAACCTCTTAGAACATGTCTCCCTTATGCATAGTGACATTTTAGTTCCACAGAGGAAGGACCAAAGGGATGGGGAAAGCCAGCTTGGAGAGATATAGAGGGATTTTGAAGTCCAGGAAGTGGTTAGTGTTTAATGGAAGTTATGTAATAGTTTACAGATTTAGGATAACATTTTTCCATCCATCCACTTCTAACCAGAGAGAAAAACTTAATTTTCTTTTTAGCTGAAATACATGGTTAGACTTGTGCCCCTTTTTGTTTTTTCAAATGTGTACCACCTTTATCTGTCTCTAGAAAGTACTTCTTTAGAGATAATACAGATGCAGGGATCGAAATAAGCTAATAAATGACAGTTATACAAAGCAGCATTTAATGTATGCATTGGTCTAACAGGACTGTGCCATTTTGACCTCTGCATAGGCTGCTTTTGTTTTATGTTCCTAAATGTTCCAGAGTCACTAGTGAGTTTAAGGACTGCAGTTTGCTGCTGCTCAGCTTCAGAAAGCTTTATGGGATATGATGCTTGAACATGGCTGTTCTTTTACAACCAACCTCCTTTTCAGTCACATATTTTAAGTAACTTTAGCACAGAATAGGAAAACCTGTACTTTGGGAAACTGTAGCTAGTGTTTGGCTGAGTTTGCTGGCAAGATCTCTACGTGGCAGTCAGGGGTGTGGTTTGCAGTCAGTAAAGTTGCAGTGGCTCGAGAAGTTGTTCAGCACTGACACCATTTAAAGCTGGGAAGTATTTCTCCAGAGGGGCACTCTCCTGGTCCTGCCAGGGGCTGGTTCTCCACCTCATTTAGCCTTTGATGATTCATTTGCACCTTTGCCCATCCCTCAGATTCCTCTGAGTTAGTGGCCTGTGTACACTGTTTTATTTGGTGCCTCTATGGAGGCAATGGCTTGCCTAGTTAGACTGCTGCATCACAGACTAGCCGGAGGACCCTCCTTATGGAAATAATTTCCTCTGGCAAAAGCAAGGGTTGAGATTACAGTTACAAATGAGGAAAGTAAGTTGCAGTCTCGGAGCCTACTTTATGGCAAGATCCTTCTCAGCTGTTTATAAAAAACACCTGAACAGAGGAAAACTGTGGTTTCATATGATAGACTATTTCTCTTCTGGGATTTCCTTGAACAATTTCCTTTGGGGACTATATTCCCTTTCCTTTGGTTTGAGACAGAATCTGTCCTCTCCCTTATACATGGCATTTGCTTGGCTCATGCCAGTAGTGCAATGCAGATAAAACAAGCAGATACCCTCCTGCCCACTGCACTGTGAAAAAGAAATAACCCATGTTCAGTTCGCAAACATCCGTATTGGATGCCTTAAACTTCGTGAGGATGCAAAATCTACATCCACAGATAACCCCTGATTATAACAAGGTAAAATGGACCGATACTCATCATGCTAGAAAAGAGCTTAAATGTGGTGCCCCAGTGCTCGCTCAGAAAAACCCATGGCACTGTGTTTTACTGCAAAACAGCTGCAGTCACTCTGAGCCTGGGTGTTGGTTATGAGTGTCTGCATAATTGTGCTTTTTGTGGCTTCCCTCCTGTTTCCAGTCTTGGCTGATGTAAGTAAATCCAGCAGTAAATCCATTGCTTGCTTTCTAAGATTATCAGAAGTAGGAGCATTTGGTTTTCCACTGATGCCATGTACTGCCATTTACTGCCATTTCATATAGGCTAGAGGAATATGCCTTTAAGGCTTCTTCTTTCCTCCAGAACTGTCTCTAAGGTGCATACTTGATGCAATAAAGATACGTTTCACCGTCAGTACCATGTTGAATTGAAAGGATTGCATCCAGTAAGTAGATCTTATTTCAGTGATGTTAGTAGGCCTGAAGATTGGCCCTTTCTCCTTTTTTGAACAGACAGTCAGGTATGGTACAAAATCCACTCACGTGGTGGGATTTTTTCTGCTGTGGTTGGTTTTTGGTTTTGTTTTTTTTTAAACTGTTTTCTGTTGGCTAGTGTTCTGTCCTCTGGGTTTGAGTAATTTCTGCCAACTTTTTCTCATTCTGAGGCATACTGAAATGCTTTCCTTATAAGTTTCCCCTTCTGATGCAGGTTGTGCTTGTCTTTACAGGAGTTTCTTCATTATTTAATCGGTACAATTCTGCTTCTCATTGCATCAATTGTAGCAGCATCCAAGAGTTATAATTTGTCTGGACTTGTGGCTGGAGCGGTAAGACTGTGTTTATTAGTCTTGACACTTTTTTAATTGCAATATATATTAAGTAGGGCATTGGAAATCTATTACTCGCAATTTTATTTTCTTACAGATTTGCCTTGCTTGTGTGACCTTCTAGCTCATTTCAGTGAATGTTCTGTAACACAATGACAAGAAAAAAATTTTGTTGTGAGACTCCAGACTCACCACTAAAGTGGGTATTTGCCCTGTCAGAGTGGAACCCAAAATTCAGCTTTGACAGATAGCTGTTCTAGCAAATAGAAGTTACCTGAATGATTTCACCCCAGTCTTCAGCCTTTGATGCTTTCTGCTCCTGAACATAGCCCTGTTCAAGATAGTTTCTCCTGAGCTAAAATCCACTGGGGTCCTGGGCTGACTTATTGGAAGATACTCTCTGCCTCTGTTGGCTGGCATTACAGAGACAGGCATGACTTCTGAATGTGGGCAGCAGTATTTTCATAGCAGCAGGACCTGAAATACAGCTCTTCCAGAATAAAGAATTACTTTCAGAAACAGTCCAGATGATTCAAATGGACTAGAAGACTTACTTGACTTGTTTATTTGGCAGACTTCAGGGAAAGACTTGTTTGAATAGGGCAGTAAAAGCCGTAATCAGAGGTGTTAGAAAAAGTCTTTGTTGCAGAACCCTAGGGAGAAGTCTAGAAGGTGAGACTCTATGCTGCTGTCCAGCTTTTTCTCCCCACTTGTATATGACATTCAGTCTATCTTTTAGTCATTGCTTTGACCAGACATAAGCTGCTATTATAGTATGGAAACAATTTTTTAGTATGTTGGCAGAAAAATAAAAAACTTTTTTGTGTCTGTTAACATCATAAAATATGTAGCTGGATATACAAGTGTGTCCATACATTCATGGAATATGTGTCATCTAATGCTCTGTAAGTATTTGTGGTTTGTTTGTTTTCTCATCCAGACTTTCGGGTTCCTAGCTACAGTCCTTTGTGTTTTAAGCATATGGTCATCCTACAAGGTTTCGTGCATCACACAGTCAACAAGTAAGTATCATGCTTAGCAACTGCCAGAATGCTTCTCAAAATGAGTATTTATATTTTCTGCCACAGGGCTGTGTCTACCTGGAAGGATTTATTAACTTTCTGTTCCTTATTACTCACAAAGCAATAAATCCGTATTTTCTGTCAACACGGACATATCACAGCTACTGCCAGCTGTTAACAGCTACAAGAGCAAAATAACTTGCTTGTAGCAAGTAGTGAATGTATCAGTGTTTTCTCATCTCCCTCCCCTACCCCCTATCAAAAGAAGGTTTCCGATGTGTTTCTTAAGCAAGTAGGTAAATCTGTTTGTGACCACACAAGTGACATTGTCTTCCTTTTTCAAAGATGCATCTGTATGACTTCTTCCCTCTGCAAGACATCTGCCTTACAAACTAGGATACCAAAGAGGAGCATCCACTACTGAGGAGAGAGCATGGGTATTTTGTTACTAGCCTGGGCAACCAGTACCTTTTGAAGATCTACTTCAATGCAAAACAATGTTGTGAACCAAAGTTTTTTTCCCCCACTTCCTCCTACCCAAGAAGTTATATAATGGAGAACCTGCCTTTTATGAGCTTTACAGAGAAAGACAACTTCTGTCTCACCAGCTGGGCTGTGGTTATTTCCAGTTATTTGCAATAAGAGCATTTAAAACTAATTTGGAAAGTCATTTGGTTCTCCTTTCAGAGGGATGGAAAAATTGTTTCTGATTTCCTCCATCTGTTTACAGAAGGGAAATCCTGCAAATTCCTACCTGATTCTTAACTTCTAAGGATGATTTGTTTCACAAAGGAACTGTTACAAACTGATTTGTGCTTGCATAAGATGACCCAAGTCTTTGTTACCTCTATCAGAACTGTGGACTTTCTCTAACATCAGTTCAGCCAGCATCAAAAATTTTGAAATGCAACTTGAATATATCTGTGCAAACACTCCCTCCTAGATCCAACAGTACATGATGAAATCAGGTTTTTTTCTCCATGAATTTTTACAGGTTATTAACAATGAAAGATTGGTCTTTAAAACTTCTCTTTGCCAAATACAGGAAAATACATACCCAAGAATATGTGTTTAATGTTTTGTGGGATTTTTTTTTTCCTTTTCACAAATAAGTCATTTGTAAAATGGGTATTTATAAGACCTGTTCTGTAAAAAAATTCTGTGCATTTCCTATAAATTATTCTCTTTGGAATCTAACTATAGAAAGCCCATTGTGAAAGACACAATGCACTTTGTCTTACATGGGGTTTGACCCTTCCTCTGCTGGGATCCATGCTTTTGGACACTGCCCAGAGCTTGGACAGGCAGAACAGTTCTATCCAAACTTGGTATTGTCATGAAGTTCTATGTAACTTTGAGGCTGAGACAGTGCCTTCTTGGGCACTTTTGTCTTTCTTTCCTTTTGCAGTCCATCTCTGGTAGCTGGAAATTCTTTGCAGGAAAAAGGGAAGCGCAAGCCCTTCCTCCTTGGTACTTCCCCTTTCATGTCTAGCTGTGAAGTAGAATTTGTACTTATAAGTTGGTCTCGTCTGTCAGGACAACTGCACAATGGTGCAGCTGGTTTCTGCAAAAAGTATCATTTATACAGTTTACCAGGTCCACTCTGGAGGAAAAAAGCCTTTTCTGGCCTGCTGTACATTTTTCTATTTGTCTAAAATTCTGCATCAATAGTGCTAAGTAATTTAATAGTCCTCTCAGAAAATCCTTTTTGTACTTCATAGCAGGTCATTATACACTGCCATTTGTTGCCACCTTATTTTTTTTTTCTCTCATCCTGATATACCTGTCTTCACTTTATTTTTTTTTTTCTCTGACAAGAGAAATTGGCCCATTGTTAAAGTGTCAAAAATTTTGAGTAAGTAGATGAAAATAACTGAGCAGATAACTTGGAAAGGTAGAAATCCCCTTCCTCATGGTGCACAGTTTCTGTGATTCTTCTTGCTGTTCCTTTTCATAAGTGCCCCATTTACAGCAATATAGAGCGGGGAAACAATTTGAAAGTGCAAGTGTCTGCTCTTTGTGAGTGAAGTATTCACTCCAAATGACCTGCTTTGACATTACTATAGAGGATTATTCAAATAAAACTATGTAACAGGCAGTTATAATGCTATTAACTTCATATTGACCAATTTTTATTTCTTCACCCTGTCCCACTTTGGCCTGCTTTTTGCCCTGTATCTTTAGATGACATATTTTCTGTTTGGTTAGAAATCATAGAATGGTTTGGGTTGGAAGGGACCTTAAAGACCATCCAGTTCCAGCCCCCTGCCATGGGCAGGGACACCTTCCACTAGCCCAGGTTGCTCAAAGCCCCGTCCAACCTGACCTTGAACACTGCCAGGGAGGGGGCAGCCACAGCTTCTCTGGGAAACCTGTGCCAGGGTCTCACCATCCTTCATGATAAAGAATTTCTTCCTTATATCTAATCTAAATCTACCTTCTTTCAGTTTAAAACCATTACCCCTCATCCTGACGAAAAGCCCCTCCCCATCTTTCCTGTAGCCTCGTTTAAGTACTGGAAGGCCACTATAAGGTCTCCCCAGAACCTTCCCTTCTCCAGGCTGAACAACCCCAACTCTCAGCCTGTCCTTATAAGGGAGGTGTTTCAGCCCCTGATCATCGTCATGGCCTCCTCTGGACCTGCTTGAGCAGGTTTATTTCCTTCTTATGTTCTGGATCCCAAGGCTGAACACACTGCAGGAGTGGGTCTCAAGAGCAGAGTAGAGGGTGAGAATCCCCTCCCCTGACCTTCTGGCCACACTCGTCTCGATGCACCTCAGGATATGGTTGGCTTTCTGGGCTGTGAGCACACATTAGTTTTCCATCCACTAATATTCCAAGTTCTTCTCCCCAGGGCTGCTCTCAATCCACTCATCTCCTAGCCTGTATTTGTGCTTGGGATTGCCCCAACCCATGTGCAGGACCTTGCACTTGGCCTTGTTGAACTTCATGAGGTTTGCATGGTCCCACCTCTCAATCCTGTCCAGGTCCCTCTGCATGGCACATCCCTTCCCTCCAGCATGTTGACTGCACCACACAGTTTGGTGTTGACGACAGACTCGCTGAGGGTGCCCTCAATCCCACTGTCCGTGTCCCCAACAAAGATGTTAAACAGTGCCGGTCCCAACACCGACCCCTGAGGAACGACACTCGTCACTGCTCTCCACCTGGACAGTGAGCCATTGACCACAACTCTTTGAGTGTGACCATCCAGCCAATTCCTTATCCACCGAGTCATCCATCTGTCAACTCCCATGCCTCTCCAGTTTGGAGACAAAGATGCGTGGGACAGCGTGAAAAGCTTTGCACAGGTCCAGGTAGATTGTATCAGTTGCTCTTCCCTTATCCAGCAGCGCTGTAACCCCATCGTAGAAGGCAACCAGACTTGTCAGGCACAATTTGACCTCAGTGAAGTCATGCTGGCTCTCACGAGTCGTCACCTTACTTCCCATGTGCCCTAGCATAGTTTCCAGGAGGATGTGCTCCATGGTCTTACCAGGCACAGAGGTGAGACTGACTGGCCTGTAGTTCCCTGGGTCTTCTTTATTTCCCTTTTTAAAAACTGGAGTAATGTTTCACCTTTTCCAGTCAGTGGGAACTTCACTGGTCTGCCACGACTTCTCAGATATGATGGATAATGGCTTGGCCACTTCAACCACCAGTTCCCTCAGGACTCACATCCATCTCATCCAGTCCCATGGACTTGTGCACCTTCAGGGTCCTTAGATGGTCTCAAACCCGATTTTCTCCTACAGTGGGTGGTTCTTTCTCCCAGTCCCCACCTTTGCCTTCTGTGTCATGGGTGGTGTGGCTGGAGCCCCTGCTCATGAAGACTGCAGCAAAAAAATCTCAGCCTTTTCCATATTCCAGGTGACCAAGTCTCCTTTTTCCTTCCAGAGAGGGCCAACATTTTCCCTAGTCTTCCTTTTATCACTGATGTAACTGTAAAAGTTTTTTTTGTTGCCCTTGATGTCCCTGGCCAGATTTAATTTTATCAGGGCTTCAGCCTTCCTAACCTGATCTCTGGCTGCTTAGAGAATTTCTCTGTATTCCTCACAGGCTTTCTGTCTTTGCTTCCACCCTCTGTAGGCTTCCTTTTTTGTGTTTGAGCTTATCCAGGAGCTCCTTGTTCATCCATGCAGGCCTTCTGGTGTCCTTACCTGACTTAATCTTTGTTGGGATGCATCACTCTGTGATCCCTGAATATCAACCAGCTTTCTTAGGCCCCTCTTTCCTCCAGGTCACTTTTTTTCTTTTTAGTGACCTGAATTAAGCATGCCTCAAGAGAACAGACATCCTTCTCAGATAGAAATCCAGTGTGAGCAGTGATGGTTCAGGCTTGCTTGCCCCGCCAGAACAATACCAGTCCAAAGAACATACACAACAAGGGACTTGATTCTGGGCACTTTGAGTGAAAAGTACCTGCAGAAGAAGGTTCACACACACATATATATATATATGTATGTGGTTTTTTACAACAGGGGACTTGATCACCAGTTCTCCTGCTAAGACTGACTTATGTTTTTTGGAAACCAGCACTGACTTTAATTTGGACTGATACAGTAGATATTTAAGGATACAACCTCTTCTATTCCCCTGGAAAGAGGTGTGCTCTATTTCTCCTTCACCTCCTAAGATACCACCTCAGACAGATAGTAGGCACCTTCCTACAAGCTTTAATGACTCTTGGCAATCCTGTGGGAAACCAGTGTTCTGTTGCACGCAGTGTGAGTGCGCTGCAGTGGCAGGGGGAGAAGCACCTGCTAAGGACTGGGGCTGGAGCCTGAGCTTTCTCTGGAAAAAGGCTGTTTCTACTCTGCTGGAATCAGGCCCTTTCTCCTGGCACTACACTAGCATCTTTTTTTCAGCTTCCCACTCCGTCACTTGTCACCATGTGGGGAAAAAAATAGAGGGAATTTCATGCAGTCTGACAACCAAAGAATTTCTGAACTGTGATCTGTGCTCAAATAATATGTTTTGCTGCAAGTGCACTTGTTTATACTGGATCAAGAGAAGTAAATTACAAGTTCCCTTTTGGTTTTTGTGCCTATTGACAGGTCTAAGGTATGCCTGCAGCTTTTGCTGTTATGACAGGGCTGGGTCCATAGATCCACCAGATGCTCTTAATGCAGGATACTTTCAGGCTGGAAGACTGATATCTCTGCTGCCAAATCTTTCTCACTATCCCGAAATCCTCCTTGTGAAACATCTACTAAGAAAAGCACAGAATTTGCTGGTATCACCAGCTCTGTCTGGCAGGGACTTTGGCACCTCACTACTGTATCTCTGCCAGCAAAAGTGTTTTAAGTTTCCTTCAGTGTCAACCTGGTTCTGAAAGCTCCATCTTTCTACAAGTTTGTCAAATATGGGATTCCAGGTGTTTTAGAAATAAACTGTGTTTGCTATTTGGATGATGTAATGGCTTTGAGAATCAGATTGTTGTCTTGCTCATTTTTTTCCTTTCTCTACAAGAGCAGTGACTTTCTCTCTGGGGAGTGTCAGAATACATCCTGTACCTGGAGGACAAGAGGTGGGAGCCACAGAAAAAAACTTCCCCAGCCATTGTGTTTGGATGTGCTGGTCTCTGACTATCCCACCTAAAAGCTGTCCATCCTCTTCAGCTCTAAGATGAGTGTAGTATATCCTTTGAAACAACACAGGTAGAGTTTGAGGTTCAGTTTCACTGAAAATGAAAATGTAAATCTTGGGTGAAGAAAATAGGTGGTACAAACTGTTTCATAGTGCAGAAAAAACCAACCCCGATGTTTGAGCTCTGTGAGTTTGAGATAAATTAGAGAGTGAATAGTGCTTTTGTCAGGTAGAAACTGGGAAGATGAGAAGGGGAAGCGAAACTTTTTAAGAAAAGAGGAAGGGTGGCTTTGAAAAGCTTGAGGACCACAGTGCTGGATGCAGACACTGCAGGTTATGTGTCAGCTTGCACACTTTTTCTGTTGCTCTGAAATGGTTGTGTTTTGCATTGTGTGAACTATGAAGGAATGGTTTCTTTGCTCTTAAAAGTCTTTGGGAACACATCACTATGTGGGGTATAGAGGGGATAGCAGGATGCTAGGATAATGATAACTTTTAGTGAAGAGGGGACAGGGGTGTTGAGTGATGCTCCAGAGAAGAGGACTGGGAGCTTACTAGGACAAAAAGGAGCAGGAGACAAGAAAGATCAGGTGCAAACATTAATAGAAAGCTTATGAGAGGAGGAACTAATGTGAGCACATTATGCACTAATAGAAATGTTGGCAGATATCAGCAGTTTCTGGCTGTGTCAGTACTTAAAGAGCAGACCTGCCTGGAGTGATAGAAAAGTCTCTTTTCTGCTTGCCTGGTATGTACACTTCACACCCTGTGCCTGGGATTTTCATGTTCTGCTAAAGCTGTGGGAGGATGTCCTAAACCTGACCCAGAGGCTGTGGAACATGGCATCAAGTTGCTACGTGTTCTGCCCTGTTTAACTTAAAATTGCTTAGGGCTCCACTGATCTTAAGAGACATCATGGAGCAAAACACTGTGTGAGGTGGGGAGAAGTGGGTACCAGAGCAAGGGTCTGCAGGAGGCCCATGTTCTGTTCTTCCTGCCTGCAGGAAATTACACCCAGGTGGCAGGAGAGCCCTCACCACAAAGCTCTAGGGTATTCCTAAGCAATCCTCCTCTTTAGGCTGTTTCAGTTGTCCGAGCAGAGTGCAGGGGCAGGCAGTGTGCCCCTGGCTTACCTGGCACTCCTCTGCAGATGCACAGGGCTGCATGCTTGCGAGGCCATTGCGTTGGGAACAGGCAGCTCTTGGTTTTGGTCCCTGGTACCAGGGCTTGTTTAACCCCACCACATGGAAGCAGGTTGGAAAGCTGCACTGGTGCTTGTTATCTTCCTCTCCTGGAGAAGGATGATTATTTTTTTCCAGCACAACTGCAGCTGGAAAACAGGAAAAGCAGTAAGTGCTGTTGGCTGCTCCTTCCTAGGCCTGTCCCTTCTAGAGGTCATTGCTTACCCACAGCTGACTACTCCAGAGGTTGTTGCTGTTTTGCCTGTCCCTGAACTCAGAGTCCACCAACCTTGGATAGTCCCCTGGGTCAGCACTCTGGTTTCTCACAGCCAGTATGGTAAGTACGCACCATTGTTTATTACTAGGGACTGACCAGTATACAGTGGGTTCCCACCATGCAAGAGCGTGCATCAAAAAAATTTTAAAAGCCCGTATTTATAAACAACTGATGAAGTAGCTTTATCCTCCTATTATCTCAATCTGCATTTATAAACAACTGATGAAGTAGCTTTATCCTCCTATTATCTCATATCTGCACTGGTTTACTGGGTTAATGACTTGCCAATTTATTGAGTATCAAACAAGCTCTCATCCATCACCTGCCTGAACTAGCCCCTCTGCCTTGGGGCAGTTGGCAAAAAAATCTGTCTGCTTTTTACCCTCTGCCAGACTTCTGAGCTGCTCTGACAGAAATTGAAGCAGTCTGGCCATGTGGCCATGCCCAGAAGCAGCACTTCATGCAGATAGGAAGCTTGAAAGTTAGAGGGGGGGAAGAGTTGCAACACACAGGAGTTTCCTGCCTCGAGGGTGAGGTGGCTGCCAAGACAAGCTTTCAGTTTTACATGGAAGCAGAATTTAGACACCAAAATCCTTGGCATTGTTCTGGCTTAGTGCTGTGAAAGCTTGTCTTTAAGAAGCCAGAGTTGAGTAGCCAAAGGCACGATATTGTGGCTGCTTGTTACATGCTGGAGAAGAAGGTAGTATGATATTGGGGTGGTGGTGGTGAATAAGGAGGGCAGAGCTAGAAAAAAAAGTGCAGATGAAAATAAAATCAAGGGGCCGCTACAGAGTAGCAGTGACATTTCCTGAGCAAGCAGCTCAGAACAGTGCTGTTTCTCAGGTTAATGTTTTTGTATGGCTTCCTGAGCATGGTATGACCTCCAGCAGCACCTGTTCTTTGCATATTGCTGAACTACAGCCTTACAGAAAGGCGCATAAGATAAATATTTTCAGAAGCAGTTTTGTCACTGGGTAAGTGCTAAGGTAAGACCTGTGTTCAAACAGAGTATGTCCTTCAGAGCACTAGCCAGCCATGAAGGCCAGAGCTTTTGAAGCAGAAGAGAGGATTAGGATATGGATAAAAGGACTTCAGTTAAAATGCAGCTTTGCAGACCCTAGCTTGAACTGAGTTAAATTCAAAATGCCCAAGATGTTGTAGATTTCATATGTTGCTCTTTAGATATTTACAGATATAGAATAACAGCAATGCACAAAACAACCATTTGAAAGGAATAAACCGCAACCTCTAAAGCATTAGCAAAAAAGCAGCAGCCCTGCCCTTCTCACTGACAGGAAATTCAGCCAGCAGTGTGAAGTAACACAGGAAGGCACAGGTGTCCCGGTGCCAACACTCACTGCTACAAAGTCCCCAGGTTACTCTGACTGACCCTAAAATTATTTCAGCCCTGCCCAGTGCGCTGCCACAGCCATCACTTCCAGAGCTCCTCTCACCTGTGACTCCAGAGAGGTGTGCCCACAAGCTGGGACCGTGCACAGGTAGACAGGCAGCTTTGCGGCAAACCAAGCACCTGGGGAAAAGAGGGAATAGCGCAGAAGAAAAGGAACAGACTGAGTGCTCTGTATGTGTAGAAAAAAGTAATGTGTGGTGGTGCAGGAAACACCTGCATGTTTCTGTGGCTGATGAAAGGGCTTACCAGAAAGACAAGAAGTATACGCCAGCTTTTGAAGCGGAGCTGGTGTGTGGATGACATGGTAGGCCAAGCAGAGCAGTGGGGCATTGTCCCCACACGGGTGAATATCCCCAAGCCACTAACGTAGAGTCATCGCTAAATTAAATATGTCTGAACCACTTGTTCTTTTCTTGCATGTTTGCACTTGTGTAGGAAGAGCAACAGCAGACAAGCAGCCCTCTTGGCACAGGAGGGATTGTAGCAAGACTCTAGAAACCCTGGGGGGGAAAAAACCCCACAAGTGTAGACTTAGAAGGGCCTAACCCTTAAGCATACAAGGACAGACTAGGAAATTGGAGACAGCACTCATCCTGCACCTGTTTTTACAGCCCAAAGAGAATAAACACTATTCTCCCAGGGAAAAGCACAGTGTCTTGGAGGCTATTTGCATGAGACTAGTTTTAATACCCAGCCATTCTCCCTGGTGTATTCAGTGAAGAGCAGGGCAAGAGTGACTCAAAGCAGCAGTGACTCAGTGCAGGAGTTAGCCATCCCCTCTGATTCATCCTCTAGACCTGATTTTCCTCCATCAGCTACCAGGGGAGCTTGGCCTGACAGCTGGAACATCACAGGGTAGGCCTGAGATAGCCCCTTTTACTTTCCTATGTGGAGCTGGGGCAACACCCACCTCTTAAATGCCATCACTAATACGATAGCTGGGTGGATGGGAAGAGACCAGGCTAGGAGTTAACATATCACCTCAAAGCCTTCAAAAAGCATCCATTTGCAGCTTCCTTGTATTACATCTGCTAGCCAGCTGTTATGGTAGGGTATGATTTCCCCCTTTCCCCTAGTACAGCCCTGCCAGCACACACAATTATACCAACACAACTTACTTTTATTGAGATTATTGGGGGTTGTACGAGGTGGACTGGTGCTGGTGGCTTTGTAGCACGAGTACGAATCACAGCTCTGCTGGTATAATAGCTCCTTTTAAATCAGAAGTCCTTTGTCCATTTAGCACAGTCTACTGTTACTTTTACATCTGTAAATCACTCTTAACATAATACTTAATGATCTGCATCCCCCTTTTTCATGAACCCCAGCCAAACAAGAGCACAATGCTGCAGCTGTAGCTATTAAGCTATGGTGGCAGCAAAGCACTCCATTAATACCTCATGCTCAGCAGTTTGTGAGGCATGAGAGCTGAATAATTACGCCCTTGTTACCCTCAAATGAGAGGCACAATTGCCAGAAACAAGCATTTACAATTAAAAAAACTGCATCGAGTCAAGGACAACATTTGTTCATTCATAAAACAAGTCTTTCTGAGCAAAAGGACTATGAGGCAGAAAACAGGCTTACATGAACGAGACAGTTGTTTCTAGAGCTGTATTGTACCCTACTCAGATAGACCTCCACAGCCACTTTATCCCAGCTATTTTGGGAAAATAGCAGGCAGAGCTTTAGCAAAAGCTCCTGTTGCTATGAATTGCACTGATAGGGAGGTTTAGTTTAGATACAAGAATGGGAAGCGGGGATTTAACAATGTGACTATCAATAACCAATGATCTGCAGCCTTTGAAACAGAGCAGACAGGCATAGGAGAGTGAAAATGGCTGTTAACAACAAAAATAGAAGTGGTGAGAATCTGTCCTCCTTTCTGAGGATGCCTTGTTGCTCATACCAGGGTAGCAGCTCCCCATCTTTGGTTAGGGGTGTGCAGAGACCACAGAACAATTAAGTAATTGTTCCTTTCTTACCTACAGCTCAACATGAACAGGGATTTCAGAATTGTGTCTCCACTGGTATTTTTGGAAGTGACAGCTGGTGCAAAGGAAGTAGTTAAAAGGAGGGCTGTAGTGTAGACAGACTTGCGTTATTTTGAGCAACATTCCACCATCCTCTTAGCAAGGGTAGGGCATATGGTAATAAAAAAACTTGTCATGCCTTTGTCTTACAGTATTACACTTTCAGTAAGGACGGACTAAAACAGAGTTCTAAAGTACCCCCCCAAACTTAGCACTGCAGAATACTACATGCTTTCATGCAGCACATCTAGCAACAGATACCTGACTGGATATTTGCTGTCCTCATCTGGTATATGAGTCATGCTACAGAAGAATGTGCTTATGCTGTCGCCTCCTTGCGAAGCCCTGACTCTCACCTCAGGACTTGCCAACTTCAAAACAGCCACATCTGGTTTATTTTCCCAGTCCTGTTCTAGTAATTCAGCCAAGTGATAATAGGTCACAAGAAACAAACTGAGTGATTAGAATATGTGGGCTGGTCAAAGCAGGTTTCACTGGGGTGCCTGGAGAGGACTGGAATTGCAAGCAGTCCTGTCTGGCGTGCTTTACATCTATGTTTGCCAACATTTCTGTTTGTGAACCCTGATTATTTTTTTTTCCAGCATGCATAATTTGCATTTTTGGATAATTGGCTTCTCTCATTTAGCTTCCTGAGAGTCCAGGAAATGCTCAGGGACTCCCCATTCCTTTGTTCTCCCACCCATGATCCACAGACCTTCACTGAAAACCACAGCGTAGCGCAGACCGCAAGAATCTTCAAAGCTGCAGTAGTGTTATAGGTGCAGATGCAGTCATGCAGCCGAAGCTTGACTTTGTAATAAAAAGGAATTTTTAAAAACGTCTCGACAGGTTACAAACAAAAAGAACAAAAGTAAAACCCTTTCAAACTGCTTAGGTAAAGGATCTCCTTGAGACAATATCGATCTGATTATATTATCAAAAGACCTTCAGGCTACATTCTGAGAAATAAGCAAATGATTGGAAACAGTATCACTAAAATGTACCGTTCAATTTATAGCTACATGGACAAAAGAAGTGGGCAAGGGGGCTTCAACTCCACTGAAAATACAGGTGGGAAGAGGGTGAAGCCCTCCAGACCAAGTAATTTCAATCACAGGATCATCTTTGCCCTCTTGTGGGCAAACTTCTCTCCTGCAGCTTCGCCGCAGATCCCTGTGCAGACAACTGCACCGTGCGGAGAGCACGGCCAGAATGCACAAACCACTGCTGGCCTGCCTTATGCTTCCTTCAGCCGGCAAGGAAGAGCTATTTATTCTGAGCCCAGAGATGCCAACCCCAAACCCCAGCCAAGCAGTTAACCGTGCTTGGTTCCTGCACGGCAGCAGCAGGAGGTTGTGCGATAAAGCAGGTGTCCAGTCATGCTCCTTGCTCCAAGGAGGGCCCACCCAAAAGCAAAGAAACACATGCCATGAGCCTGAAACGAAGATGCACAGACAGTAGCGACCAGGGGTGTGGGCACACACAAGGGAAAGCTACAGACTACCAGCCTATATTCTGCCCTGCTGTGCTATTTTGATAATTTACAGTTCACTAACTTGGATTACACAATTCTAGCAATAGTATGACTTAAACTGTGGTCATGCTCCAAATTATTAAATCTTTATTATTAGGACTTTCGAGTTACTTTCTCATGCTGTGTAAATCCACCGCTGATGTACCCTTATGAATCCTTATGGTTATACTCATCTCTGGAAACTTCATCAGAGACAATTTCACCTTTAATGTTACAATACAAAGAAAAATATACCGTGACATTCCAGTTTCAGTGCCAACAGTGAAGAAAGTGCTATTCTCCTCCTGTTTACAAGATGACCACCAGGTAATAAGCAATCTATAGGATTATGAAACAAAAAAGCTACCCTGCCAGAAAGCATGCAGGTTTATTTCCTTCTCCCCACCCTCGACCTCTGACAATCAAACATTTTAAAATGATCCAGCGGCTCCGCCTCAACCAAATAACTCTGTCATCTGCACTTTTCTACACCAGAAGAAATTATTTGCTCTTAATACATTTTCCTAGTTTGTGCTTCTCCCTTTAACAAGTCTGCCACTTCATTTTTTTTGGCTCCAACTAATTAAGAAAACAGAAAAGCAGCACTTGAATGATGCTTGTCACAGTAACCTATAGACAATGGTAGGTGTAAAGGCTATTGCAAAATAGTTTGGTCGGACCCTGTGGTAAGAGGCAATACTGACCTTATCGGACCTTTCCCCTGGAAACCTGCAGTGAGAATATCCAGCTTTGCAAGTTGGACCCTCTTCCCCAGTAACAGGCAAATACAATGCAAGCTCTTTCCTCCAAACCAGGAACAAAGAATGATGTTATTTCCTATGGTTGGCTCTGGGAAAACTACACAGCAACACCAAATCATAGCAGCAGAAACAAGAAACACAAGTTATTTACTAATATTTTATTTTAAAAATGATTACAAAATATTTTAGAAAGTTCTTAAGACCGAAAAAGCATCATACATTTAAAAAGACCACAGGTTTAGAATGGCAAAAATATTTAAGCATATCAAAATTATTTAAACGTGAATTCAAGGCAACAGTGGCAACAAAACTGTATAAAATTTTCATTTTATAGGTATATAAATCATCTATATAATCATCCTGATTTAATAATCAAGTCACTTAAATTCTCAAAGGTATTAGAAGTGATAGATAGTTCTGAACAGCATAAAATGTAGCATCTAGAGAACTGCTTATGTTTACAGCAATAGATTAAAACAAAGATGAATTTCCATCTTAAAGGCACTACCAGCATCTTGATTAGTTACAATTTTATATAACCTTTCAAAAATTTCACAAAGTATTTATTTCCCTTCAGTGTAGAAAGCTTGGTATTTTTATTGCACAAATTTTAATGAGGATCACCATGATGGCCATTATGCAAAAACATCTTGTGCAGAGTTCAGAACTGTGTGAGAGAGCTCACTGCTTTTTCAGTTAGAGGGTGCAAATGTGGAACTCTGTTGAAACAGACCACAAGCCTTCCCTGCTATTTTTAAGCACAGAGTGCAAGCAGTAAGGCACAATTCCTTCCCATATCCAGAACCCAAAGGGCACTGGCAGCATTGTGATTTCAACATGGGCTAAACACCAAACACAAAAATAAGCATTCACAATCTACACAACACAGGTGCAGATTTTCAGGGGAGAAACTCAGAGTCCAGCCACCTAACAGCAAGTCCTCACATGTCCTTGGGAATCCTCTGCACTGATTCTCAAGGCACTGTAAACAAAGCCTGAAAGTGGGTGCAGAGCCTTTAAATATTTTTTGACAGGCTCAACTGAAAAGACAAAGCTTTTAATGTGTCTGAGCAGGCTCACAACACCACTGCCAAGCACTGTGGTGAAGAAGGGAGAAGACAGTCCCCAGGTATAAGTACTGGGCCATTTCCTTCTTTCCACAGGTTTTA
Source organism: Athene cunicularia (assembly GCF_003259725.1). Taxonomy (NCBI): domain Eukaryota; kingdom Metazoa; phylum Chordata; class Aves; order Strigiformes; family Strigidae; genus Athene; species Athene cunicularia. The sequence goes on along the minus strand of NW_020799095.1, from coordinate 8,404,036 downwards.
CTACCAGCTAAGATTGTACAGAGATGGTTATTTGCAAACAGAAGAAGAAATTTAAGACAGCTGCTTGTAGCAGCACTCCTACCAGGGCTCCCACCACGCCCCTGAACAATCCCTAATCCACTTCACTCAAAATCAGCCACCTTAATGTAAGCAATTTAAATAGCTGGTTTAAATTAAGTAGGCTGATTTCATCAGAAGCAGACTGGGAAACAAGCAGACCACTTTGCTGACAGAGCACGGGAGGGGTAAGAGACATCCAGCCACACACGCAGAGCTCCTGCAAAACCAGACATTTAATCCAGCTCCAGTGCCATTCTCTGGGACCAGTCTAATTAAAAGACAGACACTCAAAGCCTAGATCTGACACTAGAAGCATCAAAGGGGTCATGTCAAGACTGCAGGAGACCAGCCTGCTCAGACACTGCAGCAAGCATATCTCTCCCCCACATAGCTGGTGAGGGCAGAAGAGCTAGGAGGGTCACCCACCTGCCCCTTTATCTTAGGAAGCTGATAAAGCAGTTAAGGAAGAGACCTCACGGAAGCAGAGAACAGCATCCACACTAGCAAATCTGCTTCTCAACTACTTTAAAACAGAACAAAAAGAACACTTCATACTTATAAACCTAGGATTAACAGTACCTCCATGCAGAGAAACTTGGTTAGCCAACAACTGGTTTGGAAGCAACACTTGAGCAACTGCCTTAAACCTACAACCATGATGTGACTTGCTGGTAGTATTTAACTACTCTGTGACAGATTAATGCCAACTAAACAGCATCAGGAGTGGAGCAATATGTATTGTTTTAAAGAACAGCAGGACTATTCCTATTAGTAAACTCCTGTGACATACAGGAAAACAGCTAACCAGTTTCCCAGACTACTGTTTGTCATTTTCACTAGCTGATGGCAACGCTTGCATCCCTTTCAGTCAGAGATAGAATCTGATCCTCAAATCTATACGTGGATCAGACAGCTGGTGACAGAATGGGTATAAACTACCTGCTTGAAATAGCTAAAGATGCCCAAATCTCCTCACTCTAACAACCCAAAACATGCCAGAGATGCCAGCATGTATGTAGTAGGAGAATCCATCAAACCTGCAAAGGTTAGCAGTGTTTGTTTCAAAAGGCCTAATGGTCAGAGCATGGGAGTCAGATCTCAGTCAGTCACCACTTCTGATACCAACTCCTTTGTAAAACCTTTTCATAAAAATAACTTGCTCTGTATGTCAGTTTTTCTCTGAAGTATCAACAGTAGATATCATAGATAGGGAGGTCAAGGCAGAGAGGTGACTTTACAGATCCCTTTTGGTACCAGTGTCTCCAATTCAGAAATGGACACCAATAACAAAGCACTTAGGTGGGGAAAAGGCTATAGAAAAAGCAACCATAGCACAGAAATCTATTCACATATTTTCAAGCTGAGAAAAAATTACCTTAAAAGTCCTGTCACGGTGCTGCATTGCTTAATAAATATCAGCAGCACATTGTTACTCTTGCACTATATTTACAACTTTTAATTATAGATCAAGATTTAGATACTATAGACATTTTGATGTGAAAACAAATTCAGTAGAATCCTGGGCAATAGAAAAAATAAAAAACCTCTTAGAATGTTAATCATAGATATGGATACAATCCCCGAAGTAAGACACTGCAAATCACAGCCGAGCTATTTCTCATTATGGCAAGTTTTGTATCAGAAGTAGCACTGCTTGTAAACAAAACATCTCTGATTTACCCAGTTTTCAGAGACAACTACAGCAAGCTCTGGACGCCTAGACCGAGAGCCGGTTTTAGTGCAAATGGACACTAATAAATACAAGGAAAAAGAAAGCCAGTCCAAAGGGCATTTCTTCTTCACAAAGCTGAAAATTCTAGGAAGGAATGTATGTCTTTTATGCATGGCTCTGAAACCAAGCTGCAGCTGGGTTTTCTTTGATGCTTCACACCACCTGTCAAAATTTTACATCCTCCAAGCAACGTGTAGTGTTAGGCTTAAGTCTCAGACCTTTGAGAGAGAGTATCACAAACTCACATTCATCAGTAAGTGGCAGCGCTGGAAAAAACCTGTGACCTTCTTTTACAGTCCTTTGTCTTACGACAGCTTCCTCATCCTTTTCCAAATACAGCTTGCTCAGCCAATTTCTGGATAGCTTAGTCTCAATGCTGCCCCAACAGGCTATAGAACTATAAATTCGTCAGACTAGGGTATTGATGAAATGGAGTTAATGCCTGGAAGACATGGCAAATGCCATGAACACTCAAACAAGAATTGTTTTTGCATAATCAGCTTTTTCTAATTTGCTTTGGTATTTTGGAACATCTCATGACTTACAGCACTTTGCTCTAGTTTTAAAGGCTTTCCTTTAAGTGAAGATTAGCAGTCTTGCTTTTACCTCAAGATATCTGAAAAATGCCTTTTCACCACTTCATTTCTTTTACAGCCATCAACATCTGGTCTGATACGTCTGTCATTTGTCTGATACATGTTGCATCAGCAGTGTTTCTTGCAGTCCTACAGCCTGTTGCTTTTAAGACAAATCAAGGATACAAGTGCTTATTTACCTGTTTACCAATTGAGCTAGTCAACAGCAAGAAGTCTTAAGCTAGTGCTATATATTTAGAAAAAAAGAATGGTGGGGTCCATAACCATTCTGGCAAAACTTACCATTAACTATGCATAAACAGGCTGCATACGGTATTAACCTCACAAGTAACATTCACCAGTCTAGAACCAACGTGCTGTCATGTTTTTCCAATTGAGGCTCAAATTGCTACTTCTGGGGTTACTTCGTGAAAATATTTATTCTTCATCTTCTTTCTCTCACAGGCAGCTTTTCAAGTTTCTCCCTGCAACTTTTATAGCATTTGAAACAATCTGAAAGAAGATTCTGGCATACGAGTCCAAACTTTGACAATCATGGGGTGCAAAACTGTCTCCTTAGTATACAATTACATTACCCTTCCCATAAAACCCCTACACTTGCTATTCCAGTAAACTGATAGAGCTGAGACATATGAAGAGTAAAACCAAAACAAAGCCAAGCCTTATATAAGCATTTCTGTAAGGCTCCAACTAGGTATCCCTTTTACATTCACAGTTTGACCAGTAAGTACAAGAACAAACTCTGCTGTACTCATAAATAACTTGTAACAGAAGTATCTGGTCCATTTATACAGAAATTATCTTTAGGGTATAGTTCAGAATTTATGCATCACACGTTAACCTTTATTAGTCACCTTTGTCAAAATCAAAGCATGCTGTTGTCCTTTAAGTTATTCTATTTAGACACACTTTTTTTTAGTGTATGGCACCTGGACAGGTGGCAGGACCAGTTACTAAGCAGGACCAGTTACCTTAGAACATGATGCTCAAGATGCCATTACTTGACCTAAGGATCGATAAAAATTTATGGTGAGCAATGCATACAAAATGGATTAGAAGGAAGAGACAGAAGTTGTTACCTACAGTGCACTGAAAGTTCATTTTAGTTTGCTCCATTCAAAAAAAAGAGAAATTATTCCAGAAAGTTAGCTTTGCTTATTCAGTGGCTGATTTTCTGTGGCACTCTGAGTGTTGCCGGGATTTTCAGAGCATCTGTCAACGTTTTGTTTCCAACTGTGAAAAAGGTCTGTAATAATTTCAGCAAAAAATGCACCACTTGCAAGAAATCCAAATGCCTGTGAAAGTGAAACGAACATACAATTTTAAAACATACAAACATTAACAATATTCTAACATTGTTTGGAGAGATTTGCTGGACTACTTACATATGTTAGTAGCCCTTAGATATTAAGTTTCCAGTCCTCCTTAAATCTGTGGTTCCACTTAAATTGGGAACAGATCAGAAATCATAATTCTAACACACTTAATGCAAAAATTTGTACAGTTCTCATTCTCTTAATCAAGTGTGAACCATACAATATGTTCTAAACAGCCCTTAATAGCAGAAGCATATTCCTTTTATTGCAAAAATTATTTATTAAAGAAGCATGGGATTAGTGGTATAGCAGAATACTTACCCCAGAGATGGCTGTTATTAAAGGGACTAAGTGAAGAAGACTAACACATGGAAGGTGAACGGAGATAAGGTCTGCAGAGCCTAAGCAAGTCCTTACTGGGTCAGCAAGGGAGGGTGAAATGGTATTTTGTTAATGACATTTCATTATTAGTCATGGCAAGATAGTTATAAGGAGAAAGTTGCAGCTTCTATCAAATAAGGAAACACACACATGCATTATTCTAACTTTTACCTGAATTTTACACAACTGGTTTGGCCCAAAGCAATTAGACACTAGCAAGTCTTAAATCACAATAGTTGACATTTTTTTCCAACTCCAGAAGAAAAAACCTGGAAGACTTTATACTCAGACCATTAAGTCTGAATATATCAACATCACAGATGATGACTATACCAAAGTGCGTTATCTCTAATAGCTCGTGCCGCCTGTGGAACAGAATTGTTTTGCTTTCTTTTCTAACTCATTTTTCCTCATTCAAGAATAAAATCAGAATTTGATCTTTTAAAATCACATATTCACAATTCCAAGGTTATTCAAAAGAAGCGCCAAATGAGTGAGGAATTATGACAATCCACAGCATCCCAAAGCTTCAGTGCCTTGCCCTGAGCCTCTTCAGTGTTTCCTGGGAGCTGAATGCCCTGTTGCTCTTCTAACCGTTTCTGTCACTGAGGCAACTGCTGCTCTGATTACAGTTTTTGTACCTTAGCGCTCTCCACACATGCTTTATAACGCCTGGCAAAAGATGTGGGTTTCTTGCTGACTTTGTGAGGGGGTGGCATTAGGAAAGGAAGAATGAGGCATTTCAGAGATGAGTATTTCAGAGAACTGGGGAAGCTGGGAGAGGTGGCAACATCGTAAAAGTGATAGATGACAGAGAATAATATGAAGCCAAAGCAGTGAAGTCTGAGGAACCAGAAGCAAGCTGCAAATGCACGTAGAGCTTTCCAAAAACCCTGAGGAATTCCTGTTCTTTGGGTTTCCTATGGTAAGTTTCTGGAAGGCCTGAAATAGCTCATTCCTCCTGAAATATCACAGTGCACTGAATTCTGTTCCCTGCCCAGTTTCTTCCTTGCAAATTGAGTGAGATTTAGAGGGCAGAGAAATTAATGTACAAGATAAATACAAAGTAAATTATGCAATTTTAAGACTTACCCATGCCGCTCGTTCAATAGTAGACCCAGAGCTGGTTGCAACAAGCACTATTGATGCTAACAGAAAACAGACACCTATGACTGGCATGGCCCAAAAATTCTGCAAATACAAAACCCATTAATGTTACAGAACTGTAGATACACTACCTGAGAAAGAACAAGTATCATAACAGCAGCTGAGCTAAGCTGCCAGTGAATTTATGCTTTGAAACTGATGCGAGTGGCAGCTTCACAAAATATATTTTACAGCTATATTCCAAACAATGTTCAGCATTATCAATTATTTAAGAGTCTGCATTACACACTCCTCTTTCTGTCTTCTTTAAGTATTTAATTCATTTCACAATCAAATTCAAGCTCAGGTCAACCATGCTAGCATTATTTCCTAGATAAAACATCTAGGAGAGCAGAAACCTGTAAGTAAACATGCTCATTCAAGCCTCTTACTACACTCCTTTATCTGAACCTTCACATAAAAACCCTACTGTTTGCTCTGAAGACAAATAGGAAGGGACACTCATAAGACACTATGATATTCTTACTGACTTTACAAAGCAACTTTGTGTCACTGCTGGATATTCTGAAATATAAAAGCATAAACTGTAATGAGTATGATTATTACCAAGAAGGGGGTAGGCTAGATCCAGTAGGAGAACAGGTAGGGTAAATAGGCAAGTTACAAGTTTCATGCTGGTAGTAAACTGTGTTCCATATACGGACATATATGCCATGACTACGCAGTAGTATTAGTCTGAGTGAAAGACTTACACATAAGTGCTAAAATCCTGCAGGTAACCAACATGACAGTTTTGCAGAAGTTGTCAATATAAAAGGGACTCTCAAAGTTGACCCATTTTTTAACTACAAGCTACTTCAATCTACCCTTTAAATAGAGACGAAAAGGAGATTCACTCTGCATAGCCTTTTTACTCCACAGTAATCTTTAAGCACTTACAAAAAAGGGTTTGTTTTTAAAAAAAATTTTCCTTACCATTCTCTGTACTTTATCTTCCCCAAATGTTTCATACACATCAGTGCAATACACACAGAGGATCAGGAGGCTCAAAAGAAAGGCACTGCAGCTTATGAATTCAAAGAAGTAAAGTCCACCACACTTGATACAATCCTCCACAATTTCTTCAAAAATAACAGCCAGAAGAGAGAGAATCTGCAAACAAATAACATGCTTGAGTTGGAAGAAGTCTCTAGGATCTTCAGCAAATAGATATCTCTGATATGAACGTTAATAAAGACTGCTGTAAAGAAAATCCTCAATTGACAAAGAACCCGGTAAAATTCTGTACTATTTTCTTACAGGGAGAAATAACTATAGTGACCCAGTTTACACTTGCTGTTAAAGTTGGTCAATAAACTACACTCAGGTAAGCTGAGCCCACACTGCCAGACATAGGCTTCTTGATTAGACAGCCAAGATTCCTGATTTGTGGTTTTGTGCAATTGCCAGTTGGAAGCAGATGAGGCAGGCAAGCGTGGAGAGCACACACCCTGCTCAGAACAAGTGAAAATGCTATTGCTTACTACTTAAAACTGCACTTAATTTTAAATGCATTCAGGTTCAGGGTGGAGAGGAAAACTGGACAGCATTGACACAGTCAGTTACCTCCCTGAACATTTACCTCCCCTTGATGAAACTTTAGAGAGAGTGCGTGTAGCTAGTAGCTCACATGCCTATGGACCTAGTAATGATAGAATTTCAGCTGTACTTGTAGGAACCAAAACTTTAAACTATGTTGGACAGTGTTTAATCTATGCAGAAGCTTACATTCACCTTCCTGCCACAATATGTTTTGAGGAAAGAACATGAGTTAACTCCTGTACAGTCACCATGTATCTGCTGCTGGCTTTTCTACTATTTTACTGTACCAAAAAAAAAAAAAAAAATACTGCTGTATTTAAATGTTCTCTCATTTTGGCCACTTCTTGATAGTTTCCTTCATCCCATAAAGTTGATACAGCACTACCGATCCTTGTAGTAAGGAGTTCAGAAATTAAAACCATTAGTAGGAATCAGACTTGGTCATAAAATTCAGACTGATATAAGGCCAATGATCATATTTTAAATTTTATTAAAGTATGTGGGCAATAATGAGGTTGACAGTTCTTTAAAACAAAATTTAAAATCGAATTCTAAAATTCAGACTTGTTCTTGGAAAATAACCACCAGCCTTTGGTTTCAGTTTTCTGACAGTAAAAATAAGAACAACAATTTAGCACGAGGGAACTGTAAATTCCCCCTGCTAAGCCTCAGAAGGGCACTTCAAAGTATCATGTTTTGAAAACACTGCAATCCTATAAAGTAAACAGTATCTCTGAAAGGGAAAGAACCCAAGCTGGGAAATTACATTACTATCAGGCCTCCACACACTTCCCTTCTCTCCTGCAGCAAGTGGCAAGGCAAACTTCTCATCAGCCCTCACACCTAAACTTGTGACTACAATGGCTACCCAAGGAATATTTTGAACTCTGAATTTCCATTTTAAAATATTTTTTTGCGTTTCAAAAGGTTGAATAACTTTCAATTCCACATTTTTCACAAGGTCTGCTGAAGTGTGAGATATGTGTTCATGTATACTTCTAGCTCTTTTTATCAGCACTGAAAACTGAATGGCATCACTTTCACCTGGGATGAAACAAAACAGAAAGAAAATAAACCTGCCCCTAAGAGAACTTAAGCCCAGATAACAATAATATGATCTAAATAACTAAAAAAACTTCTCTGCTGAGTGTACAAACAAGTAGAAAAAAATCCCACTCAAAGAGTTCAGTGTCAAATAAATGACATCTATCAAGTGGAGTCCTATGTGGGACTTGTCCAAGTCAATATTCAATTTTTTATTAATAAGCTGAATAACAAAACAGAGAACATCCTTTAAAAAGCTTTGGCTTGAAGAACTTTGATTAAAGTAGTCTATCAACAGCACATTTATAAGCTGCCAGAGAGTTCTGCTTGGGTTTCTTAACTCGCTTCTTGGTATCACTGAAAAAACAAAAAGGGATTACTCTGTTGTCCTACTACAAGAAAAGAATAGTTTTAAATACCACTAAAAAAGTAGTTCCTAACTTCAGTTTATACAGTTACAGCTATATAATACAGCAAGAGCTTTTTTCTAGTATTAGTCAGAAAAATTATTGTCTCTATTATTAATCTGCATTTTAGTAACATCCTGCTATTACATACAGTAGAAATACATGAACTGCTTTAAACAAGCCAGGAGATTCCACATTTCATTCAGTTTCCAAGAACTCTTCTGCCTGAGATCCAACTTTGTCCATCAGCATTAGTCCTGAGATAAGTGCAGACCTCTACAGGCCTACATGAAGCAGCCAAAACTACTGTTTTGCTTTTATGTCTTCTCCACACCGATCCCATGGAGAATCCCTAGCAGCTGATGCCCAGAGTATCACTACTGCTTCTGCAGAGCTGTCAATGACAAGCAAAGAGGGGCAAATCAGTAGCCCCTCATTTTCTTGAGAACAAAACCTTCCAGGCAGAGTTTGTTTCACCTGAAGCCCAGTGTAACACTGGAAGACAAAAGCAGGCAGCCACTGCCTTCCTTCCCTCTCTTCCAGAGCCCAGCGCTGGTGAGCAGGCAGAGGTGACCTGGCAGGTAAATCTGGGCACGGTTTAGAGCACACACGGGGACACAGACAGGCTGGCACCAGGCTCCTGCAGGAAAATCCACACCCCCCCATATGCATGCACTGCTTGCTGTAAAGGAAAAAACATCACTGGAGATGAAGTTTTTAACCTTTTTTTTTTTTTTTAAATAATTAGTCCTATATCTGTCTGTATATACACCAGAAATTAAACATCTTCATCTGTCTCTTACTCGCAAGAAGTTATTCACAGATAGTGACATTACTGTTGTAAGTTTCTACACAAGTGTCAAGTTTCTAAAATAGATTTAATAAGTTAAAAGCTATGAAAATAAAGCAGATCAATGAACTTTCCAACAGGCCTGTGAAAATGCTCAGCAGTGGTATTCCCAATGCAAAATCTTCTCATTCAGATGGGTGCACATATTAACTCTCTAAGTCTCCACAATTAAGGCTACTATAGGAAGTGAACAGCTCAGAAAAAGAGCACATGTTTAAGACTGAACTACAATTTTCCTTTCCAGTTAGAGTATTTTAGTTGAAGTCAAACTACAGTTGATGACAAGTATTTCTTCTTTAGCTAAGAATTAGTTTCTACCTCAGTCTTGGCCCAGTATGTGCTGTGCCATTTACCTTTGTGCAGAATTCAAACATGGGCTAGCAGAAATATTCCACTTAAATATTTAAAAAAAAAAAGGTTTTAAAAAATGTAGATACTCATGCAATAAGCATGCCTCCCAGCATGCTTTTGGCAGTTACATTTTCGTTATTTAATTTGCCCAAAAAGCTTTTAAAAACAGGCTAAGATTAAAGCATATGCCATTACTAATCAGAAGAAAAACAGTTCTAAGGTCTATAAACCATTTTTTTGACCACTTCTGTAATGAGACAGTTGATTTTCTGAGTGCAATAACCTGTTTAGCTGTCCACACAAGTGATTATCAGTGCATAATCCCAGTAACAACTCACAATCACTATTGTAAGGCAAGACTAATAGATGTTAATGACCATCACTATCACTGACATTTCAAAAAATCAAAACTTTTCCAAAACAGGAACATTTCTCTTACTGGAGATAATGAGGATTCCACCTTCAGTAATTTCTGGGGCTTGTTTAAACTCCAAGATCTGTGCATTTTGGTAAGGGGAAACAAAAAGGGGAGAAAAAACTGTTGGAAATTATGCATTTTCTTTTTCCTCTCGTTGAAGGACAGGTACAGGCCGTAAACTGTTAATCCTTTAGGATTGTATCAAGCAGCTATCCATGATGTTTGAGATAACCGTAATTTTCCTTTTTCCTACTAGAAAGCTTTGTAAATAATGCCTCTGTTCAGACAAACAGTTTAAGACTTTGGTGCACCAGTAAATTTGCATAAGTAATTGTTTATTTTAGTCAGTGAACCCACTTATTTAAATGATCTGCTTGTCTGGGAGCAGCAACCAGCAGATCTTACTTTATTAGTCTCCAGCACATGAAGTAAAACTTTATGTCCTATTAAATATAATAGGACATAAATATTAATACATTTAAAGCATTCTTGGGTGTGATTTTTCAAAACACCCTTAGAAAAAATTCTTTTTGGCAGTGTTACCATTACCTTTACCAGCACTCAAGAATCTTACATTTCTGGTTGAGGGTTTTGACTGTGTGCGAGACAACAGTTTAAAAACCAAATGTCCTCTTTTCTGCAATGGTGAAGTAGTGAGAAAGGGTTGGAAACCACCCACAATTCCCATGAGCATGAGACATCCAACTAAAAAGTCACGTTGTTGGCTGGAAAATGTACCCTGACACACATTTACAGTCAGCTGCCCTTTCCCACTGTGGGTTTCACTACCTCCCTACCAGTACTTAAGAATGATGCTCCTCACCCCTTACCAGCAGTTGCACTGTCACATTTTGGGAGAGCCCATCACTGAGTGCAGAACAGACAGGAACCCGACTCATACACCCAACTGCTGAATGCATTCAGGAATAATGTTACCCATAGCAAAAAGCCAGCCTTTTCTTTCCTGGTGGGCAGAGGACTGCCCCACACAAGGTGACGCACTGCAACGTCTCATACAATAGGCCACCACCAACACTGCACGTTTCTGGTGCAATTTTCTACCACAAATTACGTGAGAAACGAGCGCCCTGATTTTAGCGCTGAGAGCGCAACATGATAAACTTGCAAACGGACTGCAGGAAGAGCAGGAGAGGGAGGTGTAGATCTGATGGCTCTTCCCAGTTCTGTTGCTCTACCCTGATGTTCAACCAAAGGCTTCTACCTCCTGTTTTCATCCAACATGTCCCTCAGAAGAAAATACTTCCTGTGAGGTTTCACTCCGATTTTAAACCATAAGACAGCAGGTTGCTGAACCACACTGGGCTCTAGTACCAACCCTTGGTCTGACGATGCACACAACCATCAGATATCAGCACCTGCTCCTGTAGCTACAACACGAAAAAGGAACGAGCCTGTTACTTCCCCACCATAAAATCACAGAAACCTGTAGAAGCGATAGCACTGTAAGGCACCATGCCTGCTTTCCCCCGGAGTTACAAGCCTGTGCAGCTTTAGTGACCAACAGCAAAGCGGGGCTCTGCCTGGGCTACGCCTGAAGCCAGGCTTTCTGGAGGAGCCGGCCCTTTCCTGAGCGGCAAAGCCGTTCCCCCGAAGCCCCGGCCACCTCCCCCGGCCCGCCCTTCACTCCTTTAATATTTAAGCGGCGCCCTAAAGCCGAGGCTCACCGGGACGTGCTCGTTCCTATACCCGGGCCGCCCTTCTGCCAAGCGGGAACACCTGTAAAGCCCGCGGGCCACAGCCGCCGACGGGGCGGGCGCGG
>NW_020799095.1:8371739-8392363 GCF_003259725.1 Athene cunicularia | reverse complement strand
AGGGAGGGCCGGGGGCTGCGGGTGCTTTGCGAGGGGGCGGTCACGGAGGGGCCACCTCAGGCCCAGGTAGGGCCGTTCTCGGTTTTGTGAGGGGTGATTATTAAGAGGAGATAGCAAGATGATATACGTGCCTCTTGCCACACGAGATTACGACATCGGGAGGATTTTTTTAAACCCAAACTTTCGCTGCTTACACTCCTCATTATCGGTGAGAGAGAACGCTGGTATCCCCCAGTCTCTACTAATAGTGCCACACCTTTGCCCAGGTGAACTGTTAAAAGAAGATAGAGCTTTTGGTGCCAGCGTAGGAGTAGATTGAGCTAATTGTCTGTGAGCAAAGGTGTGTTACATTCACTTATGTATTATCAATGTATTATCCACAGAACTATCATGGTCCTTCATCGTTAAGTTCAGATATACTTCACTTAAATTCAGCCAAATACAATCTTCTGGTAGAAAAGATGTTGATTTGCTTTCCTAACCTTAGCTTTATAGGTGCTTAGGGAACAGAGCAGGCTGTTCAGACGGTGCCCCTCTCTCAGAAGCACACAGTGAAGTGAATGGATGTCTGCTACCCTGACCCAAGAGGTAGGTCCCATTTTTAACTCTGCCAAGGGCCATGGTTAACTGCACAGATGGAATGGTATGACACAGATAAAAGCATCTGGGCCATGCTCTGTGCTGAACAACACATCTCCCAGTAAGACAACACAAGCCAGGGGAACATGCAGGGTACAGGCTTGTTTGTGCCATAAGCAATGTTCAGCTGCAGAAATTGGCTTGAGAGGCAACTGAGTAGGGCAAATCCTGTAATTCCCAAGGCATGGGAGTTTCCGCTAAAATAAGGTATCACCATGGGTGTGCTCCAGCTTCTGCCTGGGTTTGGGATGAGTGTAACGTAGCTGTGCTGGCAGCATCCCAGACTGCAGGACTGAGCAAGTAGGTTTAAGTCAGTAACATTTACTGTTACTACTTATGAGTGCCTAGCGCCTTCATTACCTTTTCTTTTTACATTAGAATATTATAAATAATATTACATTACAGAGGCTGGCATCTCTCTCCTAAAGGAAATTCCCGTTTTGTTTTCTCCCTTGATAATATCTCAAAACTGGCTGAATAACTCCAAAGCCACAGTGTGTGACTAGGCTGACTTAAGAGAGATAGAAGCAATTACCAGTTCTTTTAGGGTGTTAGGTAGCATCTAAGGCTATTTTGTAGTCACTCCCTTTTGAATCTTTACCAGTGTCTTAATGCAGCATTGCTACATTATGCACACTGATGTTAATGTTAAAAACACCTGTCTTGAGGAGACAGCTTTTCAAGGACTCAGAGAAACACAAGACAAACCTACAAAGGATAAAATATCAAGCAACATTTCCTAGTTTAAGAGTTGTTTTTCCTTTTCAGGCCTTCTCCAGGAAATATGTATCAATGATGCATGAATTATAAAGGCTACCTTGCCATTTAAAGCTTAATTCATTTAGGCCACTTTATTTGTAAGGAGGTGCAGGAAAAGCAAAACAACAGCAAGGTTACAGGAACTGTAAGATCATGACAGTGAAGGAATGAAAACTGAACAACAGCACAGGACCTGATAGCTTAAAAATACTTCAAGTATTGTGTTGAAACATACAAATGCTGCTGTTCACACACACTGCAGGTGTTCTTCACCCTTTTCATCAGCACTGTCTTTCAAGTACCATATCTCTCCTTTAAAGAGGAAATGCAAATCAAAACAACAGATAAGTAACAAGCCTGTTTAATGCAAATAACTGTAATTAGCTGGCTGTGGTGTAACGGAAATCCCATTCCAGATATACATCTATTAATTTCCTTCAGTTTATATGCTACACCTGATAGAATTTTACAAAAAGAGAAGTCTTTCATCCTCCCCCCATGGCATCTGCTGGAATGGCAGGACCAGAGCTAAAGGCAGGACATGGTGGCAGAGAAGCAGCCCTGGAGTTAGATCCTGAGCTATGGTAACATCTCCAGTCAGCCAGGCAGAGAGTGCGAGATCAGTAGAAGCAGATTAGCAATGAGTGACCTAGTTTTCTCTCTCATTACATCTTCTCCAAAGATACCCACCATAGTGACCAAAAAGCAATACCAATTAAGTTGAGAAAGCCACCTCATTAGGAGAGATTACAGTATACACAGTATAGCTGTATGACAGTTGCTACTCCTTGCCACTGATGCTGAAATAATTTCCAAAAAGTGTGACTGGAGCTCCTTGAAGCAGTTGAGTAAATGCCAGCCACTGGAATGAGGTGGATACAGGCCAGGGCTGCATCACTGTTTCCATAAAGTGATGCTCAGTGGCTCTGGCACTAGCTTTGTGCTGTGTTACAGTATGACGCTAAAGCCCAAGTCCCTCACACTCAGAATTGGCAGCAGGGCTCCACTGACCTCACGAATGAATATTCTCCTTTTCCCATGTCCATAACTGCAGTTGTGAGGGGTTTTTTGCTTTTCAGAGAGTGAGGGAAGTAGAGGAATGGGAAGACAGTTTAAAAGCCCAAACCACTGAAGAAGTTGGACTCAGTTTCTTTTGAAGGGTAATGAGGTTTATTGCTACTAAACAATTTGGGGAGATCCACTGAAGTCAGCCAGACAGAGGCACAGCTCTCTCCCTGGTCTCTGTTCTGGTGTTCCCACACAGGCATTTCAAGCTTTTGTTCACGACTCTAGCCCTGTGTATTACATTAAGTAAATAAGGATGACTACCTAGTACATGGAATATTCTGAGTACTGCGACAAATTGCTCAGAAAAGACTTGAACATGTTGCATTTGCTGAAGCTTCTTCAGTTCTTGAGGCTCTATTTTTGGGCTCAGCATTGCAACTGAACTTCACAACACCCAATCACCATACTTATGTGGTACAATGTGTGATTTTTAAACAGCTGAAGAACTGGCATTTTTAACAACCATTCCTGAATATCCCTTACAGCATAGCCCTCCTGCATGCATCTGCATGGCACAGAGAAGCATAAAGTCGTAAGGTATTTGGTAGGCAGTGGAGCTGCAGCTGCAGGTGTCCTACTGCAAATGAAGTTTGCTTCCCAATAAGAGACTGCAGCCCAACAGGCTGGTACTTGCATTTCAGATGTATCACGAGAAATTTAAGGTTAGTATAACCTAAAAGTAACATGCACACTTCAGACTGCCATTTTCAGCTGAAAAATATGAACTGTCTGAAAATAAAGTGGCCATTTACTAAAAATTTTCGAGCTTAGAATCTGCAGAACAGCTTTATTACGATCAGTCTATTCAAAGAACAGATGTAGGAACACGGTAGAGAGGAGGAGGAAGAGATGTGTAAAATTTCCCCAAAACAGTTTAGTTTGAAGCTAATCAGCTCCTTGTCTACACAGAACTTGACCTGAAAGTCTAAAGGAATTTATATGGGTTTTTTAATTTGTAGTGGTTTTGCAGCATTCATACTGAAAAGCACTTAAAAATATTCATTGTTCTTTATCAAAAAATCATCCCCTGTGGTTCTTGTGTTAACTCTTTGCTTTCTGCATCTTGTGTGCTAGACTGAAACTTTGTACCAATTAACACTAAAGTATTAAAGGCACACAAGAGCGATTAGAAGCAAACTTAGTTATTCATGGTGTTATTCTTTTTTAAAATTGGGGTCATCAGAAACCTAACCCATCTCCAGCTTAGGGCACAAAAGCATAATAAAGGATTATGCAGAAGTATCTTTGCCAAATTTGCTTCATCATTTTACCCAATTTACTTCTTTCTTACTTTTAGGAGAACAGGGAGGATTCACTGGCCCTACATTTTGTGAGAAGGGCTTTCTGTCACAGAGGCTCATTTTGCATGATAGTTCTGGTAAATCCCAGCTTAATTGTCTACTCTTATCAAAGCTGTAGCTAGGAGAATTGCAATTCAAGAAGACAAAGCAACCAGCCCAGTAGTCTTGGTCTCAGAGGGAATAAGCCAAAGCTATCAGGTTACACAGAAACACATTCTCACATGTTTTCCTTTTGTGGTAAAGACACCTTAAAGTCTTTTTTCCCCAAACAGACAGTGACAGTGTCAAAAAGAATTTGTTTGGGCTACTTTAGTCTTGAAGAATGAAAAGGCATGGTAGGGAGACAGCCTTTTTGTAAATAATTATTTTTAGAAAAAGCACAAAGAGCTGTCAGGCTTTAGGGAAGAAATGCAATTAGAAGCTTTAAATATGCAGAAGGGACATTTTGCCAACTTTAAGAAGTGAAATTTTAATGAGTCATTAGTAAGGTTTTCCCCTGTCCCAGCCTCCAGAAAAGGGCACCTAGTACAATAGCTCTTAACGTACCACATGTGTAGTTTTCCATCCTTGGAAAGAAAGGGTGTTGTGCTTTGACAGATGCTCAAATGAACTAAATTAAAGATTGCAGGAGCTAAAGTTTGCTTTCAAAAACCTAGACAGTACCAACTAGTTTCAGATGTTGCCCTAAAGTGCAGTTTCACCCTCCCAACACATACCACTGCAGTTGTAGGAGAAAGCATACTAGTGATACGAGCAGGACCCCCTTCTCTCAAGCATATTTCAAATTCTGTTTCAAGGAGTTTGTATACAGAATCTAGAGAACTGTTCTGATACTGATGCATGCCCTGCATCCATGATTGGAAGCTTTTTTTTTTTTTCTTCAAGACATCATTTATTCTATAGAGTTGTTCATCAGCAGGTCATGCATTTCCTAATGTGCCACCTTTACTGAATCACTGCCATAAGCAAAATTTTAAGGACTCCAGCTTGAACAATTGAACCATAGTTAAGAATCTCTACTGAAACTTGACAGTCCACAATTCAATATTCTGAGTCAATTTTAACGAGTATGCTTAACTTTACAAAGTTCAGTGAGCAACAAAATGTTGTTCTCATGTAGGATTTAGGTTTTTCAAAAATACAGAGGTAATCCACTCAAACCACCACAGAAGGCAGGAACTGGAACTGGAGAAGAGTACCACCATGTTCAAAATAAAGAGGATTTACCCCCCTCAAGTGTTTACATTTTCTCAGTAATTGGAGAAAGTAACATAAGATGTTGATTATAAAACTAGAAAACCTGAACTCATTAACAATTTTTCTTGGCAATCATTTGATCAAGATATACTTTTTACACCTTCCTCTTCTGTGGCTATCTGTAGGAAGCAATCACAAACTTCATGCAAAACAGTAAAGTGATGCTCAACATTTGTGTATTGAAAGCTTAAGTAAAGTCCTAACCTCAGTCAACTACTCAGACAATACACTGGAGTCATCAGCAGGATCCTCAGTGTAACTAGTGTGCTTTTGAAACACATCACAGCAGAAACCACCCAAGTCGGTAAGATAGTTTTACTCTTAGGAACAAACACTGCAGACTTGCCCATTTCCTTCCAGAAACAATGTTTTAAGGAAGTTTAAATATCTACCAGCGATATTATTCGCTGAGAGGTAAAATATAAAAAGCATGTTTTAAGATGTTTTACACCACATCCTTAGATTTAACTGTAAACAAACGAGAACACCATGGCTTCAATGAAAGTTATTTAAATTTAAATGCAGAGAATACTTTATTAACTGATTACAGTTTTGATGACCAATTTTAAACCATAACTAATGTGGGAAACAGTGGGGGACATTAAGGCTGAGCCATATATATATAGACAAATCTGGATAGTGATAATCTGTACATTTAACCTCTGCTTTTTCTTTATACATCTTTTATTCGGTGTCTGAAATTAGTCAAAGAAAAAGCCCCCAAAACTGGCCACTAATTTAGTCTTATATCTGGAATTATTTTTTGCATGGGTTTTTGAATGAGTATAAATCTCAGTGGAGATCAAAGAGATTTTTTTTTTTAAACTGTACTCCAAATGAAGTGTTCAAGTATAACTGGAAATTGTTGTTGTTACAGCTTTGTGCAATTAATCTTCTCTTTCAAAAACTAGTTGTTCTCTCCTGTAGAGGTTAATCTATTTAAGATAGTATTAAACTTGCCTAACAGGTTGGGAAATTGATATAAATTAAGTGCCTGTGGTGTGTATCAGTCTTCCTGCTCTAAGAAACCCCTATCACTTAAGTGGACATACTTGCAATTTTACAGAATTACATGGACTTTTCAACAAAACCCAGAAAAAAATTAATTTACTATTCTTGCACTGTGAACAGTACTCCTACATGATGTGGTAACTGTTTTCCATCTGTACAGCTCCCTTTTATAAAGCTGGGCAACACATATGAAAGAAAGACAGACATCAACTGTTTGTGTTCTGAAAGATATTTCAGTTCTTTAGTTCCAGTCACTGAAGGAAGAGGCAGAGGCAAGTTTGAATTATCCCAGAAAAACTGAACAATTGGTTTTATTTGGTGTCTTCAAGATGCTTCACCTTCTGTGGGAGATGTAGGTGTTGTAGGAGAGACCATTTCAGGTTTTCGTGAAATTCTGTCCAATTCTGCCTGAACATCTGTTAAAACTGGCTTTTGACCTACAAAATAAATGCATATCATTCAGTCATGTTTATGAAACGGTTTTGGGTATCTTTAATTCTCAAATCAGACTAATCCTCAAAATTGTTACTACACACTCCGGGTGCAGAGTAAAGGCATAAGGCCAAAACTCAAAAGAAGCAGAAAGGAAACAATAAAGACATCCTTCTATATTTACAACTTGTCAAAGAAACTTCCATAATTATATATTAATTGCCAGTATATGAAGAGTTAATGTAAAATATAAAATACAGAAAGATCTATTAAGGCTAGCAGTTATGAATACTTCTATACAATTTTCTGCATCATATGTATTTTAAATAGTTCTCATTGGAAATCGGGGGTTTCACCACAGACCAGTGAAGTCAGTTGTACATACTTGGTCAGCATAAACCCGACACTGCTGCTTATGGGTGCACACAGACCTGCAGATGGCCAGTCCCTTTCCTTACCCACTTATCTCCTCCCTAACTTGGAATGGCACAAGTATTTGTGCAGTCACCCTTAGACCTGATACAAGCTTAAAACACACCATTTTCCCCCCACCATTTTACTCTTAACACCTACTCCCCAGTCTAGGTTTCTATCCTGCCACGTTCTAGCACAAGAATAGCAGACAATATGGGAAAAAGCAGTGCAGACTATTAGTGTCTAATGCCATCAGAAGTGGGCAGAGTATCTCAGGCTGTACAGGAAAATTCTGACGCTTTAGCAGTGTCCCAGCATCCTTTCTGAAGATGCAAATTAACAGGAACTATCCACAAAGCTAATTTTTGCCAGATGTACTATGCTGCTCTTCAAATATTTAATGAAACTAATACTGTATCATAGTCAAAGCAGCCAACATTCCAGCTAACAAACAGAGGAATTTCTCATAACTGCTGAGGAGGAAGCAATTCTCAAATCCCAATCTACTGTTTTAATAGCCAATCTTCAGATTTGAAGAATGAGTCTCATAGGTAACACTAAACACAAACCAGCAAATATTGAGGAAGGTGAAGAGACCATATCTAAGCCAAACTTATTTGTGTTTATGGTAATTCCATGAAACCTGAAATTGAGTCCCAATATATCTGAATAATAATCAAAGAGGTTTATAGCATAAGCCATTTTATTGTGATGGTGGGGAGCAAAAGAAAAAATTAAGAACTCATGTGGACACAATTCATGCTTAAAGAGCTACATGAAGAGTTTTTCTTTGCTCTGAGAGCCATAAAAGGCAATACTGAACTGCTGTGAAAACAAAAGCAAAAACCATATCCAATAAAACATTCAGTTAAATATAACAGTGTTCATACTTCTGATAAACTATTCTAATAGGAATGATCCACCGCTCACAATTTAGTTGATCTTTTACTGTTAATCATACCTGACTTTTTTGCTGATGGTGGTAAGTTGCTGCCAGCACCTCCAGTGCCACCTCCTCCTGGACTGCCACCAACACCACCAGGGCCACCAGGAGAACCAGTTTTCTTGCTCAGGAGACTATTGAAGAAGTTAGCCAAGACTCCTTCACTAGTAGCTCCAGCTACAAGAGGAGAGAGGAAAAAAAAACCAAACACAAAACAAAAGAGATTTTCTAAGTAAATACTTAGTGTGTTAATCAATCTAAATATGCATATTTAATAAAAAGCAGGCAAAGCATCTATTTTACTTCCCCAAGTGCATTTGTGCCCTCATAAGAAAAGGTACCTTTCATATTGGGATCAATTTTCTTAGACCCAGTTGGAATAGGTGAAACACTGGCAACATTTGATGTTACAGATCTATTTGGTGTCCTAGGAGATCCACCAGGAACTCTTGGAGAGGCATCCTATGCAGAAGGAAAAAAAAAAAAAAATTCCAATGCTGAACTGATCAATCTTCTACAGAATTAAACCATTCAGTGTAAGAGTACATGAAATGAAGTATTTTTTATTTTTCAGTTTATTATTTTTAAAAAATAAAAGTAATATAGTATCCTGTGCAACTGAAATTACACAGCATTAGATTCTGCTGAATGTATACCAGTTTTTTCACACTTGTGTAACATTCTTAAAAATATTAACTTTATTGCAATTAAAGTACTAGTGAAGCTTTTCTTTTATCCCAATGAGAAACTTGAAAATCCATCTGCTACAGGGTAGTGCCTCTGACCGTAATGAAAACTGCATTTATTAGATCACAGAGGAACTACACCAAATTTTTTGTAAAGACAACATATATCACCAATACTGTTTAAAGGGCTAAACGCAGCCCAGGAGAAAAAGCATCATCCAAGGATAACAATTCACATTTGCAGTTCATCTGAAGAGGTAAAGCTACCTTTATAAGATCACGTGCTCCCCATTAAACGTGTTACTTTTTAGTTATTTTACTTGTGTTTTTAAATATAGATTACATCATAGTTTTCATTTGACCACAATTTTATACTGGAGTCTTAATATTCCTAGAGAGATAGTGCCAAATTTAGGATACATAACTCATCAAGACAACTCAGACAATAGTTTGCTCCCTGGCACACTATTGGGACAGAAAGGGGAGTCGACTGACTGCTTAGATGCGTTCTAACATATGCAAAGTAAAGCTGTGATATTTAGCCTTTGCTGTCAATACAAGTTGTCGTGACTAGCTGTGAAGAACTGTCATAATTTTAGAGCAGTATACGATGTAGACTTTAAATGCTATGTAGTTTTAAAAAATTAGAGCAAAGAATATTTGATAGTGCAATTAAAACAAGCAACCCTCTAAATATATGGAACTGAATCATTTTCATGTGATGATATTTAAAATTTTTATTACTAACCACTGGCCGGCCTGCAGCAGTAGGTGGTTGTTTTGCCAACTGTGACTGCAAAAAAACAAACAAACCCATGTATTGTTAGATATTACAGTGACTAAGAATACAAACGCAAATTTGTACTCAGGATGTTGTTAAATGAAACACTGCCTCCTTGTTTTATAGGCAGAAAAATTACCTGCTGTTTCATAAGAAACACTTGGTCATCTTCTGCTACAATTTCTTTTTCGTGAACAAACTGAAATACAAAAACATTAACATCATTTTGACTGAAAGAAATGCATTTCCTTTTATACCTCCTGGTGAATATGACCAAGGTTTTCAGTAATGAAGTAAATATGTAAAATACCATATGGACTGCAGATCACATTTTCTATATTTAAGACTGCTACCTCATTATTCCATTTAAGCTAAGTTAATTAGAAGTGAAATAGAAGTATCATTAACTCCTTTGACCTGGCAGGCATAAGTCTCTAGATGTACTTGTAGAAAAATCCATTACAAGACACATCCAGGGGTCTCAGAATCAGTAAGAAACATTTACAGATGCACACACTCTGCAGAGTGCTCACATCTCTGATAACTTACCAAGGCCCCACCTTGGTATTATTTTATAGATAACTATGGCAAAAGTGACTCTTCACCTGCACTGCATTAAGACTGGTGTATGAACTGGACAAAGACATCTCAGATCCCAGTTCTAGGCTGGGATTTAAATCACAAGCATTCTCCCTCCAAATAAGCTCGCCACAAAAACTTTGCCAAAGCATGCATAGCAAGTATCAGTATAAAAGTTTATAATCCAGGCCTAAAGTTTATAAGCATGAAGAAGAAAAAAGACAGTTACATTTTCCTGGACACTTGTTTGACACACTACTTATATGTCTTGATTTTTTTTCCCTAAAGATTGCAGGAAGGACACAGTATTAGTTTTCTCAGCTAAAATAAGTCACGCTGGGAAATAAGATCAGTCCCAAATTCTTCCCTTTGTTAGAAAAAGCCATATAAATATTTGCCTTCGGTAACTTCTGTACACATGGGGTCTACTGCTGCTGGCATTTTGTTCAACAACTTCATGTGTTTTCAGTTCTGCCAAAGCCTTTTGTTAAATAGTATGAGAGGGAAAATATACTGAATGTATTTAGAACCTGTCTTCACATGTTTATTTTTCATTTTATAGTGTCTCAAGCTTTCTTATTTTAAATATTCCAGTAGCATTTTGAAGCTACAAGCAACTCAGAGCAAATTCTTAAAAAATACTAACTCAACCTGACCAACAGTTAAATGACACTTAAACTTTTCAATACTAAATATGTATTAAAGCAAAACAGGTATATTTGTAGTCTTGAACCATGTAACAGCAACAGAAGAAACCTGGAGAAGAGCTACACAGAAAAAAAACATGTAGTGATTTTTTTGTAACTAAAGAAGGACTTTTAAAATAAAAAGGCAAAAGAAAAAACCCCACCCATATCACATTCATGATAAACTGGAAGCAAAATCTCAAAGAAAGAGAAACAGTAAAAAACTGACAGGTAAATAAATAGGTAAGTTGAATGCCAAAGCATTACAGTTTACCTTTCGGACTGGTGGTTTTGTTATGATATCTTCAAAACTGTCTTCTGCTTTTAGTGTCTGAAAATTCTCGTGCAATATTCCTATCTTCTTGTCATTATCCCAACCTGCAGGACTAGATAAAGGATTATTTGGCTTTAAATTCTATTGTTACTTATGTTGTTCTTGTATGCAACCCTGAAATGCAGAGAACTGAAAGCCAGGAAAGTTGTCACAGCTTCCATTTTGCTGGACAAGCTAGTTATTGATTAGTACAACTAGTTAGAGATTGGTTTGTCACAGCAGAGAAGAGCAAAATCTCCGTCTTTAACATTTATCTTTAGAGCAGCAGGTATTTGTAATCTTAATCCACTGGCACTCACCAAACTCCAACTCATGAGAATGTTAAATGGAACTTTAAAAAGCATAAACAAAAAAGACTCTAAATGCTGTTTAGGGCCTTGCACAAATACATTTTGTAGTCACATACACATAATAATGCAAGTAACTTACATAAATACTGCATCTTTTTCCACAACAACAGCTGGAACATTGAAAGGAAATCCATACAGCTTCTGGACTATATATTTATACACTAAATCAATGTTTTTGTTCTCCTTTACTGATGTATAAATAAGTGCTGCCCCATCTGAATAAACTTGTTAAAGAAAACTCAGTTCAGTGGCTAGTAAGAGATACTAAAGTGACTCTTTTTTGTTAGTTTAAAATATTATCTACTTTGTAGAATTTAGAGGGGGAATACAAAAATCAAATGTCAAACAAGTTCCAACACTTCATTTTTGAAATAATCTTTTTTGTAACTGAAATCTTTTTCTGCATTTGTTTTAGGCCAACTCAGCTATTGCTTTTAAAGTACAGGCTCTTCTCACTTTCAAAGCCCACAATACCAGCAGTTTCACTATGATGCCTTCGAAACTGTCTTCTGTTTTAGCAAACAAAAACTGTCATGCCATATCCTTCTATCTTGTCATTATCCCATCCTGCAAGACAGACACTACAACATTAACACCAGTAGTTTCAAAAAGACCAAAGGTCTTTCACTTTCCTACTTAGGTTTTTAAGTTAGGCCAGCAGAAGTTCTTACATTATACAGTGATTTGCTTTTGAACAAAATGAAGGCAAACAAGCTGTGTTGTGTATGTTACTGGAAGACCAGGAAAGTGCTTAGTATTCTAGCATGGTTCAGTATCAAATTAACACATCTTATGCACAGGATTAATGAAAGCAGCCAGGGAAGATCTGATTGATTTTTTACTTTCAGATTATAAGAATGCCAAACCCCCTCATTTACTTCTACATGCATGCAATACAAATTCTAGAAGAAAGTTACATAATGGAATCTGATTCCCATTCAGTGGTTTAGACTAGAATTCCAAGTTGCATATGGCATATGCAATCACAGACTAATTTCTACTAATCTTTTGTATTCTTCCTCCATCCACAAGATATACTACAGTTATCCATAATTCCCTTTGAAAAAATTAGGTCTCAGAAGCTTTCTGAAGGGAGTGCCATCTTGGTACTCAACTGAGGTCTCAAGCTCTTGAACTAATTTTTCCAGCTGTTAACTGCGGTCTCTTGAACAGTATTTAAACTTCACCACACCACAAATGATGACAAGACAATGTAGGCATAGTACTGACATCTAAAATCTAGATCTCAGCACGTCTAGGTGACTAAACAATACTAAACAGTATTTTATACACGTCTTTTTAAAAAAAAAAAAGTTTAAAAAAGAATAGCAGCACAGCGACAGCTTATGTGCATTGTCTCTGTACGAGAAGCCAGTGGATCCTTCCTACACCAATTCACACTTCCTTCCTTCCTTCTTTCCCTCATCACCTCATCCTCTGGAATTACTGAACACTGAAAAGACTGCATATTTGCATCAAGAAGAATAACATGCTTTATGTGCATCTGAACCAAGATCATACATGAATTATCTTATTATTTTAGGGAACTTGTCAGCTAAGATATGCTGATTTGCAAACTGACTCCTAAAAATGGAACTGAAGGTAAGTAAAGAAATTCATGGTAAGGGGACACGGACAGTCTAGACTCTTGCAGCTCTTTAAAAAAGCAAACAAAAAAACCCAAAAGAGTTTAACTCAATGTTGTCACAGGGGTAGCTTGAAGCAAACTGCCAGCTACAGTAAAGGAGCTGCATACTACTTTGGTACAGATGCAAATATTCTTTTGAACTGGTCATAATTAAGGTAAAAATTTAATTGAGTCATTATCATCTTTATGATGTGTTAAAGGATACATTGTAAGCAAAACCGTCTGATATGTGATTGAATGAAGTCAAAGTGTTCATCTCTGTAGTCATGCTCTTTTTCCAGAATGCTGATGGCATCACACTGTCAAAATAAACACAAAATTAATACACCACTTTCAGTTATCCATTGAAATAGCAGTGCTGCTAACATCCAGTTCACAACTGGGCAAGAGGGATGGAGTGGGGCAGGTAGTTCAAAGAAAAACAAAAACCTGCTAAGATAGTTTAGAAGCATAACTGAACATATATATAACTTGAAGTGCATGAACTGTGGTCAGCACTACCTTAGTTAAAGGGATTGCCATTTTTCATTGACTCCCCCTCTCCTTTTCCAATGCAATAACTCAAATTATCTGTTGAAGACTGACCCACTGAATAACACCATCATTTTCTGCCTGATGTATTTTTACACACTGTGGTATTACAGGACATTATGTTTTTTTTATCCAGTTACTAACTAGCCCTTTTCCAAATGGAGGCAAAAGCAAGAAATGTGGAAGCAGAAAAATAAAAGGGTGGGGGTGGGGGAAGAGAGAGGAATAATAGAGTGCCAGCAGGTGAGGAAAAAAAGGTGCTTTTCAAATGAGAGGATTAGCCTTCCAGTGAAGGAACAGCATATGCATCAAAAGGTTTATTCTTTCACTGTGGGCCAGCAGAGGCTGCAGATGCAGTATGCTTAATGCCAATGTGAACAGAAGAGCCAGGGAAAAAAACCCAAAAAAACCCACAGCCACAGGAGAAGCACACCATTTTTTTTCTTTAGACTAAGAATATGGCTACATATCTAACAAACCAAAACAGATCACAGAAACACCTTAAGAACTGAGGAAAATTAGTAGAGCAGCACTTTACTAAATAGAACCCTCAAAGATATTAATCTCCAGAATAAGATCAGAAATAATAAAAAAAACTACCAAAATGCTATTTATGGAATAAGGATGACTGTGGAGATGCAGGGGAATTCTAGTTGCTTACAGACTAGCTCACTTCTGTGAGCAAACCCAGGTCTGAGGTATTTCTCAATTCCTAGAAAACTGGTAGAACTAAAGGAAAAGGAAATCCCAAAATAATTTGGGATTAGCCAACTTCTGTCTGGCTTCCAGAAGATAACCAACCTTCAACATTAAACATCTTTAAAAGAATTCTTATGCAAGGAATTCAGAATTACTTAAGAACCACATGCTTCCCACCCCAAATCCACAATTCACAGAGTTGCTTAAATAAAATATGCAAAAAACCTAAAATGTGAAACAAACCTTTGTACAAACTACTACTACTGGAATGCCTAAGTTACATGTTAGTGTATCTGCACCCAGGGGTAAAATCACACTGTCATCTTTGTCTTCCTGTAATGAAGTATTTCTTCTCTGTGGAGAAGCTGGGAAATCCTCGCCTGGTTCTATATATTCCTGGAAGTCTCTTACCACTGAAAGTAAAAAAAGTTATATTAAAAGATCAGCTACTTTATTATTTCAACAATGATTTCCACTGCGATTGATCTTTAGCACTGTTGACTGTATAGTACTTCTGCTTCTTTATGTTGAAAAATTTTGAGCATGCACCAAGTGCTGACTATTTTTTTGCTCTACGCAGCACGAGAGAGAATTAGTAAGTTTGAGATCTGCTTTATCAGCAGCCAGAACATGATCAGATGAAACTGTCCATAAGGACAACATTAGCCCATTTTTATTTTATCATTGTGGAACCACTAAGTGGTTGCTATTAACTATTATTGCTTGATATGTTTCCTAAAGGACACAGGTTTCCTTGCATTCTTCTTGGCAAAATTAATAGAATAGTTTGTTAGAATAAACATAATTTAAGCCTCACACATATTGCTTAGCTGCTACCGTATACCAAGTTTTACCTAAAAACCCTTTGTCCACACTTTTCTCTCTCTGTACAGTGAATCTATAGTAGCAATAAGAAAAGAGAATAGAGCACACAAACAGTAGTTATTAACTATCTTATAATTAGTTAATAGCATATTAAATATTTGTTATGCTTTTACAATAGATCAGACTACTTGAAAATTTAGCAAGGAGGGTAAGTCAGACCTTAACAAGAATTAGCAAAAAGTTATGTTTTAACTCTTGTCAGGTTCTGATGCACACACCTGAGCCTCTACTTACACAGTCACTTACTATTCCTAGTCAGGGATGCAATATTAGGCATAAAAATCTGTACCTTTCGTATCACATGACCTGTTTCACACAGCAGAAACAGGATTCTACCAAAACCCATGGATTACTTTTCCATGAGTAACGCATCCCGGATTCAGCCAAAAAAATCAGGCAGCAAGACAATTTAGCTGAATCAGGCACACTAGCAGCTAACTACTCCCATACATTCTCGCTGCTTTGTCCTGATTTATGTTAATCCAGCCCTACCTTCACTAAACTGATTGAAGCCTTCTGAGTTTATATCTAAAAAAATATTAACAGAGCAAGACTTGAATTTCAATACCCTAGAGAAAAAAAGTATGTATTAGGCCAAGATTATCCAACTTTTCTACAGATTTTGGAGTTCACAATAACAAAAAGTACATGCACAGATTATCACCATTATCTGAACAGTCAACTCAGGCTCTTATTCAGGGAATGCCGCTACTTCAGTCTGGTCTGACAGCTTCCAAGAGCCTCCCAAACTGACTGTGTTTTAAACCCAGAGTTCTCACCAAGACATGCCAGCCACTCAAGGGAATCTTTCCTATGCAGCATCCTGTCTGTTCTGGGATAATTGCATGCTAAAATAAAAACCACTCTATTCCAGTGGTAGAAGTCCTCCAGTGGATTCCTAAAATTCCTGTTTTATGATCACAACATACTAATTTTTCTACAAATACAGAAAACAGTAAAAAGGAGGACTGATTTAATGTATCATAGTTCAAAGACTGTGGAATACAACCTCAGGTCTTCCTTAGAGACACATTTAAAGTGACCAGTCCAAAAGGCTTCATTAGACACAGATGAATTCAGTAACAAGAACTATTCCAACCTTTCAGACTGCTGCTATGTATTATTCCCTAATGACTTCCCATACCAGATTTACCTCACAGGGTCTGTCTGAGTGGAGTTAAGTTGCTAGAACTGGAAGACAAGCACAGCAGCACACCTCCAGAAAACTACACACAAACCCTCAGTAGATTTCAGTCCTGTTAGCAAGTTAAATCAGCTCACAGGAGCTTCTTGGAAGCACTGAGCCTGACAAGAGTAGGAGCACATAGCCAAAAGTCAGGCAAGCAAGATTCCTCCCTCCTCCTTTAGCAGTGTCCAGCTGCTGCCTGCCTAGCAATGCATGAAGCCACATCACAGGAGGTTCAAAACAACAGCAGCTTCCAGTCATATCTGGACTGGGTCTAGGGCTTCTATTATACTCACACACATAACCATCAATATCTGTAAGAATTAGACCAGATGATAAACAAGAGAGCAGACAAAATTTTTCATGAGTAGCTGTTTTTCTTGACTCACTTCATCACTTACATTTTCTGAATTTTGTAGAGTTGTAGAGTTTCACTATTCTGTTCACTCACTCAGTAAAGAAGCAAAACTATTAGGTACACATTTTTGCTACCGGAGCTATTGCATCCTTACTACTTTCATCCAGCAGTATCCTATGCTGAAACTGTTGGGGAGGGTGCGTGTGTGTTTAATAAACACACATCAACCCTCGAAAAGCAAACCAAACACCACATCCAAAAGAGCGCAGCTCCTCCCTCCTAAACAAGTTCTTGTTGTGGAAGATATGATTCTCAAGGATGGTACTTCTCTTAGAAGAATCTCTCTCAAAAGAATAAACGAAACAACCCCCTCCGCCAAGTTCCAGAGTATCTACAACTGTCACCTTATGGGCTACTTTATCACAGCATAGATACCACCTGCATTTCCAAAAAAGCTATTCAGCAATCTGGTAGTCAGTTGCTTAAGAACATACCAGTTTAATCACGCTATTTGATCTTAACACACAGCTTTCTCAAATGCTCTTCCTTGTAGTAATTCACTGAGAGACAAATAGGAACGACTTATGTTTTAGTATCCCAAGGGAAATACAGTGGCTACCCAGAAGAAATATGGAGCTAGGATGTTTGTGAGTTCAGTCACACTGTTTAAGGAATCCTGCAAAAATCTTTGTGCTCTGCATGTTTAAAAAGACAAGACACTGACAGATCTATATCATATATATGCCAAACCAAACATATAGGTGCTTTAGTATCAATAATAATGATGATAAAACTCTTCAACTATAAAGGGCCCAGGCATTACCATGTGATCATGAATCCTCTCAACATTTACATTTTTGGTAGGCAGAGAACAGGTACCAGATTCTCTAGACTAATTACAGGAACAGTTAAGAAGCTGATGCAGTGATTTGCATTTAAAATAAAATAAGTGAAAATTTGAAAACTAAGAAGTTTTTTCACTTGCAGAAAGAATCTGATCTAGAAAAATCTGTAAGAAGCAAGATTGTAAATTCAGCTGTGTTCACTCTGAAAACTTTCTTTTCTAAATTAACGTACTTCTGTTAGAAATACTGGTATTGTTCATATAGCTACCCGAGACTTATTTGAAGCCTAACTTGCTTGATAACTTGATAACTAACTTGATAACTTTTAAGTAACATTTCCAAAGAATGAAAAAGACTGCAATGGAGAAATTAAATGGTGCAGAAAGCATTAGGCATATTTGATTTAAATGGATTCTGGCCTATTTGCAGAATACTCACACTTTTGTTCCATTTCTTTCATTTCTTCGGGAGGAATTTTTAACTTGTCAATATGTTCTCTTACAACACTTGCCCATTTTTGTAAAGAATCCAGTGCAGTCCAAGGCCTAGACATATCTACTACCAACATAATTAGAGTGTCCTTTAGAGAGCTTGCCTCCATTGCAAATTTAAGAAGACCTTTGTGATACAGGTCACCATCCAAAATCCATACATTACATCTTGTTTGGTCTACAAAAAAAAAAAGGAAAAACATTTTATGAGACTTACTTGAAACGGTCCACTACTTAATGGCTATTAAATCTTCTTTAGACATGTAAAATACAAGGAAGAAAGCAGATGACATGTTTTATCAGACAGTTGAACATACGTAACAGCACAGCAAACCGCAGCTTGTGGAGACCACCCTCCTCTTCTGAACCCTGATATTTAATGGCTGATAACTGAAGATCTTAAATACATTATCTAAAAGTGAGAATCCAGAGATAGCATCCAACATTTCCAGAATTAATGTTCACCATTTTAGAGAGGGAAAACATTTTCTTCAAGACACAGCTTAGAAAAGGGGCAATTGGGTGAATTCAGGGATCTGTTCTCAGCCCTTGGTCTGCTCAGCTCTCAAGGACTGCCACCTCCCCTTCAAAACTCCAATGTGATATGCCTGTGTAACTCTTAAAGTACATAATGTACCTTAGCCCTTCAGAAAACTGGAGCAGAACTGCAAGTTTTTGATGATTTAGATTAACTTTGTCTCTTAAGTCCTCCTTCAGATTTGTAAAAGGACAATCACCATACAAACAGACCATCCCACTACTTTTTTTCCCCGAAAACATCATACACTCCAATATGTGGAGACACTTCTGCAGTAAATTAAGAGCTGCTGATTCAAAATTAGATAGCTTAATATAATTACATTTTGCCTTCAAATAAGTTTTTATTACTTGTTACAGAAATTTTGAGGAAGACATTTATATCAAACCCTTAATCATCTTAACCCTGACTAAGTCATCTTTGAGACCAACAGCCAGACATGTAAGTCAGGAAAGCAAGTGATTTCAGAGAAAAGGGGCCAACTTCTTCTAGTTCTCCTATCTATATTTGTTCTTCTAGTATAAACAAGAGTTCCCATTTTTCCCCACAGTTCCCAGTATGTCCTTACTCACACCCCACTCCCTGTAAGTATTACCTCTAGGTAATTCATTGCACCTCTACAGTGCCTGGTCACACTCTGGCCCTTGTTTCCCCATAGATAAGCATCAATTACCCATTCCATAACTGCATGTATATGGGGTCTGGACCTTAAAAAACATTTTTACCTTCTAGACATAAGCAACTCAAGCCAACTGAAACGGAGCTTCTACTTTATTTCTCCTTCCTACAAATTTTTGGGCTGGTGGTTTGGCTTTTTTTGTTATTGTTTGTTTTTAATATTTTCTTTAGCATTGTGCACATTTTCCTACCCATCAGTACATGGTATGTAGTCTTGCAGATTCCGATAGCACCAAGAAAAAGATTTCTCTGTATGTTCAAAAAGATAAATACTTGCTACAATAATTGAGATGGAAAATAAGAGCCTAGGCATGTTTTCCTCTAGGCCCGAGGAATGCACATCCATTCAGAATATTACAGCTAAGACTGCATCCCTGTTCTTTTATTTTCAGCCTTTTCTTTTGACTGGTTCCTCTCCTTCTCTATCACTTAGGTGGTTATTCATGGTATCTACTAAAGAAATCACACTGAGAAACTTCATGATACAATTCACTCATGGCCTAAACTGGACTCCTGCAAATTATAAAGAAAAACATCCCACTGTCATTCCAAATATCACACTACTGAACCATTGCTTTCAAACTGGTTTAAGATATTATTAGAAATAAAAACTTACCATCTCGATCTTCATCATGCACATTTAAATACAAATACTCCATTCCTCTTCCTTTTTTGTACTCCTCTATTCCTTGTATTTTTCCTATTAAGCTAGTTTTACCTGCTCCATCTTCACCTGGAGAGACAGAAGTTAGATAGCACTCAATCTTTAATCACAGTTACATAATAAAAAACACCTGGGACAATGTGGGAATACAGTGGAAGACTGGCAAGGAGGATTGTAAACATGCTCAAGTGACTTGCAGCTGGGGT
This sequence comes from Athene cunicularia, assembly GCF_003259725.1. Taxonomy (NCBI): domain Eukaryota; kingdom Metazoa; phylum Chordata; class Aves; order Strigiformes; family Strigidae; genus Athene; species Athene cunicularia. The sequence goes on along the minus strand of NW_020799095.1, from coordinate 8,372,394 downwards.
TCCAAAAAACACATCTATCTCACTAATTGTTGCTTAGCTCTGTGTGCTTGATGGGTAGAATGTCTGCGCTTAGATAAGACAGCTGTGATAGACTCAGAGGTACCCTATGGAATGTCCTTGAGATTCCTGCCCTGCTGTGGAAAAGATCAAAAGCACAGTGGAAAAGCACGCCTGCAAAAATCCTGGACATACACAGGCAAAAGCAACAGGTTCAAGATCTTTTTTCTTCTCCTCTTTCTGGCTAGCAAAGACCAAGCTCCGTGGTGCCTGTGTCCCCACTTGCGTACCTCTACCGGGGTGTTGCTGTGGAGATCCCCCAGGTCAAGAGTTAAAGAGCATAAATTTGCTCTTCGCATTTCATCCGTGGTTTTGTGGCTGTTCCTGCGTCCTGCCTGTGTTGGCTCATACAGGCAAGAAGGAACCATATACTAACAGGGCAACTGAGCTCATTAAAGTTTTGAAATATAGCTGGCTTTGCCCAACTCATTCATCTGTTCAGAGTGCACACATCAGCTTCAAATCTTATTTCTAATTATTGACAAATGCAATTATGCCACTAACCAGCCTATCTGAAACAGGATCGTACTCTACGTAGAAACTGTTTATGTAGCCTGTGGGATTTTACTCAATGGAATGAAAAGGCATTTTTAAGAGG
>NW_020799095.1:8364912-8371689 GCF_003259725.1 Athene cunicularia | reverse complement strand
GGGGTGGGGGGGGGTGGTGGTGGAAGAGTAAGACCAAAACTGAAGTTTAAAATCTGGTTAAGTATAGAGAAGTGAAAAATTAAGTTGTATCAGTTTAACTTGTTCAACATTTAAGAGTCTGTTTGCTAGTTCCTTAACTGTATTAAATCAAGGTGCACCTAAGACAACAATTATAGCAAGTTTTAAATAAAGATTGGAAAGCACAGCTATTTTTTCTTTCTTTCTTTTCTTGTGAGAATATTCTTTTAAATAAAAATTCTGCCCAAGGAGTGAAGAGTTCAAGCTTCGTCACCAGAGATGAATTACAATTCCTCCTCTGCCCTCACCCAAGTACTTCAAACTTCTTAAATTTGTCATCTACAAATAACTGGGAGACTTTATTAAGAGCTGCTGCACTGACATGTTATGCTGCTGAAGCTGCTATTACTTTTGCCAACAATTTTTGTATGATTAATTCTGTTATTTTACCTTTTTGAACAGGCAGCTTCAATCAACTTGTGCCAGTAGAAGGCCCAAGAGTTAATACAAAACAAAATTTATTATTCCTTTTAAAGAGGAGTTGGACTTAACAGCTTTCCTAGTTTCTCAGGACAATTGACTTCTAGCTAAATTCTCTTATGTACTACTTTATAGGTGGCAATAAAGATTACAATGTGTTTGCACTGGGAAAGTTTAGCATCTTCTGCAAAGTACATCTGCCAGTTCTTAACAAAATGGCTGCAACAAGTCTAAGAAACATCTATTATTAAAAGTTCTAAACATACTTAAGCAGTCTGAACTGAAACATACAAATGCCAATCTATGCAACTTTATTGTTTGACAGTGCTAATGCTAAATAATATAGGCAAACTTGAAATATACATCCCACAAGCCCCTTACTTATCATGGCTGTGTTGTGTGATTTCCTACCCACTCCCATATTTCCAAATGCCTGAAGTAAACAGAAGTTCAGTTTAGTTAATATCTTATGTCAAAGAGCTGGAATTTATTTTCCCTCCTTATTTTCCAGTAATTATATTGAGACCCCACACAGGAAGAAATGTTATTGGTACAGCATAAGACAAGTTGATTTGACGTAAAGTTAGTACCTTTGGACACATATACGCACACACAGTAGTCATTCCAACCTTTCATCACAGGATTACTTAATCTGTTCTGTGAAGAAGATTCTCTACTCCCTTCTCCTAAGCAAATATCCACCCATTTCAAAACACCAAGATCAGGTAGGTGGATCACTGACATACATAACTGTATCAGACGAGTTACTGCGTTTAGAGAGCAGTGCTCATCATTCACTAGAAAGCCAGAATGATACATCAGTGAAGACTGAAGGGATTGATACCACTGTCATTAATTACCCAGGTAATTGAAGAGAATAGTATGGTTTGCAGATGATACAAGATAAACCTAAAGATCTGTGGAGAAAAGGGGTAGAAGCAATACTGACAAGTTCACAGAATCACAGAATCATCTAGGTTGGAAAAGACCTTGAAAACCACCTAGTCCATCCATTAACCTAGCACTGACAGTTCCCAACTACACCGTATCCCTCTGAGCTATGTCAACCCTACTCTTAAACACTTCCAGGGATGGGGACTCTACCACTTTCCAGTTAGCAATGCATAAACCAACTAGTCTACAAATAGGTCACCCTCCCTTGCAAGGGTGCAAGATAGCTGCCTAGCCAAACATGTCCTATTCCACAAGAGATCCAGAGTTCTCAACAGATTTAAGCCAAATTAGTCAGTGTTATGGAAAAACAGAAAGTAAAACCAGGACTACTGTATATGACATAAGGACTTCCTCCTTTTTGCCCACACAATTCATCATAAAAAAATTTTAGTAAAGATGACTGCCTTGGACAAGAGAACATGCCAAGACTTGAGGTTCCATCTACCTCTACTTTCTATTTTTAGTATGTTGCATATACCTTTTAAAATTGTGACAGCTGCGAATGTATCTGTATCCTTGTTATTATTTTTTCCAACCTAATGTCTTCAATATAAACCACCTGAAAAGTCAACACAATGTATCGAGTTATGCTGAGAAAAAGAGCAGTATAATTTTGCTTTGTAGTTACTCTTCAAGAATATCAAAAATACAAATCAATCTTAAACCAGTGCTTATTTAAAACTCCTGAATAGTTATTAACAATCTCACTAGCAAATTCATTCTAAATGTATATAACGGCAGCTTTTAAGACTTTTCAAAACTCAAACATTTTGCTATAACACCTTTAGTAGGTAGAGAAGCTTCTCTCCACCAGAGGAGGGGGGAAATATTTGTGAGAAAATTAAAGTCTATTAGCTATGTTAGATTTGATGGATAATGTATAGCATAGTAACACAATTAGTGTTAAGTACTACCAGAGATACAAACAAAAGTATATATATTTTTAAAAGAAAAATAATTTCTCAATAAATATACATATATACACACACACATTATATGGCATTTGAAATTACAGACCCTAAGACACTTAAGCATATTTATCTTTTTTGTCATCTCTGGGTATCTCTGAAGTATATGAAAAAGTAATGCTGCTTAGTTGCAGACAAAAGGGAAATTTCCCATTCCTCAGACTGGAACATCTTTGCATATTAATATTATGAAACAGTTTTGTTTGGGTTTTTTTAATTGCTACCGAAGCAATATATAAAACAGCCTTATGCACCTTTGAAAAGTCATCATCCTCATCCTCCCTCCAAAATTTTGAGACAGTACATCCTTTGACTGCTTCTTTATTTCTAATTGTGTGATAAACAGCTCAGCAATTGACTTCTGTATGTAAGCTCACAGAGCAAAATGTCTCTAACATGCAATTCTCAATATAGATTTGCAAGGTAGAAATAAAAATCAACTAGACTGTTGCAAATTTAAGATTTTGCATCCTTCTCTTGCAAGTAACATAAAAGGTCATTCTTTTCTAGAGTAAATCCTAAAGAACTAAAATTCTTCATTACATCAAACTGCACAACTGCACTTACACATTAATATTACAGTGAGGAAACAGAAGTGATGCTAACAAGCAGAGCTACACACTAAAGCTGAGCACAAGTGAAAGAGAGACAAGATTTAATTTTGCAGAAAAGTCAGCCTAGGAAGCAGTTGAAACAAAGCCAAACCAGTCTGCTTACACACTGTATTTCACCATCTTGTTAACAAAATGGAAAGTCTTGTACTTAACTAAACAAAGGCCGTTTCATTTTTATCCCACGCCACTACGCTTCACTCCACTGATGAGCTCAAGTTTGGGGTTGTGCTCGTCAAAGCTTCTCTGTCCAAGGTGCTACTCTGGCTACCACGCAGAGTTTAATGACCTTGTTGCTGCCCTCAAAGATCTAAGAAGCCATAATTCAAAACCCTGCCCAGCCTCCTCCCTTCTCACTACTCCAGGTAAAAAAGAAGTATGTTTACTGAGCAGAAAATGGAGGATCATGAAATGTTCTGCTACAATACAGAATTTATCAGAGCAGTCACCCATAGATGGGAGGGATGGGCAGTGAGGTGAATGAATTGCCTTCCGTGAATGTGGGCAAGCAGGCACATACCTGTGAAGCGCTACTTTAACTGTTCAACCATAAACTATCACATTAGAGAAAACTTAGGCTCCCTATTGCAGAGCTTCTCTAAACTGTCAATTAAACATTTTAAAATTAAGAACATTTACTACTCATGCCATTTTCACATTTCAGTTTAGAAAATGAAAACAGAAGAAGATTTACAATTGTCTTAAGACTTTTCTTACTTCTCACAGAAATCTGTACATGGAAGAGCAATCAGTATGTTATCTCCAGGACAGACTTGAGTTTTAACGTCTTATTTAAATTGTTTCTCTACTGTAAAGTGTCAAGTCTGCTTTAAAATATGGCAGGGCAAAGAAGCAAGAGGTGAATGTTTCTTGTGTCAGCACTATTGTTGGTCTGTCCCACTCCCATCCATTGCTCTGGTTTTTTTACAACAGCTCTTTGAAAAGCCCTGGATGCACTTAATGGTGTGGAATCTATAAACCTACTGGTTCCTCGATGGAATTTTTTTGTTTGCGTTTTAAAACTATCAACGAAAATTCAGCTGGATATGGGAATTATACAACTCGTCTCCATAAAATACATTCAAGCAAGGCCAAGCAAAACTAGAGATAAAGGTCCTAGTTAATCCCTTCCACCGACCCCAAAAGGCCTATTTTTGTGAACTAGCTTTACACTTTTTACACAACAAAAGACGGCTTCTGGGTAGAACAATTCACAACATCTAATTCTTCTAACATAAAATACTGAATATTTTTATTTATAGAAAAAACCTACCTCACTTAAATGTAATAGAAGAAAGTCATCAAAGCCAAACCTGACTTATCAAACAGGGCAAAGATGCCTTCCCAGAATCACAGAGCAATCTCTATTCCACACCATGTGGAATGTCTGAATTCTAATTCAGTGGAGTGGAGACACAACAGTCATCTTCCTCCCAGAACCAAGCACATGTGTACTCTAGCTATTTTCAAGATAAAATACTTCTCACAAGCTAATAACTGCCTTTTCTACAGCTGTATATTAGTGAAAGAGACTTGTTTACACATACTAGACTAATTGAGGAATGCCTTTCGCAGAACAAGACAAAAATAATCAGAGTAAGCCAAATTTAGTTTGCTTTCAGAGAACTGAAGAACAAAATTAATTATGCTGATGAGATCCTTCTCTACAAGGCCTCAAAACAACGTGGAAGTTCACAATAAGTAGGTCATATAAAGTCTTCAAGCAACTTGCCTCTAAATACAATTTACTTATTGGACAAAAAACTTCCCTTCTAAGTTTGTTTTACTCCACCAGATAAGTCCTTCCCCTCACATATGATTCACTTGATATCTTTGTGGCACTGAAAAATTAAGTAAGTTTTCTGATGAGCACCTTAATTGCACTTCTGTGTTACAACATGATAGAAAGCAGATCATAGACAACTGTTCCACCATGGCTTTTGTTAAGTCCTGCACCACAGGAATACACAGTCTGATGGTGGAAACAGGTGCAGCAGTAACAGTATTACTTATGCTTGGAGAAACCCACAGTCAGAGAAAGCTAAATATTGCAGAGAATTCTCTAGTGAATGCGAAGAGCATACATCTCTCATACACACCTTCTCCTTTAAAACAGCAGTAAGTCATCTAGTGTATTTTACCCAGGTCCACTACCAAAATAGCATTATCCCATATTACTATCACAGGGGCATCTTTATTGATACTCCTGCCACTAACCTGCCTGGAGAACAGAGAAGCACAATTCTTTCACTGTTCCTCACCTTCAGAGTTACTTCAGAGATAAATCCCATAATCAGCAGCACCTCTAGCAAAGCAGAGGCAAATTAAAATACACACAATTCAAGAATTTCTGAACTTCCTGTGCTGTTCTAAATAAGTTTTACTACACAGCATCCATGTAATTCTGGCTTTTTGGAGAAGTATGATAACAGGAAGAACACTACAGAGAAGTACTACTTAGTTCTAAAAAAATGTAGCTGCAAAACAAGCAATTAGGATTTTATCTAGGTCAATACCCCATCAAAACAATTGACACTTTAGAAATATAACTGCTGACTGAAACAAAACTTGGCTATGCTTGGAAGGCTTTCATTGCCTGTAGAAGGTGAAAAAGTTGCAAGAAGAGGAGAAAAAGAAGCTATCTGATGTAACTTCTGCCGTACTAGAGAATTAAGAAACATTTGAGATGAACAGTAAGGATGGTATCAACAAGCAGTAGTGACAAAGCAGCTGTAATGATCACAGTGAAACTTCCAGCTATTTGAACATGAAGAAATAAAGTGGAAAAGTAATTTTTATAGTGTTGAGTACACATTTATGTAAGCAGATTTTATATCTATTTTTTATACTTTCATGACAATTTTCTGTATCAGAACTTAATTCTGAAGTTCACTATATTCCATGGGTCTACAAACAGAAAGTAGCAAGCTAAAACTGCTCTTCAAGATGCACCATCTTCTACAATACAACCATTCCAAATATATGTACACACAGAAAAGTATACCTGCAAACTAGTTGTAGACTGTGGAAACTTCTCAAGAATCCTGACAGCCACTGGACAGGAGCAGAACTCAAAGATTCAAACTAACAGGCTTGGCCCTGAAAAGCGAGATGTCTGGGGTAAAGAGAAAATGCAGCCACAAGACAGTTGGAAACTCCCTGGGCACTAAATTCAAAGCCTTTATCATTATACTGGGTCTGGCTGAGCTGGAATTGATTTTCCCCTATAGCAGCCCTCATGGTGCTGTGTTTTATGTTGGGAGCTGGCAGGGTGTTGATAGCACCCTGGTGTTGTGGCTACTGCTGAGCAGTGCTTACACAACACCAAGGCTCTTTCCAACATTCCGCCCCCCCCCCCAGTGGGACAGGGTGGGCAAGATCTTGGGAGGGGACACAGCCAGGACAGCTGACCTGAACCAAACAAAGGGATATTCCAGACCATATGATGTCTGCTCAGTATAAAGCTGGGAGAAAGGAGGAAGTGTGGGGGGTGTGTGTGTGTCACTCTTGGTCCTCTGAGGCAACCAGAGGCATATTGAAGTCCTGCTTCCTCAGAAGGCCTGACATCACCTGTTAATGGGAAGTAGAGAATAAATCTGTTTTCTTTTTGCTTCTGCGTGCAGACCTTGCTTTGCTTACATTAAAACTGTTTTTGTTTTACCCACAAGGGTTGGTTCCCCCCTGCCCCCGCCTTATTTTCTTTCCCCCTTTTTGCCCTGTTGAGAAAAAAAAAAAAAAAAAGGGGG
>NW_020799095.1:8362029-8364862 GCF_003259725.1 Athene cunicularia | reverse complement strand
GGGGGGGGGATTTTGAGCAGAGAATTACCAGTATTACATATTAATTATAAGTATACATTTTACATATTCACCTCACAAAACTATGTGCCATATCTAGAGATTAACATTTGGCATTCCAGTTTCCTTCAGTTACTTCTATGTCTTGAATTTCTTTCCAGGTTCTTAAAAATGAGATGTTAACATGACTAAAAATAAATACTGAAATAGCAGAATTAGCATGATAGACATAGCCAGGTTCCCAGAACAACTAAGCATACAAGTATATGCAGTATTTGAAAAATATAAATGCTGTAGGCAAATTAGAAAACTCGCCCTAGCAAACAAAACAACACTAAATGGTGGGTTCTTCTGGTTGTTTCTTCTGTGGGTTTTTTTGGGGAGGGCAGGTTGGAGAGTTAGATTTTTATTTTTTTTAAATGCAGTTTGTTTTGAGAACAACCATTCATATATCACTATTTATCACATTTCAGCTTCAAATTTAACTGACTAAGGTAACTGTTTATACTGCAAACATTTGCCTCCCCAGTGTGAAACTCTGGTCAGCTTTACAACCCTACTTAAAAGTATTCAAGGAATGATAAAACTGAAAATAGTCATAACTAGAAGTGATTTGTAATAACAACAAAAGCTAGTACAAAACTATTTAGAGGAACAAAGCTTAAAAACAGAGGAAATGTGAGATAACAGGGAAATTTCAAACACACAGCTCAATAACCTGAAGAGAAAGAACTTCACATACTGAATCTGTCCAATGCAGAATACAGAAGACCTCTCCTCTTCCTGTGCCAGTGTGCTTCAGGAGCAGCATCATGACTCGCAAGTGAAGAGCAAAGTGTAATACATGGACTAGGTATTCTCATAAAGAACATGGCCATGGTCCTCACTGGCCAGCCCTCATATCTAATGCTGTTTCCTAAGTATATGTCAAGCTTTTTTTTTTTTTCTTGGACCATGGCATTCTAGAGAACACTATTCCTAAGAAAGAACTAGAATTCCTTGGCAAATCCGCACATCTTTTAAAAAAATACATCAATCAAAAACCAAAGAAGTGTTACGTTAAGTCATTCTATAAACTCTACATAAAACAGATAAAAATAAAATTTCTATACAACAGATCAAACATCACAAACTAAATGAACGTTTGGAAACATTTTACAGTGCCCTTTCTAGTGCTGAAGGAAGCACAGCCTCCAGTTATTGAGGGACTGCCTGACTACGAAGAGAGAAGAAAGAGAGCACAGTCTTCTTGACAAGGATCACAGCTTGAGAAGAATCTTCCAACTGCAACAAGGACAATCATCCAATTTATTATCCAATACATCCAATTATGTGATATAAAAAGCTGTCAATTATTATGAAATCTTTCCTTTCTTTAATATCAAGAGAACTTCCTATCTCAATATCCTACTTAATGACATAACATGAAAAGCAACAAAATAAAGGGTAGACCATCCCATCATCCTTGCACAGTATTCCCCTTCATAGTTTTAAGCCACTGCTCATCTTATCAAAACAGGAAGAAAAGGGTCACAGTGATTGCTTTCAGATTATGCAGGAAAAAAACCTAACTTGAAAAACCTCAAGAGAGTATCACCCATAAGACTACACAGAATCATGGAATGCATAGAGTTCACATGAATATTTTTACTGGATTTTAACCATGTTACCAAATACTAACACACAGTTCTTTCTGGGGACAGGGAGGCTGGCAAAGGAGGGAAGAAACAGCTAGTTAACAAATCCATCCACTTGGATTCATCACATTGTCTACCGGTAATAATATTTAATAGCCTTTCAGCCAAAAAAAACCTGCTAATAGCAATAATATACATATATACACATGACTGAAAGCATCCATTTCTTCCCCTCCCCCATTAAGTTTTTAATTTTGCTTAACAGGCAATTTTTTTTTTCTTTCCCTCAACACTGAATAATATCTTATTACCGCCCTACCAAAGTCCCATTCTGAAACTACTAATCCTTGCCAAACGCCAGGCTGGACTAACACACTGGGTGGAGATCACAGTTAACACAAGGAAAGCCAGCAGCAGTATGCGATGCCATTGCTGCTGCCCAACTTGCTGATGATATTGGTGCTGACAAACTGGGTGCGTGTGGGCAGGACACAGACAGCACGCCCATCCCGCCTACCCCGCCCTCCGGCCGACAGGCATCAACCGGCATTGATACCGTTCGGGCCACGGAAGCGATTTTTTGTGTTTGTAGGACGCACCAGAAGGACCAGCAAGCACCGGCGAGGGAGGTTTCGGAAAAGGCTGCAGGACCCGCATGCACCCCGAAGTCAACACTCATCGGGGGAGAAAGACAATACGAAATACGCCCCCCCCCTCCACCGAAGGAACTAGGGTGGGGGAAGGACAGTAAGGGTATTATAGCGAGGTACCTACGATAAGGAGGGTATCTAAAGCATCTCTGGCTATTAGATATCCAAAATGAAGGAAAAACATGCAAGGAAAGAAACGAGAGGGTTAAGCCAGCACCTTGCCACCATCACACACACACACCCTCCCGGGGGCACTAAACAAGAGGAGCCCCCGAGGCCCGGGGGAGGGTTAAGGATCGAGGCTGGAGGCGGCAGGGCAGGGGAGGGGAGGGGATCCGGATGCTTGTCTCACCCAGCAGGAGGACGCTCTTCCCCGAAGGCAGCTTAGAGCGGGACCGCGTGGACACTTCACTGAGGATGCAGGACCTGGCGCGGAGAGACGACAACGCTTAGGAGGAGGGGAGGCGGGGGGTGGTGCGTGTGTGTCCCGCTTCCTCCCGGCCCCCCATCCTCGGCACCTCCCGTGTGGGGGGAAGGCACGGGAGAACG
>NW_020799095.1:8355396-8361979 GCF_003259725.1 Athene cunicularia | reverse complement strand
GGAGAGGAGAGGGGAGGGGAGGGAGGCCCTGAACGGGGGGAGCGAGTGCCTTTCGTTTGGAGGGTCCGCAGGCAGGGCCGCTCCGGTGAGGGGAGGTGAAGCGGCCGTCGTTCGCCTTTGTGCCGGTTACTGCTGCGAGGTGTTGCTGTGGGGCAGGGAGCTGCCGCTGCTGCTGCTGCTGTGTGCAGAGCGCCGCTTGCGCCCTGGGCAGCCCCAGCCCTGAAGGAAGCACCTCGCATCCAAGAAAAGTAAGTGCGGCTAGGGGTGAGACGTGCCTTTTTTGGGGGACTTGGTGGTCTTATATTTTCCAAGAGGCCTGCTTGTTACTTGTTCTTTTCTCATAAGTGTTGGTTTAGAATTGGGACCAAAAAAAAAATAGGTCAAATCGCCATCGTTTTCGCAACTCTTGCTAGAAGTCTTAGAAGAAGCAAGCAGGCAAGCACGTAGATGCTTTGCCCTCAACTTACAGAGATAACATGTTTCCTAGAGTAAGACATGAACTGCTTCAAATTCCATAAAAATTGGCTGGATGAATTTTGTCCATTTGATTCTGGAAAAACTTAACACAGGACGTTTCCTTGTGTGCCTCTCTAAAACAAAGGATGCGCCTTTCCAGAGCCTCTGGATATACAGAAAGGTAATGGCAGTATTAGCAACTTATGTATGCCAGCAGTTTGTACTTTGTTTTTTTCTTGCTGCTGTATTTAATTTTTTTTATTTTCCCCCAGAAAAAGACTACTTTTTAACTAGTATTTTAAAATAAGAAAAAATTGATCCGTTTCTTTTTATCCATGTGTTTCTCTCAGTGGCTTTCTGTTGCTTTGCAACCCAAACTATGGACATTCCTTTCATATATTGTTTTAGTAGAGAGCAGGTGTTGGAACTTGTAGGTCACCCTTCATGAAAGTAAATTTCAGTAAGGACCTTTAGGTATAAAATAGCTGAAACTTTGGTAGCCATATACTGAATTACAGGTACGTGTCATAACATGCACAGTTATTGATCGGAAGCAATTTGTTGGGGACAGAACGCAGGTGCAGAAAACTCACGAAGTTTTGGTGGAGATGTGTCATCCAGTAAACAGTGACCACTAAATACAGGAATGCTGCTGAAAAATCGCCAAGAAAAAAACACTTGCTGCATGAGCCTAAGTTTTCCCAAGGCAGCAGAGCAAATTAGCTTCCTACAGTTGAAAGAGGGAGTTTCTGCTCTCCTCTTACCCTTCTCTTCGTGTGGCCTACAGTGAATTCCCTTTTGTTATCTCTGGTTTTCATCTTTGTTGGGTCAACTGATTTAAAAAAGCTAAAACTAAAAAAGCAGAAAACTAATTACTAGAATAGTAGAACAACTCTTCCAATTTAGTGAGTTGAATCAACTTGTGGAAAGAGTTTGACGAGTGACACAGAGCCAGAACAAAGAGTGGGGAACAACTGACTGGGGAGTAAGGAGAGAAGGAAGAGCAGAAGGAAGAAGGAGTTTGAATTTAGAAAGCAGTGGGATGGAAATGCCCTGTCACTGGCAGGGAACAGTTAGATCAGCTCAGCTGTAGCCCAAGATGCAGTTCTAAGGGATAGGAAAAAACGAAACAAAACTCCCCAACAGATTCTGTAATAGATTTTTGAATTGAAAACAAATTTCGAGAGTCCAAATTTTAGCTACCTAGTTCAATCAAAAGGGATAATATTGGTTTTAACACAATTTGATAAAGAGATTGCTATTTATCTGGGTGTGTAGTCTTGAGATTTTTGTGAATCTTTACTAAAAAGTGGAAAACCTCTAAAATTCAGTGAATTAGCTTTTAACATGTCATTCACAAAGGCACTGAAAATAACAGTTTTAAGCTACTTCATGTTGTTCATTATTTTAATTTATGTTCCATATCATATTGTTTGCATGTGAACTATATTAAATTGACGTATGTAAATTATATTCCCCTGGGATTTTTGAAACCAGAATGTGTAAGACAGTAAATAATATTTAAATATGTGAAAGCCGTAGAAAATAAAAGGCTACATGGAAGAATGATAACAAGACCATATTGCTCTGTGATGAGTAGGGAATATACTGATGTTGAGAAAAGATGGTGCAGTTTTCCTGGTCTTCTGCTTTTATAGAGGCTAATGTTGCTAGCTGGAAAAAAAAATCATCTGGTAATTGTAAATCTACCAGTTTACAGCGGAAGAGAGACCACCTCTTTTCTTTCTCCCCTCCTCCTTCCCCTGACATCCATTCACTATGGAGTCTTAAGGTGGCTTTCACTGTCTTATCCTCTTATAATGGAAGATTTTGCTGTGTGCCTTTGAAAGAGATGTGTACAATCAAAATTCTCCAAGGATTCATTTATGAGACTGTCACACCTGGTAGTTCTGATGATTGTTGTGAGGTATATTTGCTACTTTTACCAGAATCAATCCCTCCCTCCTGTTCTGCCTCCTCTCCATTTTATCTCTCTTTCCGGAGCTGCAGAGCAAAAGGTGAAAATGGAAATGCTTCATCATCATACTCTCAGGCTGGGTTAAAAAAAATCATCAAGATGTAAACAAAAGTGTTGAGAATCAAATCTTCATCAAGTGTGCATTATGCTGATACAGTATCTCAAATTATTCATAGAGTTAGCTGTGCAGTGTGATAGGAAGAGGAAATTTAGGAAAAGCCTGTAATAAAGAAGAAGCAACCATAGAAAAGGGGGGGGGGGGGGAAATCAGTAAGATGTTATTTTCTTTCCTCCCCTGTAAAATAAGTTTCTGTCTGGCAAAATTATGTTGTGAATGTATGGGAAAACCATTGCATGCAGCCTTTTCCAGAAGGTAACTGTGAACAGGAACAAATGTTAATGATGCCCAGCAAATGTGCAAGACTCATTTTCTCCTACCTCGCCCAACCTGTAGCTACTTTTACAGGCACATTAATCATAAGGTCTTCCCTGACTATCAAACTGTAAGTTTAAAAGTATGTTTTCTTACTTGCCATTCTGATTTGATAGTGTCTTCTACCCAGTCACTGTTACACTTGCAGAGGTAGGTATACAAGACCAATGAAGATCATAAAGAATCAGATTCATGGACTGTGATGAAGAGGAACATTGTTTCAGCTGTTGATTTTTAGCAACAGTTTTGACTTGAAAAAGCATTACCAATGGCTTAACAACGTGCAAACATAAGGGCAAACACCATCTCACTGGCAAAATAACGGCATTTTCTAGTACAGGCATGATGAGCATCTCAGTATGAGCTGCCCTGGGGTGATGTCAAAGTGAGAGGGACTCCCTGAGAGGGAGTCAGTTGTGTAGCTGTGAGTGAGCTGTGCTGTGCTGACCAGGGAGGACCAACAGGGAAAGACACTTCCTGTGCACAGCTGGTTAGTGACTGCAGGAGTGGAGCCTTCGTTTCTCTCATATTCTGTGCCTTTTTGGTTTCTGTTGTGCTTTGATTATTCTGTACCTCTCTGCTTGTTCTTAACATAGGGCTCCTCGCTGGCTGTCTCTCTTCATGTAAAAACTTTTCTGTGAGTTATCATGGTATGAAATCCAAAAAGTAATGGACCACCTTCTCTCTGGGCATGTATCGTCAGGGGCCAATTGCTATAAAATTGGTTGCGAATTTAGAAGGCATGGAAATGAATTGTTAGAGTTCAATTATGTTTAAAAGATCTGTTTTGGGTTGTTAGAGAAATTTGGCTTTAAGGCAAAACTGGCATCTTAGCAATGTTGACTTCGTTGTTGAAAACAAAATCATAAAGGTCACAGAGCTCAGTGCATCCTGGTAGTTCACTGAGCAGAAAGTATCTCTTTGAAAAGGCAGCAATGAAGAAGCAGCATACATAGACTTTCCAACAAGACGTTTTGTTGCCTCTGGCTGTATTTTATTAAAAAGTACAAAACTAAACCTTAAAAGAGAAAAACAAGTATGATTTTCCATTATTTGTTGATCTGACTTTGTGTGCAATTAATATTCAGACAGCATTCATGGAGATGGTAATGATTTTTGAAAGGTGGGGTTTCTTTTGTAGTATTAAGAATTCATCATCTGAAACTTTTCTTGGAAGTGAATTACTGATTATTTTCTTGTTCTCAATACCCAAGTCATTCTGTCAGGAAATTAAAAAAATATTGTATGACTTACCCAAATAGTTGACAGTAGCACAAATTGCAAATGGTTAATAGTGACAAAGAATTAGTATTTCAATATAGTATGCTGAAATTTATTAATATAAACGGTATGGATAGTACTTAGAAATCACAAATCACAGCCTTGGGAGATTTAACGGGATGAATCCATAAGAAATATTAGACTGTGACTAGTTTTGTGTATCACATTTCTGGTTTTCATTTGGCCAAGTCTAAAACTTATTGTTTGTCCCATAATGTTTTTTGCTGGTCAGTAATACAAGCTCTGCAGACATGCACCAATGTACCACTTCTGAATTTATTTTCTACATACTGCACTGTAAATTTTTAAGAATGTGCAGGGCTAACTAATTTTATGAAGCAGAGTATTATGGCCTGCTGCAAAGGAGACAAAGACTGTTTTATTTCACAGAGACAATGTTTTATTTCTTTAATCTAAATTTGGTACCATTCTTCAGGAGATGCAGCAGAGCACCTTAAACATATGTTCAAATACACTCTTAAATTTGCTTGGAATCAATGGGATTTAAAATGTGCTTTACATGTCTGGCTGATGAATAAAAATATGTGCTTGCCATGCATTTATACAAGATAACTATGCAGGGTCTGATCAGCCAAGGACTGCATGTCCATCCTTTCCATTGGGAGACCAGGTATATTCCCTTTCAAGACACTTTCAGCTCTTTTAGGGCCACACCATATAAGTATGATTGTTCCTTTGTCTGAGCAGAATTGTTTCTTCAAAGAAAGAAATGTCTTAGTTAATTTTTTTGAATGCAATACTGTTTATTCAGGAAAAAAGTAAATATACAAATGAGTAATTTCTCCAATTATTATAGAGACAGCAGCAGGCACTGCCTTGTCTGTTATTTACAGTTCTGCTTCTTTAAGTTCTTTACCTCAGGGAGCTGAATGACTGCTTCTCAAGTAGCTGGTTTGCTTTATACTGGCTTTTTGGTTGTCAGATGGCATGGCTACTTGGATAGGTTACCATAAAACAAGAAAGGATGTGTGCTTGTGGTGTGGTAGCTACTTCATGCATGTTATCTCAGGGTATCTGTGAAGAAACATGCATTTGCTCTGTCTTCAGTAGGAATAAGCTAAGATATCTTCCATTTACTGCAAAATAAGAGTCTTCATAGAGACAATTGTTGCGGAGTAGCTAACAAGATGTAAACCTGTACTCGGGCTACCTTTACAGGTAATTTCTGTAAATATGTCCCTCTAGGCAGAGGTTGCCAAACTGTCACCTAACTACTCTGTTGTGCAATCTGAGAACCTCTCAGCTCCAGGACTTGGTTTCTAATTGGTTGCTTCCCCCTGGCCCAGTCCTTGGGTGGTATTTCCAAAACTGTTTATAAAAAACTTAAGAGACTAATGTTTCAGAATTCAGAGTTCTCCTTTGAAGACACTGAGCATTTTTAACTGCCACCAAAGTAAGCATTCTATAGTGCCTAGCTTGGAAAGAAATATACTGGTTATGCGAGTATTGTATTAAATATATTGGGTTTAGCTTTTCATCATCTCATTGGCTTTAATGATCTTGAAACCTACTGCCATTTTATCCTGCCTCTGTACAGGAGAGATTACTTCTTTTGTTACTTACCAAAAGGCATCTCTATTTTCAGTTTGCTATCTGTTAAAAAACAAAAGCTTTGGAATATGTTTTGTTTATTTACACAAACCAGTGTGATTCCCTCCATATTTTCCTTTAAAAGTCTAGCCATTGAAGGTCTACAGAGTTCAGAAATATATGTGTGTGTATATATATATATATATATATATATATATATACTTCCTTAAACTACTGGGTTTTTTACTGCTGTTTTAACTAAGTGATATGGTGGTTCATATGTTGGAGGAAGATATTATTTTCCATATTTCTCTTTCTGTGATTTGTGAATAATATCTCTGGTAAAGATGATGTCCTTTTCAATAAAACTGCCTGTTAAAATCATCCTTATCACTACATAAATGAATTACTTCAGTTAGTATAACCAAGCTATGAATGTAAGACTAACCTGTATTCCAATCTCTGAGTTGATAGAAAAATGTAGCCCAAATAGACAATAAACAGACATTTGCAATATGGAGAATTGCCTTAAAATAGCCTCACAGTGTCTTAGGATTTTTTTTTTTTTTTTTTAAAAAAAGAAAAGTTATTAATGTGATGAGAGGAGAAATACTGGCAGTAAGAGTTCTCACCTGAAAGCAAACTTTGAAGAAATAATATATTCAATAAACAGAATTATAAACGTTCTTTAGATTGGAAGGAGGCCTGGTTTTGTTTTCTTTTTTTAAATTTTATTTAAGTTCTGAAGAATCTATCCTTATGTTGTATTAAGAGATGTTATGTGCAAAAACAATTAGCAGAACTGCACCCAGAGTGCCAAGATGATGTATTGTCCAGACACATTTTTAACATACAAGGCAACATTTAAAAACGGGGGTGGGGGG
>NW_020799095.1:8338557-8355346 GCF_003259725.1 Athene cunicularia | reverse complement strand
GGGGGTGGGGGGGGTGGAATGACACACACGGATGGGGTTGAGGGGACATCAAGTAATGAGTGGTAAGAACCAGATCTCAGCACCAGCCATTTGTAGCTGTCCTTGAG
Source organism: Athene cunicularia (assembly GCF_003259725.1). Lineage (NCBI taxonomy): Eukaryota > Metazoa > Chordata > Aves > Strigiformes > Strigidae > Athene > Athene cunicularia. The sequence goes on along the minus strand of NW_020799095.1, from coordinate 8,355,239 downwards.
ATAAAGAGTAATGGGACAGGGCCATGTGATGGCCCTTTGCCTGACTGGCTAAAAATAAACACTGTGCACACTTCATATGCATCTCTCCCTTTAGTGTGTGGGAGGATAGCAAAATCTACACAGGAACAGATGCTCTGCTCTTGTCCCTCTCACAGCACTCTCCCAGGTTCATATCCCTGCCCTCCACTCAGTGAAGCTACACTCAAGTGAAAGGCCTCTGTTTAATTCTTAATCCTTACGTGATGGGAGCAGGTAGCTGATGATTAGCTGTTCTTTTAAAATAATGTTAATTTTATCTGTGTTTAAAAGTATGTGATTCAGGCTTTTATATAAAAGTAAAATGAATTAAAAAAAACAAACCAAAAAAATTTATAGATTTATTTACTCGCGACAAAAGATTAAATCTCGCACCTCATGGCTAATAAGAACAATTTCTTGTTGCTTTGTTAAGAATCTTGCCAGTGTAAAGAAAAAGGATCAAATCTTACTTCAGGGAAGTACTGTTATGAAAGAGATTCACAGCAAGAATACCTGAGTGAGTAGATGTATCACAGAAAATAAAGGAAAGATTCTTATTCTATTCAACATGGCATATTCTATAAGAAGTTCAGATTATCAAAAATTTGTTTATTTATAGTTGTCCAGCATTCTGTTTTTCATTGAGGGTTACTGGGTTTGGTAGAATTTTTTAATCCAAATTCTTTGCAAACTGCCAATTTAGCATCTGTCTAAGGTGATGATTTATGGTGGAAACTTGCTGACCCTTGACTGGAGGAATGTAGTAGAAGTATTTTAGCTAGGTACTCTGAAGGCTTTGAAATGAGTATTGTTGGTTATTAATGCAATGTTCTGTGTTTTGGAAAGAGAATAACAGTGGCACTTCAGTTGAAGAATTTGCCTGGTTCACATCACGTTACCCTGAAATGACATCTGAAATCTCTGATTGCTTTGTTTAGCCTTTGGTCAGACATTCAAAATGCTGGTCACAAACATTAAGGGCTTGTGGCATAGGTATAGGGATTCAGTGGTGGTGAAGTACATCGTGGGGCTGATTTTTCTCTTGACTTGAACTAAATCAAGTGAAACCTCTCTTAAGCCAGAGGTATTGCAGCAACGCAAAGTGAGCATGAAAGGATAGTCAAGCACAGAGACTTTCTGCAGGCTGTTTCCTCTTATTCATTCATTCATTGCTTCAACATGTGAGGAACACAGAAGCCAGGTACAGTGCCAATAGGACATCCATCATGATGGCAGAAAGGGAATGAGGAAATACAGCTGCCCTGCTTCCTCTGCTAAGCAAATACAGATTTCTCTCTAATTACATCCTCTGATTTCAGATATGTGTTATAGATTTCCAATATATATGTTAAAGGCTGCAAGTTGTAACTATTATAAATTACTCCAAAATGAATATTTTGTGGTTTCATCTTGTGGTAAATAAATATAGTCTACGTATTCAACTTAGAGTAATATTTTGCCTTTTTTTTTTAAGAAAAAATATGCACATACAGCAGTTATTGTTATGTAGTTATATTAAATAACTAAAGTTAAATTTGTGCTATAAATTTTTTTAAATTCTCAATTTTAAATGTTTTTCAGGATGTCCTTTCTCTTAATCCACTGTGTCTTTCACAGCCCCTTTCTTCTCATCATTTCTAATTCATCTAGAAGAAAATAAATGTCCCTCATCCTCTCATCCACCAAGTGACTCTGGGCCATTAGGGTCCCGGAGCTCCTCATGTGTTCTTTGCTTTGTGATAAAGCTTTTCCTACATCCCTGTGTTTTGGAGCTCTTTTCTGCCCTCAAATCCTTTTTTAAGTTTTATGTTGGTCTTTGTGCTGGTCTTCCGTTTTTGCTTGTGTCAGGATAGAGTCTGCTGTCCAAGCAATTGTTCCTAGAACCTCCTAGACCCCTGCCCTTCCTCAGTTTCAAAAGAAGTGCTAACTAATACGACAGTGAAGCATTCAGTCAGATGAGTGGTAGGCTTCCTGAAACGGCATTCTCTGTGCAGTGTCTGTTAGTGACTCACAGTGACAAATCTGCAATGTGGAACAGAGCCAGAGAATCCATGAGGAATGAAAGATGTTCAGGCTAGCTAAGCAAATTGGATTGTATAGGGGAAGGATTGAATGTGCGAGAAATTAAGATAGACTGTTTTTAAAAAGGGAAGGAAAAAAAAAGTAGCACAGCACCATTGTCAAGTGTTCTGTCAATCTTAATTTCTTACTGTTTTAAATGCATTTTTTCCTTTCTCTGGCATCTCTTAGGAACTCAGTGGTGATGATATTTGATGATGATGATGATGATTATATGCCACTACTCCATTAAGGAGATGTTTCTTCCAAAATTATAAAAAATTATGTCATTCTCTTATTAGGGTTGTCACTAAGCTTCAGAATCATTGTGGTGACTCGTAGGGCTAAGCGTTCCAACAAAGCTGTTAGTGCAAACTCTGAAAAGCTTTTCAGATTGCATGTCAAAGATTATCATAGACCTTCTATGTATGAAAAAATTAGTCTGTTACATCGAAATTCTGCATTCCAGAAAGGCAAATCAGTACAGAGTCAGTGAGAAGAAAGAGCATGGTGATACATGGGATTAGAAGCATACAGTGTGAAATTAGAAGCATAATTACACTACACAGTGAAGGATGATATAGAAATAATTGATCTAACCACCACTAAACTATTTCCAGAAGTGAATTAGTACAACCACATTAGTTTGGTGTTGAATACAGTTGAGGAAGACTTGGCTGTCTTGGTGATGGGGCGCATTGGTTTGAAAGGAATGTACTAACATATCTGTACAGCTCTTAGAACCAGGGACATGCGGGTAAGGGTGTCCGCAGTGTGCTGCGCAGACTGGCATGGTGACCCAATCAGCTTGAACTGCTTCACATTGCATACCATGTTGTAAGATGGATGTGCTGTAAAAGAGCTTGACTTGATTAGCCAAGCAACATGAGCATTAACACAAGATAGGATTTCTTTCTCTGAATGTACCACCAGAGAGGTGCAGCTCTGTTTAAACTAAGGGATGGTTTTAGCAAAAGAGCGTAAGTCATTGACTGACTAGGAATGCATTGAGTCTAAAAATCAGAAAGAATTTTCTGCTAGGTCAGAGACAGTTTGAGACTGCCATCTGATCAAGTAGTTATAAAAGGGGATTTGGTCAGTATCTGAAAAGGATTGAGAGTGAACAACTGCAAGTGTAAGAGTGGGTCATTTGCAGTGATTCAGGACTTCCATTCTTGTCCTACGTTCAATTCTGTTCAAGTGCTAAAGTCAGCAGTGAATTCCACTATTGAATAGTCTGAGAAGAGCAGGATTCTAGTTATTCTAACCTTGTAGAGTATTAATTGGCTTTTATCTTTGTACATGTATTTCAGCTGGTGTGTATATATACATATTTCAGTTAACAGAGTTGAGGGGTGAAAGGAGTGGGTTGTCTGGTAGCCAGAGTATATAACCTTAAAAATGTGTAGGGAATTAGGCTTCTTCAGTTGTACCATTAATGAAACAATTTTGTTTAATCTTGATTCGTTTAAAATAACAGTGATAGAATCAGGGAGATCCTAGTCAAATTTCTAGTAGGAATATGTCAATATACATCATGATTTCAGTCATTCTATTATAGTCATGAGGACTTGAGAACTGCTGAATTCAGCCAGATGAAAAGTCCACCTACCTAGTATCCTGTCTTAATAAGTAGATACTTACAGAAAAACTGTACGGAGGCAGTCATGCTTACAGTGATTTTTCCATCATGCTCTTCTAGCCTTCAGTGGCTAGGGGACCCTTTGTGTAATAGTTACTGCTGACCTACTGAATAGTACTGCTGAATTAATGAAGTCATGATTTTTTTTCATCCATGTATGGTTTGGGCCTTGCAATATCTAATGAATATGAAATCAGTTTATTATTACCAAAAAATGTGCATGCCTTCTGACATTTGTATTACGAAAACTAATTAATAATTGTTCCCAGCTCACCTTTTTTTCCTAAAATTAATACATCTCTAGCATATCCTTCTTCAGATATTTTTCTAATTCTATGGCCTGAATGTATCTAGGGCACACTTCTTGTGTTTGTTCTGTTATTTTTAAATAATTCCTAAGTTTATGTTTGCTTCTTGAACCGCCAGATGTTTTTAGATTTCTTTCCTGAGGATACTTACTAACACCCTATGTGTATATGTATATATGTATTTTCCCTTCCTCTCTTGATGTGCATTACACTTACTTGACACCAAATAGCCTCTGGCATTTTATCACCCATTCAGTATTGAACCATCCTCCGAAGCTTTTCATAGCTAGCTTTGGATTTCCTCATCCTAATAGTTTTGTGTCATCGGATTTTTTTTCTTTGTCTCATTATGTGTGTACTTTCCCACATGATTTATGAATATATTGAAGGGCCCAGATCTCTGAGCCTATGTCAGTGAATCCTGGTACTTTTTTAGCGTGAATATTTCTTAATGAAGAAAAGTATACAAGCAGTATCTGACCTATAAAAATCACTCAACCTTTTTTCCTTCTTCCTAAAATGATTTTTTTACCGTTTTAGTTTCATTGTTTATTTACTGCATAAGTAGATGTGTTTTTCATTAATTTTCATGATGTAATTCTATTTTTCAAAGGATTCATAGGATAATGGGAAAACAAGACAACAAATTCACTGCTATTTGATGATTTAATTATCATATATGTTGAGTTTAATGGCTCTAACATTTTTATTTCATCAAGGTATAGGATTCTGGCAAATACAATTGAGAGTGATTGTCAGGAAAAAGTCTGTAAAAGAAACTGTTCTTTTTTATTTTTTGAATGTTAGCATGTAAAGGTTGTCTTTGACTGTCTACAATCTTCTATTGGCTTAATCCACTATGCTTACTTACTAAGCTATGAATACCTGCAAATCCTTTAAAGGATTAACTGTATCTGCCTGCTAAGCTTTCCAAGGCAGTTAAAAATAACTGCAGGCTGATTCTACTGACACACTAAAAATTGGACCTACTCTACATTTTATTTTGTATTTGCTGCTGCTTTGACAGATGTAATACAGTCTGGAGGTACTTAAACCTTCCATGAAGATTCAGGTTGACCAAGTGCTCTCAAACCCCTGTTATAACTAGCAGCTGCTTTCCCTTACAGCCCCTAGAGAATCAGTATTTGCTTTGTCTTATAAAAACTGCCAGTGACCAGAAACATAGAAGGTTGAAAAAGAAATTCAGCATAAACAAATGCACGGAATAAAGGTATCCTTCTCTGTAGAAAAGGCCATGACTTATGCAACGTGGTCTGACCATTCTTACAGTACAGTCCTTTATGTATGATATGGCTCTTGCTAGCTGCAGTCATTGACTTCAGAAAATGTGGATCTTTTCTACATTTATAAAATTATTGTCATATTCTAATACAGTATAAGCATGTAAGCTGAATGCTGCTAGATATTACTAGGAAGGGAGCCAAACAGATGAGATTGACTCTAGAGGAAGCCTCACAAGGAATGCAGTTTCTCTCGGTGCTCCAGAGAGTCCATGAGACAGCAGTACATTAAAATGTGTACTGACTACCTATATGCTCTATTATTCCTGCTGGCTATTGGGGAAGAAGAGTTGGCTTTCACCTTCTTCCTAGGTTAAAGAAGTTAAACTGTGACATATATAAAATGGAAACTTTGAGACAAGGTTTTTCACTTTTCATTGTCTTTTGCCAGATGTTTTCTCTCTGAAGTCTTGTAACGGTACAACAGAAATTTCAAGTTGCAAAAGGGTATCCTACATGCTGTTGTTTTCTTGTTGGCAAAGGACAATACTTGATGTGGATCTTTCTTTGCTACAGTGATTCCTACCTTCCTTAACAGATTCTTTAGGTTCCTGCAAAAAAGCAGAAGTTAGAGTGTACATAACAGCAGAAACTGGTTCTAGCAGTTTTAAGAGCTGAAGGAATATAACATGGCATAGAGCTACTTTGCTCCCAAGTGACAGGCCTCGGGCTAAATAATACTTAGGTAGGTGCATGAATCTGGCATTTTTTCTGAGATGATGGAGCAGGAATATTGGAAACCAAATGCACTGAGATGGAAGTACTCACAGAGGGCAACTCTGTCAGCATCCCTTATAATAAACTCGGGACTGTAAAGCGATATGTACTTGGGTTGTGGCTTGCCAGCCACCTGGTCAGAGTGTAAAGCATTGACACGAGTTCAGAAGGAAAATTGGATTCATCAGCATGGATTCAACTGTCAGTCCCAAAATAATGTTTTACATGGAAAGGCTGCTAAACTTCTTTAGAGTTTAGCTATTCCAGGAGCTAAGTAGTTGTAACTTAATTATTATGCTCTTTGGCAGTGGAAGGGCTGTAGATTTTTCTGCTCTTCCAAATATGTAAGTAAACACTGCACAATCCAAGCTGAAGGTTCTGTCTTGGACGTAATAAGCAGTATAACTCGATTAACATTAATATGTGATACTTTATGTCTAAAATACTTTTGGAGATTGAAGTTGCCTCAGCACAAACTTTATACTGAGCTACATCAGGAGATCAGATTATCCTTTTTACTAGTTCTGCCTAAGGGAAGTCAATAAAACTTGGGAGAGCTATAACATTTTTAGCCATTTTTATAGTCAGTGTCTGCCCATGTATGGCCCTAGCTGACCTGAGGAAGTGCCACGGTTAAGCAGATAAGTTGTTTGTAATATTTCAGCAATGTCTTTTAGAACTAGTTGCAGAATTTCTATGATGAACTGTATTGCACTATGCAGGCAATAGACAATACAGATTTACCAGTTAGATTGTATGGTTCTACTTATTTCAATGCTGATTTTTCTAATTAGGCATATACTGCTACATGTGTGGGTTTTATCTGAACTTCATGAAAATCTGTCAGGTTAAATTTTACTCAATGTGTATTTTGGAGGGGAAAAAATGGACTTTTACAAAATGCACTTCCTAATATAAACTATTTAGTCCTTTGGTGTGCATAGAAACTAGCATTCTTATGCTTTAAATAAGAAATCTTGTGGAACCCAAGCTTGTCATTTTTTTGCCAGAAACCTGCTGGTTCCCTGCCAGCTCATCTACTCATCCACTTGGCAGGTTGCCCAGCTTTCCAAAAGCTGCAGCTGCCTCTGCGTTGAGGATAGCAGCACTTCCAGGGCTGCAGGCTCCAGAGCAGGCAGCCAGATGGACGACTTCGCAGGTACCACACAAAGGGTCCCCATCGGTGTGGGGTGATGTGCTTGCGCAGACAGCCTCCTGGCAGGGTGGTAGACCGAGGAACTTCCAGGTCTGGAGATGTTCTACCTTGTGCTAGCTTTCAGTAGTTTTCTAAGAAATTGTTTTATCAGTGGACATCCTATTCCTGTCACTAAGGAAGACCTTGTATCTGAAAAGAGGGATATATGCATTTAATACATCACTCTGTAGCAATCCTGCTTCTAAGGTTCATGTAGAAATGACACAAAACACCACAGCATGTCTAGAGGAATGTTGCTTTTTAAGTTGGAACTTGGCTTTTGACAGACCGTTGGGTTTTGTTGGGGTTTAGGGTTTTCTTTTTATCTTAACAGACATTCCTGTTTCTCCGACAAATATCTAATCTTATTTTAGAGTCAACTAGACCTCAGCAATATCTTGTGGACTAACATGCAATTTTTTATTCAGTTAGATATTCATGGTAGTTAATACACTCTTCGTATTACTAATGTATTGTGCAAGGGCTGTAATAATAAATAAAAGCTGATAAGCTTTATGTTGATGTGTACATGGTTGTTGACCTTAACAGTTTTTCTCCAGTGCTGAGAGCAGTACAATTTAATAGCACAGAGCAATGGTAGTGAAATTTTGGAGGATGTAACTCTTCATGTTTGTATAAAAGTAAGTGCTAACCATTACTCAAACAGCTTAAGCACACAAAACAATTTTGATTTTTTTTCCTGATTATTCTTTAATAGTTCACTGCGTTTTAAATAGCTTAGAAACCTTCTCTTACATAACACAGCTCTACTCCAAAAATAAATCAATTCCACAATAGTAGGCATAGACATCCTTTTCTGCTCCAGCTATTGCATGTAGATTGCTACTAGATGCCATATAAATAAATAAATCTCTGTTTTACTGAAGTTAAATAATTATATTGAAAGAGACATGTTAATGTAATGAAGCAACTGTGATACTCCAAATATATTAGAGTGTTGCCTGGAGATGATACTTTTTTTTTATAATTACCCTGAAGAAATTTAATGAATTTTTTTTAATATAATACACTAGAGCATAAGATAATTAATGATTCTTACCATTAGTTTGTCAAATAGAAATATAATACTATAGAAGATAGCAATCTATAGATTTTCTCCAGGTTAGTAACTTTTCAGCAACTTTACTGAGGCAAGGTATGAAGTAAAGTTATTAAGTAAAGTTAGTAAGTCCGCTCCTAGTTCCTAGTTGGGTAGAACACTGGTTTCAGAATCTAGGTGGATAATCATTTGCTTATATAGCATTGTCTAGCAGTGGAAGAACTGAAGAACCAAATGTTGCCTCCTTTAATTGGACCAATGGCTCATCAAAATCAGTACCAAAGGATAGAAGCACTATAATTAAAAAAAAAAAAAAATAATTCTCTTCTGTTTCTCAGCTAATACAATAAGCTGGGCTAGAGAAGGTTGGCCTTGTGCATTTAGGAGATGCTTCCAATGAGCTGTCCAAAATGAAAACAAGCTCAGTTGATGTGCCTCTGCTAGTCCAGTTCTATGTGTATTGAAAGCATTGGAGCTATGCTAATAATAAAATCGGAAGGAAATAAAGACAAATTGTGCATGCTGTTTCTCACTAAAATGATGACAAGTGGTTTCTCTTTGATTTTTCTAATTCTTTTGCACGAGTCAATATAAAAATTTTGGTAATGGTTTTGACAACAGTTACAGATAAGTAGATGCCTAACTCCATTTCTGCTTACAAACTTAGCAACAACATGCTTATATAAATGACTATGATGGTCATATATTCAGCTACATACTGGCATAGCTCCAACTGCATATCTGTTGACTTCATGAGAATTTAGATACAGACTTAAAGTTAAGCCCATGCTTAACTGCTTTGTCAATCTGTCTCTCCCTCATTGCTCTTAATATCATATCAAATCTATGAAATTTAGCTCATGTGAACAAACGAATGAACGTTCAGCTATTTCTATATGTTTTTTGTACCCAAAACCATGGTTGATTTATTCTTATTCCAAGCCCAAAGAAAAGCCTGTATCCACTGTGACTTCCATAGTGGTATGCTGTGGGTGTGAGCATCTGTATGTGTCTGTTTTCAAAGGTGATGTATGTGCCTCTTGTCTAACCAAAACTTCTGTAATCAGACTGCATTTCAGAACAAATTCTTTCTAGTGAATCTGCTTCCAAACTCCTGCTTTTTGCGGTAGATGTAAATGAAGTTCTCTTCTTTCGTGGCTTTTGATTTAAATCACTTAACGTTTATCACAGTTATTGATACCTGATACCTGTTTTTCATTGTATTTAAAAATGTTTAAAGCAAAATATTACATTAATAATAGTAGGAAAGATTTAGCAAGTGAATCACATGAGAGCTAAATTATAGCCTGAGACTGTATATGAGATGACAAAACATAAAAGTTATTACACAAAGGAAAGTATAATAAAATTATGGCTGTAGGCAGTGGCTTTAATTAACAGTATAGGCTTTTCTAATAATTAATAAACTAAGAGATTTTACCAGAAGTATAACCTCATATTTCTGTGATTGATGTACATTCTTCCCCAAAATAGCATTAATCTACAGTAAGATTTAGTTGGGCATTTATACCTGACCAAACTAATGAGTGTGATATTAAGACTGTCTAGAGAGCTATGGATACATTTAAATAAAAAGATTTGTAAGTGCTCCAATTATCTTGATAAATCAGTAGCTAAGTGACAATATTGGCATAGATTAGAATAAAAAAAATATTTTAAACACACATTTCCTTAAATTTTAATTCCTAAAAAATTTTGACAGCATGTCTGTGTATCTCTTCATGTTTTTAGTATTTGCTAGGTATAATGTGTTCTGTAAGGCAAGGGACAACAGAATTAAGAAATAAACATCTGACCACATCACACATCCAGTTAACTCTGGCAAGGCTGGTAAAGTCAAGTGAATATCAAAACAGTGCTGTCTGGTAGCAGCTTTGTATTTTAGATCATACTGGAGGTGGCAGGATGCTAGCTGGACAAAGCAAAAATACTCCAGGAAGCTGAATTTTCTGCATCTACTAAGACCATCTTATACCCTGATGAGGTCAGAGCACTATAGCATTTTCAAGTGTCAGATCTCATCTCCTCACTGTTTGGAAGTGGCAGACAGGAGGAGGGAAGCATTCCCCTCACAGAATGTAAAATATGTGCTAATGTCATTACAAGGTAATGCAGTGAAGCAGAAACCACAGTTAATATCACACAGCCTCTCCTCAGCCACCTCCACCACGTTTGATTATAATAACCTTCAATAGATATCAGTGCAACAATCCTCGGGCAGAAATTCTGGTGATTGTCTAATCCCAGGACCTATGCATGTTAAAAGTAGCTTTCCTTTTTCTAGCTCTTGACACATGTAGTTATCCTGTGTCCTATTTAATGAAATGGAATGATTAAATGATTGCTTTACTGGTCTGCTGCATTCATTCATGCTTGATACTCAAAAACGTGGGTGAATTTCTCAGCTAGAGTATCACAGCGTCAATCTAATGATACTCCTTTGTCAAAACTATTTGGGATTTATCTTGAGAATCAATTCCATGACCTTCTGAGTAGAAATCTAAATTCTTCACTGCATGTTTCCACATAGAAAGGAAATACATACTCTGTTTACTTTATGTAACTCAAACAATGCTGTATTACACTTGGAAGTTGTATATCTTTGTCTCTTTTCTCACTCAAACCTATTTTGCAGTCATGCAGTATCCTCAAGTAACATGCTCACTTTCCATTTATACTTGAGTAATGGAAGAAATTTTAGACCTATCAAGTATTACCCAATATTCACTATTATTACTGTTAATTGTCAACATTTTCAGCTCATAATAACCTACTTTTTCAGTTGCCAGAATAGTCAAACATAATATTTTGTCAGTTCTAATACGGGTCCTAAAACTAGAACGAAACAGCTATCCTCAGCTTTGGGAATGGAGGAAGGAATGTTTCCTTGGGAAACAATGTGAGAATTGGGGTTAGCTCACATCTCGCAGCTAATTTGCAGCTGACAAGCATTGGAAATTTCCCATCATTTTTCTAACATTTCTAGTTCATTGAAACAAATTATAATAACCTCAGCAAAACTTTTCAAAGGGAGATTTCTCAGGTTTAGAATAGGATTTCTGGTCTAGAAACCAGAAACACACACTCAGTGGTTAGCTTATTAAATGATTGGTTTCAGAGTAGGGAGCTGAAACTGTTTCCCCTCTCCTAATTCCACATGTTTGTATGCACTGCATCTTTTGAATCTTTTTCCCCTGCAACCTGAAGAGATCTGAGTTTTGTTCTCACATAGAGGCCAAAAGAAGTTAAAACTTCAGAGAGTCAGTAGTGCCTTTTCTAGTTAATCTTAGTGTCGGTCCTATCTTTCCTGACACTGAGAATTTAACATGGGGTGAGATGAGTACATTTATTTTAACTGTCAGGATGGTCTCTGGGGTCAGGGAAGGGAGCAAGGAAAGAATAAATAATGTGCAAGATTGCTTCTACAGAAAACTAGAAGTATCATTGTGCTTCTACATTTCTCTAACTGCATCAAAGCTTGATCTTCTTGCTACAATTTTGGACACAAATAGAATTTAGCAAATGGATATATGCTGTAGATGCAGTACAGGCATATGCTGACATACAATTACCATATGTCAGTCCACAGTGATTCTCTAGCTCCTTGAGACATGTTTCGTTCTTTAAATAGCTTTCCATCTTTTTAGCATTTTGGAACATGTGACTATTTTCATTAATTTTTTTCTCATTCCTTTGAAGCCACATGCATTTACAACTAACTTAGGCAGAAAGGACTGATAGAAAAAAGCTAAAATAGCTTTCAGAGATTACTACTACAGTCAAATACATTTGGAACTTGAAGAGCCAACATGAACCATTGAAACAAAACAAAATTTACATTGATCTTTTTAAGTAACGGAAACATTATATGGGCTGGGATTTTTTGTCCTGAATGCATCCAGGATCACATACAATATTTTATTTCTGGTATGTAACACAGCAAGTTAAAATTTAATAAAAAAGAGAGATAAAACCTTTATATTTAATCACATATTAAATACTGAGGCCTTGACTTGAACTGGAGACTACCTGAGTCAGAACCTTACAGTCTCAGGCAGAAAAGAATTCCTAGCTGCCAACAGGATATTTACTGATGGTTTTCATAACAAACAAACCAACAAAATTGATATCTTCATATGATCTGCAGATGTGCAGCAGGAAAGCATTTAGATGCAAGTTTTGCAGAGGCCTACTATTTTAGGCAAATAATAGATCAACAAACCTCCTATCTCTTAAAAAGACAACTCCATGAGAATAATCTTAACATCTTTCAGCAAACTGAGACACACAAAATACACTCAATCTTATGTTCTTAAATTCCTAAAAGTTTTGGAAAAAAAAATACTTTAAAGAACTTCAAAAAAAAAAAAAAAGAAGGAAGCATAATGAGAACATACACAAAGATTCCTCTGCACTGTGTGCAGGTAGAAAAACTGTACTGAACACATTCTTTGGCTTTTGCAACACATTCTTAATTCTTAGGCTTTATCCTTTGTATGATACTTCATTTGTATGAAATCATGATTTCATTAAATACTTCATTTTTATCTTTAGTGAAATAAGAATTGCTTTATGCTTCTCAAGAGAGAAACCGTCTCTTTCTGAACTTCTGGAGAAATGCTGAGAATAACTGCCATAAACGAGTAATTAGTGAGAATTTATTTACCTTTTCTGATTGATAGATTATTCCTGCCTGGAGACATAATTTCTCAGTAAACTCCAGCTTTCTAACTGTTGCAATACCAAGGACATCAAGCATTAGACTTTGCTACAAAGTTATGTATCAGCTTAGGCCAGCACCAGAAGAATTCTTAAGACTGGGCTGAAAGAACCAACTTTTACTCAAGGCCTCTGATTCAACACAGGTACGTTTCACTTTCTGCTTCTGCATCTTGGAACGGGTCAAAGTGCTCTGCAATGTAGAAGGGCATAAAGGCATGCAGGCATCCTACTGTTCTGAATAACTCTGTTCCTGCTTGTGCTAGAAGGCACTAATGTAGTCATAAAATGTTTTAGAGAACTGATCCTTTTGTTCTTAACTGTGTAGTACTTGAAATTTTGCCCCTCTGCAAATTAAGGATTGGGCCTTAGTATACTTCTGTTGAAATAAAGGCTCTTCTGTCAGTCTGAGTGTTTAAGTGGAAACCAAAGTTCCATTAGCTAGCCTTCTTTACAGGAGGGTAAACAACCCAAAACATATGGTAATATGTGTATAGTTTTCCTTCCACAACCACCTTGATTTCCGGAGTAATTGTAACTGGGTGTATAAATTTCTTCTGGATAACACCAGAAGGGAAAATGACAAAGATGTTCTAAAACAATTTTTTGTTTCATATCCTAGGAAAACCTTACATGGCACAATTTGGGTGATTCCTGGACTTAAACCCATTAACAGAAGAAGATAATGGTGCTATTAAGAGAGCCAAATGGAGGGGAAATACATAACAATACCATATGCAAGCAAAATCAGAGCAGATCTAGAATGAGGGAAGAGGGAGGTAAATAATGCCATGAATGAGTTATCAGGTACGATAATATGAGGAAAAAATGAGCACCTCTTTTCAAAAAGGGGAATCATAGAAATTTGTTGAGGATACTGTGGTATGATTCCTCTAAATCCCTTATGCTCCATTGTTCTCTACGTTTCTCAGTGGTACTCCCCTGCTCTCAGTTTTGCACCCACTTGTTCTCTTTCCACATCCTAGTGTTGATGAAGTCCTGTCTGTCTAAGCTTGTTTCCCAGGCTCAGCATCTCTTGTTTGACTGTGAGCAAAGCTGTCACAGCAGTAAGCACTGTCAGAAAGATATCCTGCCTGCCTTTTTTTGTCCGTGAAATCCAGGTGTAAGAAGGCCTTACTCAAGATATTTTCCTGCACTGTGGCTGCAGGGTGAAGGCTAATGTTCCTGCCCTGCGTCACCAAGCAATGCAAGTTTCAGCATCAAAGTGAAGAGCAGGATCTGGAACAAGTAAAATGATGGCACTCAAACTGCAGGAGTGAGAAAAATTAGGGGCTTCCTTCTGCCTGGGAAGTTTTTATATAGACGGTGGAGCCTGGTGTGAAACATATCTGCATGAGACAGGTGAAAGGGGAACTTGCTGCTTCCTAGAAGTCCCATGGTTGAGGAAGTTTGGTGAGATAGCTTTACTTCAGGGAGTTTCAAAATGTGTAATGGAGATGGGTGATACTGGGCCATTTCCCACCTGATGCAGAATAACATCCCTGTGAGAATATACTGGAGATGTGAGGAGCCTCAGCACCAGCTGTTCATGGCTGCCAATCTACTCCTGCTGCTCCCTGTGAATTGCTAAAGTAAACACAGCCTGGGCTGGTTTATTCACTGCTCACAGACAGAACAAATACTGAAACAGTTTGTGATGCACCATAATTCTCCAGGAAATTATATTCCATAGTTCTCTGAAAGCAAAAATACTGTATTTAAATAAGATTCACAGCAGTATATTTTATTGACTTTGAGAGACAGATTCAGAAAAAGAGGATTACCAAGCTGAGACTAATAGCTGCATTCAACATACTCAAATTTACACTAGTTTACATTTTAAAATAAGAACTCCATCTGTAGGGGGAAAATAGTACTTAAACACGCTTTACGTTATTGTATAGTGCCACCTAGGGGTTACAAGCATTTAAACTTTAGAGTGGCAAGGGGTTGGAAGCCCTATTATAGCAGAGAAAGTATTAAATGATTTGTATTTTTAAATTTGCTAGGAAAACGAAGTGCTGCTGAGATTTCTATACTGTTGTATCTGGCAAAAGAATTGTAACTTTCACAGTTCTCTTTGGAGCTGGCCATACTCATTTCCATAGTCTGACAGTGACTGGGGATGTTGCAAATCCCGATTTTGTCCTCTACTAGCCAGGTCTTGCTCGTATGATCAGTGGAGAGTTTACTTACATCTGCTGCTGTAAGCCTGGGTAGGAGATTGCTGTCTCCCTGTAAGCCTGGGTAGGAGATTGCTGTCTCGCTGGTTTTGAGTCTGCAAAAACATTTTTAAAAAGAGCCTTGGAAAGTTTGCTTTGTCAGGCCAAAACTGGAGAGAAAACCCCAGCCTACTTCTATGTAATCTAGTCTACTAACAGAAGGTGCTGTATGGGGGAGGAATGAGATGCTGGAACTACTCTCTCTCTGTGAGCAGATATACTTTATTCCTCCTGACACCTCCCCCCCCGCTGCATATTACAAATTACAGTTGGCTCCTTTTGGCTTCTTTTGATTTAGCCTAGAAACGGGAAAAAGGGACCCAGAAAAACCTTCCCATCTCAGTACCATGTTTGCTTTTTCAAACTAAGTTTTGGACTAAAAACCTGAATTATCATTTCTTTCCTGAAAAACCAAAACTCCAGGAGAGGTAATATTTTAGGAGAAGTGTTTTTTTTCCCCCAGTTTTTTAAATTCACTCAAATGGTATTTGATTTCATTCTGTATTTTCCACAGCAGATGGCGTACCTGTCTCACTGAGAGCAGAGACTCTCTGTGATCTGTTCACTTGGCAAGTTATACCTCAGGCAGAATGCAAATTAGACATACATGTAGCCTGGCCTTAGAGGTGGTGTATCACAATATTTTGGAAGGAAAAATGTCAACGTTTTTGATTGCATGACAGTGTGCTTGAACTGTAATAAAGGGCAGGTATCTCTTCTCTTCCTTCAGTACACTTCACACTCATAAGCAATTAAGATTTGATAATTAATAAAGGGGGGGAAAGATCTGATTTTGTTTAAGTTGCTTTTTAAAATCATCCACACTGGAAAAAAAAAAAAAAAAAGAAAAAAAAAAAAAAAATAGAAATGGAAGAAAATAATTATGTTGGAAGTACAAGCCTTGAACATGGCAAAACAATGCTGGAAGATATATCAAAGACTGCTGTAATAACCCCTCAGGTAAACAAGCCCTGTGGTAAAATCATAGCATGATGGGTCAAGCAAAGTCCTATGACTGTCTTCTGGATGTCATGGTGTAGAAGAGACAAGAAGCTGGATACCAGGGCTGCCATACTTGAAGCTGAATGAGCTTTGACAAGGTTGTTAAAAGAAAAGCTACAGTAGGGAATAGTAAATTCAGCAAGGTGCCCATCTTGATGCGGCATGCTCTGGAACAAGCAGGCTGCTGCTTAGGTACTGCTGCTTTGGTACTCTACCGAGCCTGAGAAGGGGAGCGTACATTCACATCAGGTCCACATTAGACATTCCTGCTCAGTCCCTTGGGGTGGATTTTTGGTGACTTTCTGCTTTTGATAAAAGTCAGAATATGCAGTTACACTAGTGGTACAGTGATTTTGCTTTTATAGGGTCTAATGCTTACCAAAACAGCACAGGTTTTACACACATATATATGTGTGTGT
>NW_020799095.1:8337110-8338507 GCF_003259725.1 Athene cunicularia | reverse complement strand
CGGCGGGGGAGATGGCGGCGGACAAGGCGGCGGGTGAGTGCGAGGGGAGCCGCCGGGGCCCGCCGTGTCCGCCTCGGGCCTGGGCCGCCTGCTGCGGAGGGATACCACTCCCGTTGGGGGGCGGCGAGTGCCGGTGCGTCCCGGGCGGAAGAAGAAACGGCTACTTGTTATTTGTGCTGTTTCCTTCCGCCGAGGAAGTAGTCCCCCCTCGGCGGCAGGACTGTCGGCGGCCGGTGTAGCCGGTGTGAGGCGCCGACGAGGCCCCTCGCCGGTGGGCCTGTGTCCTGGCGGGTCGAGATTGGGCCGTGTGGGGACGGAGCTCTCCGTGCCCTCTGCGAGGCGAGCTGAGCTGCTGCACCCTCCTGGCCTGGAAGGGCTCGGTGGGGAGGGAGTTATGGGCGTATTGGCGGGGACGGGTGTCTCCTAGAGCTGAATACCCTCTACAGAAGTTGAGCTTCGGGGTTAATTTGTTAAACCGAGGCATTCGGAAGGTGCTGGGGAAATGTGTTGCTACTTAACCTCTGGAGTTCGGTCTGATTCCCTCTGACTTGCTGCTTTGGTTTCAGTGGATCAGTCTTTCCTAAACCTGTGCCTGAAAAGACAATAGAGAGAAATCACTGAGATTAAAAAATAAATCATCCTCTGATAAACACTCTATAATCTCAAATACGGTTGCCGTGTAACTCATTAGCATTGATAAGCTACTGGCTTGTCCATCTCCCTTCATGCAAGAAGTCCTCTTTTCTGCAAAGTCCCTTCTCTCAGATGGCAACTCAGTGGGGATGGGGAAGAGGGTGCAGTGGAGGAAGGCCAGAGGGATCTGCTTGTGATTTTTTTTTTTTTCAGTTGGTTTTATGTGGTGGGTGCGTTATTTAAAATCACTTTAAGCATTTTTTTCTCTGGATACCAAGTATGAAACTCCTCAGTATCTGAAAAAGATTGTGAGGAAAAATTAGTGTACTGTACTGAATGATGTGTACTAAACTATCCTGTATTTATAAGCACTGTAAGCATCTCATTCAAGGAAAAAAAATTGCCATTAACTTTTTCATGTTCTTGTTATTGTTGTTCTCAGAAGTATTGAAGGAACTTTTCAGTTTGTACTTTCTTAAAAGCATATGCCCAAATAAATCCAAAACATGGCAAGATATTCTACATACCGTACTTGTTCATAGTAGTTAGTTAGAAATAACTTTCCACTGAGAGGTGTTTGCTTTTTACTATATAGCACTGAAGTCTGTTATGTTTATACTAGTAGTGCAGTGCTTCATAGAAAAATGTAGTCTTGGTACCACAAACTGTCATTATCTTTTGAAGGCTGAATGCTCCGTCTGGTCTTCATACCTTTCAAAATGCTTTTGGAGCAAGAGTCATGTGATAGATTCCTCCCCTTCCAA
>NW_020799095.1:8334859-8337060 GCF_003259725.1 Athene cunicularia | reverse complement strand
AAAAAAAAAAAAAGGCCAGCTGACAAAGATTGCCTTGTCCACCCCTTAGAAATGGAAGAAAATAATTATGTTGGAAGTACAAGCCTTGAACATGGCAAAACAATGCTGGAAGATATATCAAAGACTGCTGTAATAACCCCTCAGGTAAACAAGCCCTGTGGTAAAATCATAGCATGATGGGTCAAGCAAAGTCCTATGACTGTCTTCTGGATGTCATGGTGTAGAAGAGACAAGAAGCTGGATACCAGGGCTGCCATACTTGAAGCTGAATGAGCTTTGACAAGGTTGTTAAAAGAAAAGCTACAGTAGGGAATAGTAAATTCAGCAAGGTGCCCATCTTGATGCGGCATGCTCTGGAACAAGCAGGCTGCTGCTTAGGTACTGCTGCTTTGGTACTCTACCGAGCCTGAGAAGGGGAGCGTACATTCACATCAGGTCCACATTAGACATTCCTGCTCAGTCCCTTGGGGTGGATTTTTGGTGACTTTCTGCTTTTGATAAAAGTCAGAATATGCAGTTACACTAGTGGTACAGTGATTTTGCTTTTATAGGGTCTAATGCTTACCAAAACAGCACAGGTTTTACACACATATATATGTGTGTGTATAAATACACATATAACTAAATAAAATGTATGCATAAATATTTACACTACTAAATATATACACATTAGAAGGACTTTATTGGCAGATATTCTCTAATACAGATAGGGCCTAATGGTCTGGACCAGCAGCTATTTCTTACAAGATACAACAAATTCAGAGACTTGGAATAAAATACTTATGAATAATGATTGCAGGATTCTCTCCTATGTATATAAAAAAGCAAGTCTGAAGATTGGAGTTCAGTGAAGAGGAATTGGAGAAGTGGTGATTGATGGAAGTCATTAAACATAAACATTCAGAATTTCAATTACAGAATAAAAAGAAAACATAATCAGGAATATTCAGAATTTCAATTACAAAATAAAAAGAATCATCCTGCTCTTGAAATTCCTGAAGGAGTGTTTCCAGAATCTTTCACTTTGCAGGGCCTGGCTCATTAAAAGATGTGATGGCTTCAAGGTGTTCAGCACTGGTGTGTCTAAAAGTGTGTTTCTTTGTTTCCAACTGTATCCCTCTGTTAAACAAAAGATCACCTTTCCTTACAAACCTTATTTCTCTGAGGTGCCTAAAAGCAGAGTTAGGGAAAACACGGCAGCTGGAGGCCTACTGCAGGAAGATCCTGCTTCCATTAAATCACTTGCCATTGACTTCCCCAAGGACAAATTTCATCCTCAAATCAGGTCTTTCTTGATAAACGTCCACCTGGCAACAAGGTCAAAATCATGTAATGCAGAATCTGTTAATCAGAATCGGGTGTATCCACACTGACTGTCACGAGGAGAAAAGTCAATGTTTAACAGGACTAAATGAGGGGTGGGTCAAGTCTTGGAGAACCACATCTGAAACAGTAATATTAGAAAGTGTTCCTGTATTAACAGATGACAAAATTATGGAAGCGGTGTCTTACAGGAACCCCATTATGAACATTTAAAACTCTTTAAATATTTATGATGCTACACTACCAGTGTTATTTAACCCATGTCTGGTACCTTAGTAACAAAGATAAGGACAACAGTAACCAATGCTAATTGGCGTGTTCAGTCCGAGGAGGGTTACTGTGCCCCCCAGCTTAGACTGGGTGAAACTGGGCTTCCTCGGCTCTCCGGGGGGACTGAGCCGGTGCTCTAACATCCACCTGCAGAGGAATTGGGGGTGCGGGCACGGGCACACCTTTTCGGCGTTAACCACTATGGCGATGAGCACTTCAGTAACACTGAAGGTACTCAGGCTGGTAATCCACATAAACTAGCGAGTATTTTGAAGGTTTCCTCGTCACCAGGTGGGGACACCCGAAGGAAGCCCCCGGGGCACCACTACTCTCCCTGGCTGCTCCGGAGGGGACCCAGGCACGTCTGAACCGGGCATTAAAGACAAAATACATTCAAGACAGCGGCCGAAACTTGCCAACCGCTTCAGTGTCGCGGAAGAACCAGAAAGCAGCGACACAGAAACGGCCCGCGCCCTTCCCACGGGCCGCTCTCCCGGGCCAGCCGACAGCCGCCAACATGGCGCCGCCGCTCCACGGCGCCCCGGGGCGGGGCGGGAAGCGCTGCGGCGTCCTGACGTCACTGCGCGGTCCCCCGGCAACGGCCGGAC
>NW_020799095.1:8265830-8334809 GCF_003259725.1 Athene cunicularia | reverse complement strand
CTCCTGGCCTGGAAGGGCTCGGTGGGGAGGGAGTTATGGGCGTATTGGCGGGGACGGGTGTCTCCTAGAGCTGAATACCCTCTACAGAAGTTGAGCTTCGGGGTTAATTTGTTAAACCGAGGCATTCGGAAGGTGCTGGGGAAATGTGTTGCTACTTAACCTCTGGAGTTCGGTCTGATTCCCTCTGACTTGCTGCTTTGGTTTCAGTGGATCAGTCTTTCCTAAACCTGTGCCTGAAAAGACAATAGAGAGAAATCACTGAGATTAAAAAATAAATCATCCTCTGATAAACACTCTATAATCTCAAATACGGTTGCCGTGTAACTCATTAGCATTGATAAGCTACTGGCTTGTCCATCTCCCTTCATGCAAGAAGTCCTCTTTTCTGCAAAGTCCCTTCTCTCAGATGGCAACTCAGTGGGGATGGGGAAGAGGGTGCAGTGGAGGAAGGCCAGAGGGATCTGCTTGTGATTTTTTTTTTTTTCAGTTGGTTTTATGTGGTGGGTGCGTTATTTAAAATCACTTTAAGCATTTTTTTCTCTGGATACCAAGTATGAAACTCCTCAGTATCTGAAAAAGATTGTGAGGAAAAATTAGTGTACTGTACTGAATGATGTGTACTAAACTATCCTGTATTTATAAGCACTGTAAGCATCTCATTCAAGGAAAAAAAATTGCCATTAACTTTTTCATGTTCTTGTTATTGTTGTTCTCAGAAGTATTGAAGGAACTTTTCAGTTTGTACTTTCTTAAAAGCATATGCCCAAATAAATCCAAAACATGGCAAGATATTCTACATACCGTACTTGTTCATAGTAGTTAGTTAGAAATAACTTTCCACTGAGAGGTGTTTGCTTTTTACTATATAGCACTGAAGTCTGTTATGTTTATACTAGTAGTGCAGTGCTTCATAGAAAAATGTAGTCTTGGTACCACAAACTGTCATTATCTTTTGAAGGCTGAATGCTCCGTCTGGTCTTCATACCTTTCAAAATGCTTTTGGAGCAAGAGTCATGTGATAGATTCCTCCCCTTCCAAGGAACAGATTATCGCCCTGCCTGTAGAGTTTGGAAATAAAAAATAATTCCAGAGATGCTCTGGTGTTCAACAGCAAAGTTCAGGCAAGATGTAATTTACAGGGCCTAGAAACAAGAGAGCTCAGGAACAGCAGACCTCAGAGATAGAGAACAAGTGTGAAAAAGGTGGGGATTGCAGTCACTCTCCAGGTGTCTTTGGGTATGTGTATGTAGGAGATGTGGCTTATTATTGCTTCTGTGATGTTGTGGCAGCGAGCTGATGAGGAGAGCAGTCTTCCTTTTCAGGTGGCAGTCTCATGCTTTTCCTTGTTCTCCTCTCATAGAACTAGTTTTTCTGAAGTTCTGTTGTCCACCACGATGTAACTTCTCCAGTAAGAACAACTCCCTGCTTGTGGAAAGCAAACAAATCTTTGTGACATAGTGTTTCTGCTGCTCCTCCCCAGGATTGATAACTAGGAAGATAATTTCCTGTCTTGCTTCTTTAACTTCAAACTCAGTGCAGCAGCTTCCTCCAGATCAAAATCTGAGCAGCTGATTTTTACACACTTCTCCAGGTTGCCCCTTTTGCCCCTCATCACTAGCCTGACAAGTATTAGAGTTGCTTTGTACTTGTGAAAGTCGGACAGAATGAAAAGTTAAACAGGACCATGTGTAAATATAATTTAGTAATTGAGTCCTGTCATTTGTAAAGCAGAGGATCTGCACTGTTTCAGATATTTCAGCTGATAATTGTAGCTTCTGTATGGAGAGTAGCATGTCAGTAGCGACTGGTGTGTTGTGTGTTACCCATATCACATGCTGTGCAAAAATGCTGAAGAACGCTAGATCTGAGTGAGCAAGTAGCACCCTGTGTGTTTTGCCAGGGAACAATGCACCTATCTGTTTCATTTTTCAAAGGCCTCAAGAAATAGGAAATAATAATTTTATTTGCAAGCACTTGATCACCATTTGCAGCCAAGAGAGCAAGAGTACTTTTTTTCTTCCCCCATTTAAGTGGAATTGGGGGCTTCTCTTCAGTATCCTGCACCAGACTCCTGTGTGAAATCTCTCAGTAGTAAAGATCAATTGGAGCAGTAGATCATAGACTAAACAAGAGGATTTAGTAGATTAGAAGGACCTTTATTTAACAGGTTTCAAGTGTGTTTGGGCAAAAAGGGTATAGAGTAGCAAAAGTTTGTTGTTTTGGTTTGGTGGGTGTGTGTTTGTTTGTTTGTTTGTTTTTCAAAGGAAACAGCTATGCTGTGAACTATGTCAGCTGGACTTCAGTTTTGTTCTTTCTCGATAAGCTTCCAGTTCATTTGCAAACCTGCTTTGTTTACCAAGTCATAGCAGGTGCAGTTTGTTGGATTGCAGCCATAAAACTGACTTTGTAGGAGAAAGGACAGCTCTAGTTTTGCTTAAAGTAGTCCCCAGTTTCTTTTTGACTTTTTTGATGTACTGGCAGACTTAGAGACCTTGTGAAATTTGTAGACCTCTCTGGATTTTTCCCTAGGAAATACATCAAATGGCTATATAAGTGGTGCTTTTATTACACAATTTAGACACAGTCTCTCTGGTTTATCTTTCACTTAACTGAAGATATGTTATTTCAGGATTCAGACTTCCATAAGCCCACCTTCATTTGAGATGCTGGTTTCACAAACTTGCATATGATGGCAGTAATCAGTAATGCACTCAGTAGTTGATGGCATTCTGCTAGGTAAACCTGTATGTGAGGAACCCCTTGACCAGACCAAGTGTTATCAGCTTCAAAAGTTGTAGAGTCTCAAGTCTCCACGCTATTGTTACTTTTACTAGCGTAATCTGAAAGGCGTGCTGAGCAAGTAAAGCAGATAATGTAACAGCGTGAAAGTTTGAAGGAAGGTGTGTTTCCTTATTTGCTGCTGTTCTAGAGATCATTTGGTCTGTTCAGCTGTACAACCACAAGATTTAGAGCAGGCATCAGATCTAGTCTATATTTAGCTTGAAGGAGAGGTGCTTCTTCCTTTCCTCTTCTGCTGTGGAAAACCTTGGTGCATCAAAAATTTTCTGAGTTTTTTTGTGTTTGAATTTTCTTTCCTGCCTTTCTCTTTCAAGAAAGAGGCAGTGCTGAGTGGTGTTGATCAGTGTGTTATGCACCCTCAGATGTTACTGCAGGTGTGTGCAGTTTGTCAGTCCCCTGAGGCTCCATCCCTCCAGAGTACTGGAAGGGCAGAGGCCTGAATTTTGTCTAAATCACAGTGTAACTTTGTAACTTGCAGGTGTACTATTGTTGAAATATTAACATCTCAACTTCATTGGCATGTTGAAGCAGAATCAGTTACAATAAAATATTTACAGTTCTTGCTCAATTGCATAAGACAATGGAAGGGATCTTGCTATCTTGCCAGCAACAAGGACAAACTATGAATAGATTACTAAGTTTGCTTTATTCCTACTGTGGATGTTAATTGGTGAGTCTTCTGAGGTTTGATTGCCCCTTATTGTTGTTGTTTGTCTTATATTTGTAAATTATCATAGTCAGTAGCAGATGATTCAGGTATATTGGAAATGATGGGGAATGGATTTTGCAGTGGAGCTCACAGATAAGTGTTTTCATTTGTTCAAAGTGAAAACAAAATCAGCAGAGTTTGCATTACATCTATGAATTCTAGGGAAGAGCAAGAAGACATTGACTTTACAAAGGCTACCTAGCTTATTAAGATAGCAAAAGGTAGGTTAGAACAAAGCTTCCACTGCAAAATTGAAGAAATAGTTTTCTGCAAAAGTGGAAACCATTGCTGGTTTATAAAGTCTTTGTTTCAGAAACATTAAACGATGTTTGCATGTTCTAGCGTATGAGTTAATGCTGCTTAGAAATAAGCTGTCTGGTGTGGTGGTTGTGTGGTGGTTTGGGTTGAATTTTTTTTCCTCCAGTAGCCTGTGTTCAGTACAAGGAAAGGTTTGATGGCGTTTTTTCAGCTTCTTTGACATGGAATATCTATACTGGTTTTTAATGCAACTTCACAGAATTGTTAATTACATGATGACAAAAGGGTTCCGTAGACTCTGAAAAACATGCTCAATAGTGACTGAAAGGTAAAACGTTAGGAATTCTATGTAAAAGAAACGGAAGACAATTGAAACCTTATTATATTGCTATATAAATGCTCAAAGGGACCACCATCATAATTGCTGCATGCTGTTCTTGTCTTAATCTGGAAAAGGATGTAGTAGAACTGGAGAAGATTCGGGGAAAAACATGTGAGGAAGATGCAGAATAAACTGTTCTGCTCACCTCAGAAGAGAGATGATTCAAAGAAAGATCTGCAAGATTGGGAGTGAGGTTGAAAAAGTGAATAGGCAGCATTTGCTTGTGTCTTGCAGTATAATCACTAAATAGCATTTTGATGGAGTATACTGAAGAGTATAAAAGTGTACAGAGTTTTTAAAAATATATCAGGTCTGTCACTGATTATTAACAATGATGGTTCAGTTGCAGTCTCTTATTTATGGGAATGTATTCTTCCAAAGCAGGGAGCTGGGTGGAAGTTCCAGTCTTTGCTTTTGTTTATGTTGTTCCCTAAAGCATTCCTTGTGTGCTGTTGAGGAAGCAGCATACAGGATGCATGGGTTTCTCATCTAACCCAGTGTGGTACTTATTTTATGATGTGTAGCCTTCACTGCTAATTTTTGTGCAAATAAAGACAATCCTAATACGCAGTTGCAGTTTTAAAGATAAATCTAAAGTGTATACATTGTCAATTAACTTGCAGGACTTTGGTTATTGATTTGAGCACAGTAATTTAGGTAGGATTATTCCATTTACATTTTATGGAGAGGAATTCAGTAGAAGTATAGGATAAATTGAGATATTTTAGTGTAGTAGGAAGACAGTGCTGTAGTTATCTGGAAAGTTACTTGTACTGGCAGGACGATCTTGAAACAGCATTTTTAAGCTGAATAGCTGTCATCACATTTGCAAACCTTCTTGTAATCTTCTGTCCACTTTACAGATCAAAGTACTGAGAAACATGAAGGAGTGGGTACTTCTGGGATTACTGATCAGGAAAAGGAATTGTCAAGCAGTGCATTACAAGCTTTTCTGGTAAGACAAAGTCAAACTCTGAGGCTTCTGATCTACCACATGACTGCTAAATGAGCTTATATAATTATTTTTCCTGTTTTCTTAGTACAATTGCAAATGTATTAACAGAATATTATATCAAAAGTAGCACAGTTGTGTTACAAAGCCAGCACATGCATCTTCTGTCTGTTATGGTGTGAGAAGACTGAAGAGGATGATGCTTTAATGAAGTGTGTAAGAGCACCTTTAATTTTGATTCTCAAAACTTAGTAGCCTGAAAAGATGTATAATGAGTTAATTTGAAGTAGCAGGCTGCTGTGCCGCATCAATTTTGGAAAGGCAGGATCTCTCTGAAGAGTTGGTTGCTTCAAGCTAAAAATACTATATTAAAGAGCTTAAAGGCACACATTTATTTAAAAAACAGCAACCAAACCTTTTTTGTTTTATTATCTTGCTATATTCTTTCACAAAAAGCATTTTATACTGTTCTGTCAGTTTACATTAAAACATATTCTTCAACGCATCATACCTACAGGCGGTATTTACTACCTGTTTTGTGGAAGACTTTTTTGTATATTAAAATTCAGTTACCAGGCCTTTCTGTTCTTTCTTTGTATTGTCTCCTAATTTTATTTAGTGTGGCAAGTGACAGGAAGTGTAATTGCTTTTCCTTTTAGTTGTTGTCTCTTGATCTCCACAATGCCTTGCATAATTCAGTTTTGGATGTGTTAAATAGATCAGGGGAAGAATTAAAATACTGTCCTTTAACATTCCTGCCTGTATGTTTCACTCATTACTTCTATTTTATCTGTGTTGTTACATGAGGTGTATAGTTACATGGTCCTTAAACTGACTACAGCTGATGTTGTTCATGGATGTCGTCTTGAGTGCTTTCTAGATCAATTACTCTTTTACAATAACTTTGCTTATTGGCATTGATCCTGAGAACGGAAGGCACATGAAAGGGTTGTCTGTTTTCCACCTTGCCCGCAGATCTACATGCCTTAAATACTCTTGATCTGTTGATGACTTCATCTTCAGTTCTATACTGATCCAGTGTATGTTGTTTATCTCATGATTATTTTTTTTCTTGCTTAAAGAACTTGCTAAATTCATGAAGTTGTGAGGTGGTGACAGATGTGAGCAGAATTAATCTGGTGCCTTCTTTTGTCAATTTTGCTTGCTACTGAGTTGCTGTAAATAGCTTTGTGGACTGCCTTGCATGCTGCCTTATCATATTGCACTTCCAATTTCAGTCTTGATAGAATTACTGTAAAATTGTATCGTGTATTCTATATTCTGTCTAGCAGGATGGAGTAAAAGACTGTTAGCTGAGGAAAAACATCATAAAATAAGCTGAGCATTTAAGGGTTCAAGGTTTTTAGTCCAAGCGTGGTTAGAAACCTTGTTGCTGTGATCTGAAAGCTATTCCTGTTGAAGAGAAGCTCTGAGTGTGAACATATGAAGAAAATCACTGGAGATGAACAGTTTCAATTAAGAAGGATGTCAGCAGTTGGGTTGCAAGTCCCTCTGTTTATGGACATGATCACTAGGAAATCCATGCTGTTGATACTTAGAGTTGTGGAAATACAGCGTGTCAATGTCCTGCTCCACCTCTCTGTAAACTGTGTAAGTGTGCCTTCACAGGAGACTGAAGGAACTGGGATGGTTCTGTTGAGAGTAGCCACAGAATGGCAACTTTCTCGGGAAGAGCAGAAGGACCACAGAGCCTTTCTCTGTTGTAATTCTTCCCTTAATAGAGGAAGTTAGGCAGCATCCCAGGAGAAGCTCCATGGAACAGCACTTACAAAGGAGGAGGAAGTGGAGAGCGATCATGGTACTTAAGAGCATAGCTTTTGATTGTGAAGCATTGACAGAGATGGAAACGAATTTGCTTATCTGACCAGATTGGAAGTAGCCTTCATATGGAAGAGGTGGAGGTGATTATTCCTGTATAGGAATTGAACAGCAGAGACTGAAGTATCATTTAGGCTTAACATAATTGAAAGAGTCTGGAGTTCTCTTTCATTCTACAATGCAGCTAAATTTCTCCTGCACACAGAAAAGACTAAAACTGAAAGCAGGTGAGCCATTCTGAAGTCCTTGCTTATGCTCAAGGTCAAAAGGGGTTAGTTGTTTAAATCGCACCTCAGAGGAGCATCGTGCTTGGGTCCTAGTTTCAGTTTAGGCATACATAGGTGATTGAATACTTCATTCAACAGCTAAAACTTGTAAAAATATTATTTAAACCTGTACTGGGAAAGTGACACCCTCTTTCTTCAACCTGTTTTAAGCCAACTTCCACACACTAAACTCACAGTCTCTCCAGGTGATGTGAAGAATAAACATAGAGTGATGAGCTGGGATTATGTAAGCAGCTGCAGCCCCTCAGTGTGATGGGGAAAGATTATGAAAACTGAGGAAAGAAAGAATCTCAAAACTCAATGCAATGAAGAGAAACTAGAATAACACTTTTCTTGGAAACATCTGTTTATAATGGACTACTCCGTTTATCCTTCCTCATAAAATTATTTTTGAAGTTTGCATATGACTGCAACTTTTAGACTTACTTCTCATACATATTAATCTGCATAAATAATGAAGTATGTGTGTTAGATGTTTAGTTTACTTCACTTTCTGTGATGAAAGAAGTAACTCCTTTGCTCTCTAAACTTACAGAAGTTGCTTTCATTAAAACTTTGTAGCTTGTTCATGTAAACTTTGTATCTTCTAATTCATGTTTCTGATATGTGTGCAATTTCCAGGCTGGAAACTATGATACTTGTTTACAACACCTAAATACTCTTCAAGACATAAACAAAGATGACTACAAAATAACTTTGAATACTGCTGTTGCCGAGTTCTGTAAAAGTAACCAGACTACAACAGATAATTTGAGACAAACTCTCAACCAGCTGAAGAACCAGGTAGTGCAAACATATTGACATGGTGCTTGATTTTGAGTATTATTAATGGTGGTGAGATCTTCCAGTGAAATAGGAATAAAACTTCTGCCTCTTGTCCCCTAGATTTAATAAAAGAATAAGAAAATAACATTATTTTAAACCTGAGTCTCTTTAATCATTTAGGAAACTGGTTTTATCGTTTATGGTTTTAGTTATTGTTGAAATTGATCTGAAGCTGAAAAGTTCTAGAAATTATAACCATAGGAATACCTGCTATGTTCTTTCAATAGGAAGTTCCTTAATCTGAAATAGTTTGTGAAATAAAAAAAGTGAAATGTAACTTTACCACTCAATTGACAGCTTTCTATTTCATTGTGAATTTTTTGCTGGATTTGTGTGGAACAACAATCACATTTATTAGCTTATAACTCTTACTGATCTATCTTTAGATGGATTAATACCTTTGGGATATTTTAAAAAAATATTTGACACTTTAAAATCATAGGTATTGAAAGTTTAATGAAATGAGTGGGTTTTTTTCAGGTTCACTCTGTTGTTGAAGAAATGGATGGTTTAGATGATGTTGAAAATAGTATGTTGTACTACAATCAAGCTGTTATTTTGTATCACCTGCGTCAGTATACTGAAGCTATATCAGTTGGGGAGAAGCTGTACCAATTTATAGAGCCTTTTGGTATGTAGACAGAAGGGTTTTGTTCATGCAATAACTACAAAAAGATCATTCAGTCTTTCTCACTATCAGAAAAGTGATTTGTAATTTGCCTCTAAAGCAGTAGGTAGGTTTTGGAATGAAGAGTATGTTTTACTTATACTAAGGACGACAATTGAATTTGAGTGGAAGATACTGCAGAGATATTTAGCAGACAAATACAATGAAACTGAAAATGGGGTTTTGACAACTTTAAAAGGTATCTATGTAAATAAGATGTCAAAGCTCATCAAATTATTTAAAATATGGTATTTTGAGTCATCAGAAAACTTCATGGGTGGCTGTCTATTTGCCAGGGCACTCACATTTTTAAGTACTTGCATTAGGTCATGGATAATGGTATGTGCTCATCGGAATATAAACTTTCCATCTTTTATGAGCTATGGCACCCTGTGTAGTGGAATTGCCATATTTGTATGAAATAACTTCATAATCCTCATTGAACTTCAGAGGTGACAAGGCTGAGGGGTGTATGTGTGTGTCTCAGTAAATTAAGTAAATGATACAATTTTTCTGCTTCAATTCCTTCAAGTTTTCAATATGCCTATTTGGGACTTACTCTGTGAAACCAGCAAAACAAAAATGTGTTTGTGTAGAGTCTTTTCACGTTCTGTGGGATTCTACATATGCATATGGCTCCATCTGTCTATTTAGACACTGGATCTTTGGTGCTTAAACCAGTTCTCAGAATCTAGAAACACAAAATACTTGTTGAGCTGTCCTTAGTCTATGTTTTATGCTGATGCTGTTTGAATGAATTACCTTTGTTTTTTAGTATATGTGCTTATCTACATTGTGTAGATGTCTGTGGGGTTTTTATTCTTATGCAGTATATTGATTTTTCTCATAGTGCATAGATGCACTTCATAGTAAATTTTTTTCTTCAGTCATGTTTGGAGGGATCGGTTTTAGAGCTGTAAAATAATTTTCGCTACTTTGTTTCATACAGAAGAAAAGTTTGCCCAGGCTGTGTGCTTCTTGCTTGTAGACTTATACCTCCTAACTTACCAAGCTGAGAAAGCCTTGCATCTGCTTGCTGTTCTGGAAAAAATGATTTCACAGGGCAACAATAACAGCAAGAATGGAAAAAATGAGGTACGCTTAAAATCATATGAATGCCACAAAGTCTTTGCCAGAAGTATGCTTTATCTCAATCCAAAATTGCTCTTCTAAAATACTTTTAAATTATAAAACTATGTTAGATCACATGTATCTTCAGACAGCAACTTATACATGTTAGTAAGTGAGTTAACATATACAGAAGCTGCTTATTCCCTCTCTTTCACCCTTTTCTCTTACTCCTAAGGAGCTAAGAATTGTTTTTTAAGTTGGAAAAACAATTGTGTTCAGGGTCAGATATACACAGGTTTCCTTGTTTGTCTTGGATTATGACTATAGGAGACCCTAAGTTTGAAAGGGAAGTCAGTGTCAGGAATTGCAATTGCATACCCTAGTATTGGAAATCAAACATCTTTGTTACGCAGTAGCCAAAAGTATGAGGCATACTTTCAAATGGAATCTTTTGTATGTGTTCTTTGGAAAAATCAGTAGAATGAGTGGCTTGGAAGTGAAAAGAAAACACTTCAGTCTTTTTCTATTAATGGAATATCACGCTTAAGGTAATTAACATTTTAGCTTTAAGTATATAGTAATTTTACTGAAGGAAATATTAGAGAGACTCTAGAATGTGCATACCATCCTTCTGTGTTAGACAACTCTTAAAATACTTCAACTACAGAGCAACATAGCATAACACTAATATTAATAGAGAATTCTGCTCTTCATGGGCTGGTGTAGTTGTTCGTGAATTGTGATAAAGTTGTTTGGTGGCACGTGCACTTTTTGACTGTTAAACACTTTTTCTTTTCTTCATGTGAGATTGATAAAAATAGCTATGAAAAAATCTGTAAACTAAATTTAAAAGGTAACTAATTCTCTTTATTTGTTTGATAGTCAGGTAATAATACAAATAAAGATTCCTCGAATCAAAAAGCTGAAAGTGGAGCTTTAATAGAAGTCGCTAAATCTAAGATACATCAGGTAAGTATCTGCATATTATTTATACAAGAACATTAGTGAAGTTTTTCTTAAAACCAAGTGCCATCTGCTTCAAATCTAGTTCAGCATGAATTGTGATACTCTGTCTCTCCTTGATTTTCATGTTGTAAAACAAAAGGATGAATTTATCTAAATCTTCCTTTTTGTAAGATCTGTGTACAGAAAAAATTGACCTGATACAAACCCCTCCTTATTTCAGTCTCTGCAGTTTATCATAATTTTAAAAAATTGTTAGCTTTTTTAAAATTAAGTTAGCTGCACTGACTTTATGTGTTAGACCTCCAACAGTCTAAATCAGCTGAATTTTTATTTCACTGTACTGTTCTATGGAAAAATATATGAAGAAACAAAATGCTTCTCTATCATCATTCACTTACTGGCATTTTCAGTTTAGTAGGTATATGTCTGGGAATAAGAGGTTAGGTTATTTTATTTAGCTTGTCACTTTAAGTGCTAATATCTTTGTTTGAATATGGAGTAGCTGCTGACCATTGACAAAATGTGCATGTGCTTACTGTAAATATGAAGCCTGTAAGTTGTTGAAAGTCTAAATAGAATTTCTTTTTAGGAAGACTTTTTGAACAGCTAGATACAGTTCATCTTGCAAACCTGTACAAGTTATTTGGTTTCTATTTAACAAATTTAATTTTTTAACAGTATAAGGTGAGAGCCTATATCCAGATGAAGTCACTAAAAGCATGCAAAAGGGAGATCAAGTCTGTTATGAATACAGCTGGGAATGTAAGTATTTTTTCTAATCTAGATCTGTTCTCTATCTTAAAACTTAGTTTTTCAACTTCCTTTACAAAGAAAGGTCTTATTGAGGGTGGATGTCTGAAATAATGTAGTCACTTGAGTTTGTAATATCTTTTCTGCAAACATAATTAAAGTAGAATTTTCTTATTGGCACTGTTCTCAGTTGCTCAGAAAAATGCACTTTAATGTTAATGAAACCAGTATAACACTGAAACAGATAATAAACAGATTCAATTTGCTTTATAATTTAAGCAGTGTGAAGCAAGTTTTAGTCTACTGTAAATGTTAGAGAGTGTTACAAGCTTCTGATGTTGGCAGTGGTTTAACCCAGTTCACAAAATATCAATTCTGGGACACAATTTTTTGGGCCTTTTCTTTTTGTTGAAATTTTTTGGAAGCTTACCTCTTGCTAGAAAGCAGTTTCTTTTTTTTATATAGGAGTTCTCAACTCAGCATTGCGTCCACCATCCCAGATAAATTCTACATTAACTGAGGAGCAGGGAATGGGAGGAGAGCACTTCCTTTTTTGCCAGTCTCAATAGCTGCTAGTTTGACAGAAATCCTTCTGGATCATGAGGTCTCTGTTAACAGACCAGGAAGATCACAGCCCAGGAGGAGGTTGTTGAACTCTGCAGGGAAGGAAGCATGGGGAGGAGTGTACTAGAAGACAGGTTGGAGAAAGATCCTCTTCAACCAAAGGAGATCCTCTGCACTTAGCCATTGCCATGACAGAGTTCTCTAGAATAATGTTGGGTTTTAGAGCAGTAAAAAGAGTATGTGTAGTTTTGTAGTTCAGAAGAGGTAAGTATTAATCATTGGCTCAACAAAAGAAATGCTACTTCTTGAAAGTATTAGGGCCTAAGCCCATGTATTTTAAAATGGCAACAGAGGCAAGCTGTTTGTGGAGTGATTTAACAGTAACAGTAGAAATCATGAGATAATTAATTATTGTTTTCTCCTTCACAGTCAGCTCCTTCTCTCTTTCTTAAGAGCAATTTTGAATATTTGAGGGGCAATTATCGTAAAGCAGTCAAACTTTTAAACAGTGCAAACATTGCTGAACATCCAGGCTTCATGAAAACAGGTAAAATAGAAAACCTTCATCCTGCAAGTACTTAAATGTGTAGTATAATATCAATGAGTAGTCCTATTAATTTTAAGCATATTAATGATTACTTAAGGGAGTAGGCCCTGTATGTCATGGGTTTATATGCTGGATATGTTTTCATGTTTCCTGTTGTGCTCTTTCATGTAACGCTTTTGTGTTTTTCATTGAATGTTCTTCTAGATAATGCAGTGTTTGTCTATGAAAACGTATTTGTGAAGGTGTAAATGTAGTATTTGCAAGGCTCATACTTGAGTCTCTAAATCAAGACTTGAAGCAAAAGGTCTAGAAATGAGATTTCAGATTGTAGAGGAGACTCTAGTAGTTGTAATGATGATTGTGGGGGAAATGTAAATGTTCCATGAAGTGTTAAAGTTTGACTTCTGTTGTATGCCATTTTAAGTTACTTTTCATTCTAGAAAGTATATGTGTATAGACATGCACAGAAATATAACAGCACATAAATGTGTGTAATTTTTTAGATATAAAAGTTATATACTATATATACTATATATATATTATATATATATAATATAATACTATATTATATACTATAAATATATATGCTGTGTATATATACACTCACTTGTATATATACACTCACTGTATACGGTGCTATTTAAATATATTGAGATTTTAGTTGACTGTTTAAAACATCAGTTGAAAAATACAGAGAGGAAACTTGTGTCAGTAGAGAGGATTTCAAAAAAACTTGTTTTACACTACTGAATTTCTTTTCTATGTTCAATGCTGGTTTTGTTTTAGCACTCTTATTAACTTTTTATGCTGTAAGATCTTTTATCTAGTAGATATTGCTGCACAGATTGCAATTGGGTGATAGAAGTTGCAGAGTTGACTCTGAGTAAATTTTTTAAACTTATTTAAGATAAGTTTGATAGAAAACATTCAAAATATTTGTCATAATGCCTATTCTGGCATATTTTGACACTTGATTTAGAATTTACTGTAACTTACCTTTCTGAGAGTTTATATGCTTAAAGTTATCATTAACTTAAGATTTACTCTCATATAACTTCTGCACTGGCTTTTTTGCACAGTGGAATGTTCGCTTAATAGTCTTGCTAGATTATGATTAAAATAATGTTTAGTTAATTTGTTAATGGTCTATTTCTTGGTTGTTTGGATTTTTAGGGTGTGGTGTTTTTTTCTTTTTTGTCAATGGTAACCCTGTAAAGCTTCAGTTACCAGCAGATAATTAAAAAGTTTTAATTTTCTGTCCTTATTTAGAAGGAACTTCTTACAGTGTTACCTGAACATGATATACTTAGGAAGGAGAGTGCATTTCCTGCTTGTATGGTTAGGTTGACATACTTGTTTATTTTATAAAACTTAAGCAAGTAACATAATTTGATAATTTCTGTTTTACAAGAGCCATCTGTTAGAAAACTGGAAGTGCTTGCATGCTAAGTTCTATGAAAACCTCCGGGTGAACTTACTGCAACTTGCAAACTGTCAGATTGCCTTTATACCTGGCTCTTGTAGAATATGTTGCACAAAATCTTGAGGGCTGTGGCTGCTTATATATAGCTCATTTCAGGTGAACTGTCCAAGAGAACTAGAATGGTATACAGAAATATAGATTATTAAAATGCTTATGAGGCAGGGACTGCATAATCAAGTAACATCTTGCTGAAGAACATGTTAGATAAACCAGCATAATATGCTGACCTATGGAGAAGAGTGGTGGGAGCATTTTATGGGCTCAGTGATGTTTCTCACTCCATGAAAATGGTCTTTTGCTGTTCTCTCAGGTGAATGCTTAAGGTGTATGTTCTGGAACAATCTTGGCTGCATCCACTTTGCAATGGGAAAGCACAATTTAGGAATTTTTTACTTTAAAAAAGCCTTGCAAGAAAACGATAATGCATGTGCACAGCTAGGAACGGGCAGCTCGGATCCAGGTAAGACTTCTAAGAAGTGATGGAAGAGGGATGGGCAAATCAAGAAACTAGAGAACAGAAGTTTTCAATAATTATCAGCAAAATTCCTTTCCATCTCTGTAGAGGACAGGATAAGGAGGGTAAGAATTTTGATTGTCACTTGATTTCAGAGTATAGTTGCTGTTGCCAGAAATAGATGATGATGTAATATGTTCTTTTTTTTGCTGTTGTCCTTGATGTGCTGTGGGGCTGGGGCAATTCTGTCATTTGTAGTCTTTGACCATCAGGTGGGAAGATACAACAAAATGAAGTTTCCGTGACCTATTATCATTACAAATGTTACTTGTAGTCTGCTGTGGCAGTAGGTAGAATCATCAGACTTGAAGGATGGAGGGGATGTGTTTGTTTTTTGTTTGGGTGTTATTTTTTTTTTAAACTTGGAAGATACAGAAAATGTGGAGTGCACTACTGTTACATTGGCATTTGGAAGGTGGTGTGTTTCTTAAACTCTTTTACTGAACAATTCCAAGACATGTGTGAGAAATGTTTATCTATTGTTTAGTGTTATGGTTAGTTCTATCCATCTACTTTTAAGTATACGAAAGACAAGAAAATAAACCTAATAAGTTTTCTTGCTTTGTTTAATAATACTTAAGGGGTTTTTTATCTTCTCAATAAATGATTTCACAATGAAGTGATAATTTCTTAACTTCTTTAAAATCTAGTTACTGTCACACATTTTACTGTTTTTCCTGTTCCTCCCCTGGCCCCATACCTAAGTGCAGTCTTAGGTACCAATGTGAAGACAGAAAATGTTTTATGCTTGTTAACAGCAAAGTAGTTTTCTTCTGGAATTTATGTGAGTAATGTACTTCAGCCTTTAAGAATACAGTTAATTTGTCTTTGGTATCAGCTTTGGGGAAGGAATTTATTTACAGAGGGAGGCTAGTGAATTTCTGCAAAGAAAGGGAATTTTAGGTGTTTCCCTCAGCTTCCTCCCTCCTCACAGAGTTATGTTTTCTGCTCTCCTGAGCTGCACATCCAATATGATGTAATCCTCTTCTGCAGGTAAAAAATTTTCAGGGAGACCCATGTGTACGCTACTGACTAACAAACGGTATGAGTTGCTCTACAATTGTGGAATTCAGCTCTTGCATATTGGGAGGCCATTAGCTGCCTTTGAATGCCTGATTGAGGCAGTCCAGGTTTATCACTCAAACCCTCGTCTTTGGCTGAGAATAGCAGAATGCTGCATTGCTGCCAATAAAGGGGTAAGTAGATTTGCAAATTCCTTATTTTTATTGTAATTATAAAATAAATGTGATTACAGAAAGGAAGAAATAATACCTTGATCTGAACTATGCATTTTAGAGGCCTAATGTTGCAACACCTTTGTGTAAATCCAGATTAAGTTTTTTTGTGTATATGCGTGTTTGCATGTTTAATCTGAAGCTGGAGCAGGTGAAGGAAAACCACCGTAGAAACAGTGTCTTGAGATCCAGTGTTTAATTGACGTTCCTGAAATTAGAAGAGTTTGAGTAAGCTATTAGAAAGATTGGCATGAGATGAAACAAAAGCATGTAAGTGGCTGTTAGAGCTGCTCTTCTATAAAGTTACAAGTGTTTTGCTGGAGAGACTGGTTAAGCCTGGTTTTGTTTTGGCAATATACTGTCACACTCCTTTGGCATTCCAACTCGTTCTGAATGGGTAACCCTGAATTGGTTTGAAGCACCTTAGATTTCTCCAAATCATCTAATGGTTTACTTCATGTTTATTTCTAAAGTTATTTCAAGACAAAGACATTATTTGGAAATAAATTTATATTGCTCACTAATGAGGCATCACTTCATAACAGGAAGCAATATGCTCTTTCTCTAGTGAATGCTTTCTACTTCAAATGTTGATACTAACATTAATAGTTTGACTTACTATTTATGGATATTTAATGATGCCTCAGCTTTCCACATTTCATATTGGTTGCAAAATCTTGGGGTTTATGTATATTTATAGATACATAAAACCCATGTAAAATAATAGATAGTATATACTGAGAACAAACATCAATGAAAACTCAACCCACCAGTAACTTTTTTTGTGTGAACAGAAGAATTAAACTTGCTCAAGATTTTAATATCTCTGCTAATTTCTTGTACTTCCAGGGATTTCTGTTTCTGTATTGCAGGAATAACAAGGTGAAATTGGAGTCAGTGACCATGTGTAGTATCCAAGGAAGGAAAGTTTTTGAGGCTGCTCTTGAAGGGTTGATACTCACTTTGAGCTTGATGCACAGAAACAACTTTGCTAGCTTTTGTTGCTGATAATTTGACATGGAAGGATTGTTTTTCTTTTGGAAAATTTTGGACTGAGACATCTTGGTTTTTTATGTTTAGACTCTAGGAATTGCATTACCTCTACTGAAACAATGAGGTTCTAGCTTAAATTCTAGCTGGAGTAGTAAGAGAAAACATACATCTGTCCAATAGAGATCCGTTGTCTCTACTTCATGGCTAGATACTATGATGTAAAAGGTGTGACTGAAAGAATGTTGCTACTGTTTTAGCAGACAGTAAGGTTGTTTTTATGATGCTTTAATCAATATGGTTATTGGATTAGACTGATGTTTAAAAACCTCATTTAAAACCAAAATACAGCACTGTGTCACAGAACTTTATTGGAAGATGCAAAGTCACTTGTAGAGAACTACTAAAAGGGTTTGGTTAAAGAGACGCTTCCTTCCTGGGATGGTCTTGATTAATTAATTTACAGGACATTGACCTGCACATGCAGGTCCAGAGGAGGCAACGAAGGTGATCAGGGGGCTGGAACACTTCCCCTATGAGGACAGGCTGAGAGAGTTGGATTGTTCAGCCTGGAGAAGGGAAGGTTTCCAGGGAGACCCTTAGAGTGGCCTTTCAGTGCCTAAAGGGGGCTACAGGAAAGATGGGGAGGGACTCTGTATCAGGGAGTGTAGGGATAGGATGAGGGGTGATGGTTCTAAACTGAGGGAGGGTAGATTTAGATTAGATATAAGGAAGAAATTCTTCCCTGTGAGGGTGATGAGACCCTGGCACAGGTTGCCCAGAGAAGCTGTGGCTGCCCCCTCCCTGGCAGTGTTCAAGGTCAGGTTGGATGGGGCTTTGAGCAACCTGGGCTAGTGGAAGGTGTCCCTGCCCATGGCAGGGGGTTGGAACTAGATGGTCTTTAAGGTCCTTTCCAACCCAAACAATTCTGTGATTCTGTATTACAGTTTTCCGTATGTACAAGTAATATAAACTCCTTTTTTTCTTTCTTTTTTTTTTTTTTTTTACTCTTACTGTAATCCACTGCCCCAATTAAGATGTGGCCTCATTTTACAGGACTAAAATGGATGAAGATATGCTCTTATTTCCACTGAAATCTTTGCACGTGATCTTCCTTCTCTCCATGCAGCCAAAACTAATCTAAAATTTCATTCTTTTCTCATTCAGTTGCTGCTAGAGGTTGAGAGGGGTAGGACTGTAGTGTGGGTAGCCTAAAAGCAGCATAGGCTG
Organism: Athene cunicularia; assembly: GCF_003259725.1. Classification (NCBI taxonomy): domain Eukaryota; kingdom Metazoa; phylum Chordata; class Aves; order Strigiformes; family Strigidae; genus Athene; species Athene cunicularia. The sequence continues at coordinate 8,316,741 of NW_020799095.1, read as the reverse complement.
ACAGAGCTGAGGTCAGTCTTCTCCATCCTGAAGCTGTCATGATCACAGCCACTGAGGAACTGAATCCGTAACTGCTGAGACTTGTTCCTCTGCCAGCAAAGTTTGTGAAAATCTGCTGACAGGAGATGTGTTGCATGTCCACTGGGGCATCTTGGTTTCAACCTGTTGATCCATATCTGTTTAGAATAAGCCTGCATGTTAAAATTCAGAGGGGTGGGGACATGATGGTACATTCTTAGAACAGAAAACACCAAAATAATATGTCTGAAATTAAGAGATACTGTACTTGATGTGCTGTTTAACTGTAATTCACTCCTCCTGTGTGTGGGCAGGATGATGTAATCTATAATTACATGATCCTATGCAGCTATTTCCACAGTATGCCCATTTCACTTGGGGTGGGTGGGATTAATTGAACAAATGGCTATATTCGCTCTTTTCTATCCCTGATTTCTCTGTTTTCCCTCTTCGAGTGGCCTCTGTGCCTTCTTTTACTGCACACTATCTGAATCCTTCCAAATACAAAATTTGTATGTTTTGTCAGATAATTCTGAGTTTTATAAAGCACAGTGAGTGCAGGAAGAACAGCTTTCTGATTTTGCAATTTTCTCTGTCTATCCTACTGGATACAAATCATGCAGAAAGAAGAAACAGCTGATCATCTCCAGTGGAAAGCTGGGTATGGGGGACAGCATTAGTGTAGGTTTTGTGGCAAAAAGTAAAGCTAGGGTGCCTGGGTCACTTCATTTACCACAGACTAGCCAAAGTGGTAGATCGTGGCAGGATCCTGAAGCCTGTCTTTCTTCCTCCTACAGTTGTGATGGTGTCATATACTAGGGAGCTTGAATTTGGGTCACAATACCAGCTTGCTGTTTCCCAAATTCATAATCTTAGAAGAAAAAAAATAACTTTGCCTTTAATATCAAGGAACATCCAAAGGGGAATTGTCTTTAAATTCTAAGTTAGATTTGCAACATAAGTGAGGCCCTGAAGTCAGTGGTGTGTTTAATTTGACCTTGTAATTCAATCTGCAATAATACTCCTCGGTATCTAAGTATGGATTCATAACTATGCTCTGAACATCATACAGAAAAGTAATGTTACTGAAACTAATTTTCACTCGCTTTAGTGTTTCAGTTTATAAAATATAGATGGAAGATGACTCTCTTCTTGCAGTTTTTTTTACCAACTTTTTTGAAACATGTGTTTCATATCCAAACTCATTGTATGTATTATTTGTCAGCAAATACCATTATAATGTCAGTATTCTTCACAATAGGTTCTGATAAATTTTCTGAAAAGTGTTAGCTATTTAAAATACAGATTTAGGATGAGTTTTTCCTTCCAACTGTGACTCTTCATGATGAACTTTACTTACCAACAGAGTTGTTAAGATGGCTCATGGTAAAACAAATAAACAAACCACAGTAAATATGGTGTAGAGATAATTGTTTGGATGGATAGTTAGGGTGCTTTAAGTTCATTTAACCCCCAGAATGTCTGCATGCTCAAAAATCTGTTAAACAAGTTAATTTAATGTAACTTTGCATATGTTATGGTTCAGCTTCATGCTCTCCATGGAACAGTTTGAGAGCAGCTTTTTCAGAGAAGGTTTTGAATGCTGTGTAAGCAGAGAGAGAAGATCAGAAGCGTTACAGTGCCAATTCTGAATACTATTTGGCTGATCATATGATTTCTTTTTAGATATCCTGGCAGTTCTTTGAATAAGACTTGGTTCATTGTTCTTTTGCTTTCAAAACAGAGGAGAAACTAGGTCAGTAGGCTATCAGACAAGCTGTCAGAACTAATCTGTGATTACACTGGTGCAGTAAAATCCCTCTGCAAGACAAAGACAATAGAAGGTGCCTGATCCTTCATGGTACTTAAGATTTAAAACTGTACTCATATAAACTAGTAATTCTTACACTTTTGCAGGGTTCAAAGTCTTCCAGCTTTCACTTATTTTTGTCAAGCTCTCATTCAACAGCCTTGATATTTTGTGTTGTTTGTTGTTTTTTTTTTCCCTTTTAGACATCAGAACAAGAGACTAAAGGTCTTCCCAGCAAAAAGGGAATTGTGCAATCTATAGTAGGTCAAGGCTACCACCGTAAGATAGTCCTAGCATCCCAGTCAATACAGAATGTTGTTTATAAGTAAGTATGTTTTCCACAGGCTATTTATGTTGTTGTCATATCTTTGTTAAAGATACATGTCTGCTTATCAGGACTTTTTAAAACTGTCGTGGAATAACTGTTCCTTTTGGAATAAACAATGTAGTGAAGAGAGGCGTGCTAAAATGCTTGAGGAGTCCTACTTAAACATCATTTGGATGTCTCCTTTATGATGGCCAGCAGAGGGCTTAATTGTGTAGTCATTGTAACTAAGAAGAGCATTAAAGCTTAAAATTGATTTATTTCAAATTTGTGTTTCCATTTAGTTAAGTCTGTCGTCTTTTTCTCACTCAAAATACATATTTTCAGTAATCCACTTCAGAAAAGTGTAGGAAAAATGTAGTAGCTCTGCCATAAAACTTCAGGAAGTGAAGTCAGGAAAACCAAGAGAACTTCTTATTATGTGGTTGAATGCCCACTCTATTTGGGCATTGCGGTGTACTTTGCATATATAAGAATAGCAAGATACATACGTTTTCATAAATTAAATGTATTATGTTAAAACATGGTTTAACTCTAAAGTTAAACTCTAAAGGATAGAGTTTATCCTTTAGAGTAAATCAGAGAGGATAGTTTTCTCTGCATTCAGATCTTTCTGGAGCTCTGGTTTTATTTTTTAATTTAGTAGGATTGCTACTCACTGGCTAACTTCTGTGTCTCTTTAAGTGATGGGCAGTCCTCAGCAATACCTGTAGCCAGTATGGAATTTGCAGCGATTTGTCTACGAAATGCCTTGCTGCTACTGCCAGAAGATCAGCAGGAGCCAAAACAGGAAAACGGATCTAAAACTAGTAATCAGCTGGGGGGAAATACAGAAAACAGTGAAAGTAGTGAATCATGCAGGTAAACAGAATTGCCATAAACCTTTCTTTTTGTCCAAAGTAAACTCTGAGCTGACAGTCTCTGTCTCCTACTTATCCTGTTTGGCAGCAGAATAAACCCAACGTATTTTTAAATTCTCTTAGCAGTGTTGGGATATCCAAGGAAATTGTTTACCTGCTTGTTGTTTTAATTGCTGGTGTGCTAATTTAAGAATAAAATACTGAGTTGATTCTTGTCATTTCAAACAACTTTAAATTAGACAGTGAAATTCCTTTTTTTCACTGGCCATCATTTTTTCTGTGCTGCAAATGTTATGTTTTCCCACACCCTCCTGCCGTGCATATTGGTATTTCTCTAATTGTAAGTGAAGTTTCACATGTTACAGTGATTTTGTGTGTGTGTGCACGTGCGCCATGTACTTGATTCAATATATAAATGTAAACATTTCCCCATGATCAGATTTGACATTCATCAGCCCTAGTATGCTTTGTGTTTGTTTTAGACTAGAAATGGGAAACTAGATTTAGAAGATAATAAGTAGGAAAGCAATATGGAGCTATTGCTTAATAAATTGCATTTTACAAAAAAGAGTTTAAGAATTTTTTTTTTTTCTTCCTTAAAGCTTCAGAAAAAGTAACTTGTAGACAATGCATGTTAAATAGCAGAAAGGTGATGGGGGTTTTTTTGCATTGATCCTGATACCCTTCAAAAGGAAGTTTGGAATGTATCTTTGCCCATAGCCTGAACTTTTTATTAATGACCACTTTGAGAAGGGAAGAGTTACAGTAACTAATCTGAAAAAGTGGCTGTGTTGGAGCTTGAACTACTTAAAGTAATGAAAAAACACAATGTTTTTGTCAGAACTAAGTACAGATAAATTTTAAGAATATAAGATCCATTTGTCACATGGCAGGATTTACTGCACATATGCTGTATTGTGTAGGCACAATGTGTGTCCTTGTATATTCTGAGGTTGCCTGGAGAGAGACTAGTGCTGGGGGTCGGTGGCTGTTACTGCTACAACAATATTTGAAGGCTGTTCTCTGTAACCTGTTTTTCCCAATGACAATCTTTTCTGTCAAGTGACAAAATGATTTATAAAAGTCTGGTGGATTTTTTAAAATTTTTTTCCTTACCAGCATTGGAGGTTGTGAACTAATTTCCCCTGGCAAGCTGTATGCAGCTGATTGAGATGAAGCTTCTCTGGTTTAAATGAGATTGCAATTTTAAGTTTATGGGGCCCACTAAAGGGCAGTGATGAAAACAAAATGGTAGCCCTTACTCAGACAAGACCTCCTGTTTTGTTTTGGATTTGTTTGTTTGTTTTCATAGGAGTGAGGAAAGAAAAACATGCCCTGTAGGGAAAGATCCTTTACTACCTTCTGCTTTCAAAACCAGTTGCTTCTTCAGCTTAAAAAAAAATTTAAAAGAAGACTCCCTTATATCTCCCCATAGTCATTTCCAGTTTCAAAATATCCAGCAACAAAGCAGGCTGTTCTTGAATTTGTGTGTCACGTTCTGAAAGGTTCTCTAAGGATTTGTTTCTTCTGACAAGCGACCCTCTGTGAGAGAAAAGTAAAACATATAAGGCATTTGAAGAAAATCAGGCTAATTGAAGAGGATGGTTTTGAAGAAAATCCCACTAATTGAGCAGGCTGTCTCTGAGGCAGATTATTCTCTTATGCACAAGAAAACAGTGAATATTTTCAGTGGTTAAGGGTATTTTTTTAATCTAACTTTTGTCAAAGGCATGAAGTAGCTAGATGCACTACAACAGTATTGAGTACAGGTTTTGTTGGGAGTCTGTTGCTTTCTGTTTTGAAGGTGTAAGTTGGAGTTATTTTTACCTGTTTGTAACAGATATGAAACTAGATCAATTAACAAATTCCTGTTAAGTGGATAGACTGTTTCAGTTCAGATTTTTAACTGCTTTTTAATCTGTTTCTAAACCTTAGTGTCTCTCTCTGCCAAGGCATAGCTGTTAGCCTTGTCTTCAGTTCCCATTCCAGAAGGAGGTTCTTTCAGCTTATTGGAGAGCAAAGTTGCATACTTACTATATATATAGAATACTTCCTCCCCCCCAAAAAAGCATAATTTTTAAAAAGTGAAATTTTATTTTTTTAGAAAAAAGATATTGAAATAAAATAAAGGGCAACTAGAAGTCTAAAGGAATCTGTAGCACTTTGTGGGTTGTCTTGCTAGAATATTTATGTAATTAGTTTTTAAGATGTCTAGGGAGAGAACTAGGTTACTGCTTTTCTTACAGGCTGAAAGAAGAGAGCCTACAAATACAGCAAGTTCTGCATCTCTCCAGTTTAAAGTTCTTGTCCTACACTGAACTTCAAAAATTCCTCAAGGCTGTGGAGAACGGTGTGGGTTGTTTGGTGTGTCAACTCCTTCCCAGCAAATGTCTCCATTCTTCCTTCTCAATTAGAAGGGTTAGGATAAGTGCATGTGCCTCAACTTCTGCATAGCTTCATTTCCCTGGTTTTTAGTCTACAGAATTTTTGCTGTCCTTTTAAATGTAGTGAATAAATATAAATGCTTATTACAGTGAGATTTTTTTTTAAGATTAATTATTTATAATCACTCCTTACAATTAATACACTGTTTTTATTCTAGCAATAAAAGTCATGAAGGGGATAAATTCATTGCAGCTCCACCTTCTTCACCTTTGAAGAAACAGGAATTGGAAAATTTAAGGCAAGTAAACAATTACACAATATTCACCACTAAATGACCCCCTCTGAAATTTTGCTATGATTTGGGAGTTGTTCCTAGTTTGTTTGGGGTTTTTTTACGCACTTGCAACATTGAATTGTAGCTGTTATTCTAAGGGTGCCTTTATTCAAATATGTGTGCTTCCTTTCTTCTGGGTTTTGAGTCCAAACAAATAGAACCATTCAACGCCCATAAATGACAAAGCTAAAAACTTGACAATGGCTGTTGTGATTGGTGGAAGTGGTGGAAAGTACTGTATGGTACCTTTTCTTTTAAGACCTTGATAAGGCTAGTTTGAAATTCAGCCCCCCACAACATTATGCACTTCTTGGATGGAAAAAAATTGGAAGTGGTAAAAAGCAGGTATGCTGCTTTCAAATGAGAGCAGTGCTACTTTCAGCAGGAGTAAAACCATAGTTTGCATAAAATGGAAAGAAAAATTGCCTCTGTTCAGGCATTTAAATTCTTTGCTATGGAAGAACATAGGTAAAAATTGACTGTAGATTTTTTGTGTGTGTGTTCTCAAAGATCCTTAAACTACTGGTTCAGCAGTCTGAGTGCTCTCCAAACAGAGTAACTCCATGTGTCTAAACAAGTATCATCTTATCTGGAACCTCTTTACTTTTCCCCAACAAGATTTTAATTTGCTGGCAATGTTAATTATTTCAGGTGGCTGTCAGCCTGTTGAAAATCTCTCTTACTATGAAGCTTGCACCTGTTTAGAAAAAAGAAATCTGTTTTAAGTTTCCATTATGGACAAAGCATACAGTAATTTCCCACTTAAACTCTTGGGTAAACACTCTGTTCCAGCCTAACCCCAGGTAACCTGTGTTTTATAATGGCCAGCTTAACCTTTACTTTGCTCCGCTATGTGTACTAAAACTACTTGTATTCGTTTAAAAGCAATTTAGTAGGAATCTGTGAGGAGACATTTCTGAGACCTTGATTATTTATTCTGAAGTGGTACAAGAGTATGCTACTCAAAATAGAAAGCACTGGATTAAAAACAGTGATGTGGGTTGGTTGTAGGGTCTTTTTTCCCTCCTGACTGTTGAAAATGTGGTTGCCACATGTCAAAATTACATGGTGTCACATTGTAATTTTTTTATTTTTTTTTTATATAGGCTTTTCTTTCACAATCAGCTGTTGTCATCTACTGATGAAACCTGACAACATGTCAGGAAAAACTTATAAGTTTAGCAAGAATTACACTGCTTCTGGTAGAAAACATCATATAAGGAAAAACACCATTTTGTTTATTGCAATATTTGCTTTGGTGGTTAAATCCAGAGGACTAGACATCCTTAGAGAGTGATTCTGCTGAAACTCTTTCTAGGTTTCTGCAGGTAGCTGTGAAAAGGAAAATACACTCAAACATTAGTATATTCCTGTAGTCTTGCTCACTAAGGACCTAAGTGAGAAAATTAAAATTCTTATCAGGGAAAGTAAGAAAAATTACTCAATGTTGGTGATATCCTGAGGAATAGGTGTCTATTCAATTCTGGTTTTCCTTGTTAAGTCACTGGATTGAGAAATCTGTATTGCTTCTAGAACTGAAATGGGGAACTTAAATGCTATTTTGTACAGACACACATCCTAATAACAGTTTTAAATGACTGACTTTACCCCTAAATAGTTCTTAAAAATACTGTCTAGAAAAGGCTTATGTGTCATGTGTGTTGTTTGGTACTTGTTCACAAATTAGTTGAGCAGACTATTCTCATAATAAGAAGTAATTCAACTGCAAGGTTTTAAAAGCAACAATCAGAAGTCTGAGGACACCAAACATTGTTAAGAATTTATCCATAGGAAGCAGAAACTCCAGATTTTTTTTCTTCTTCTGAGTTTCTTCTAAATAATTCTGTTCCTCATTGCTTCTCATCCTCAGAGAAACCAATTCCCCTGCTCTGCTTTCAGCCTGTGGTATGTTTCAGTGTGCCAGAACAACCCGGCACTGTTAGGATACATCAGGAGTAAAGGAGTTCTAGTAGACCACAGTACTACATTTGGAAAAATTTTGTGGATTTTACTGTAAAAATTGAGACGGATAACAACAGACCTTGTTGTAGCCTTTTTCTCCCTAGATTGAACAACATTGTGTGAGAATGTTAATTTCCCCCTTCAAAACAACTAGAGATAAAGGAAGAGTTTGATCATTCACTTTGTCCTGAGTAGATTTGAACTGTAAGCCCATACTATAAGGCATGCGATCCAATTTTACCCTTGTTTTTCCTTTTCCATTTGGCCATCTCCAGTCCATCATTATGCTTTATTTACTGACATATTTTTGAAGTGTGCATACCCTAGTATCGTATATGGTATTCCAGGAGCATCACTGACATTGCTAATAATTTCACAGGTAATACTGTACACCACTTCCCACCAATATACCTTCTGTCTTCTCCACACCTACCCAGTTGTGCCTCATTTATCCACTTAAAGGTTGCAGTGGTCTGTTTGACACGTGTCACAGTACTGGAAGCTTACAGTGATTATCACCCATAGCTGTTCCACTCTTCTTCCTCACTCTCAGCCACTGTGTAGTTCTCCCTCATCTTCCCTTTGCTGGTGCTGAATTTCACCCTTGAGTAAAGCACCATCTACATTCTGTATTTCTTAATATTTTGGATTGTCTTGCTTGTGTTGAAACATGAAAGTAGATAGTTCATATCCACTGTTGTGCTTAGTTAGCTATTTGAAGTTATTTCAGATTAGTGATGTTCTCTAAATGGTTTAGAAGTGCCATTTTTGGTGCCTTCACAGTAAGTTTTGAAGAACTGGATTTTCTCTGGCTTGCCCTTTGCTTGAGAAATAAGCCAAGTCAGATGTGGAGTTTGGGTTCTGTAAACTTGCAGTCAGTGTGGGCTGACAAATCTTGTAGCCTAGACCTACACAAGAGGCTGTTTGACATAATCTGGCAGTTTAAAAAAACATTTTTCTTTGTCCTAGTGCAAAGGCAGTTTTATTTAGGGCATGTGGAGGCTCAGTGATGCTGGAAGTCTGCCGTGCTCAAAGGCGACCTGTGGAGTTTTGTCAGAATCCTGACCGGGGTGAAAAACTAGTTTGTCTTTTCCCTTGTGGTGTAATTCTTCTGCTCCGGTTAGCTGTCAGGTCTCCTGAGCATTTGGTTTAGCCAACTCAACAATGGATCCAAGTGTGCAAGAACAGTACTGCAGGGAAGAAAACCTGAATATTGTAATCTTCTTTACGCAGCTGTTGGTAAAAAATCCTGCCAGGTCTTACGTGGCTTAAGCAGTGACAAGTCCTTAGAGCAGAGGAGTAGGTTTCAGTTTTGTCAGACTTACCTGTTGCGTGATCGGCGTGTGTCTTGTGTTTGAATTATACTTTCAGAAATAAAAACAGGCTTTTAAAAAGTTGTGGGAAATAGAAGACATATTGATGTAAAGAGCAGTAGCAACCAACTCTGCAGGCCTTGACTTACATCTAAGGGTATTTAGCTGGTGACACTTAGCATCTCCGCTGGTTCAAAAGCTGTTCTTCCTTGAGGCAGAGGCAACAAGAGGCTAGTTAGAAGCTGGCTGTTATTACAGAGATTTCCCCCCACCCCCATTCTCTCCCCCTCCCCAGTTGCAACCTTTCAGAAATACTTTAGGTTTGGGACTTGAGCTGGGGAAGCTTTCCTCTCCCCCTCTCAAGCTTTTGTATGTGTTCAGATTTGATGTGACATCTGGGCACGATGGAGAGGAAGTGGGGGGTAGGGAGAAACACTGGAGAAGTTTCTTATCCTGCTGGTGCATAATTAAGGAGCATGCCTCCTGGGAAAGGGGAATAAAGGCACCCCAGGTCCTGCCACGAATTACATGACTTACTGCTGGACCAAAAGTGGGCTTGACAGTTGCCAGAAGGTTGATGTGGTAATAGCCCACCTACCGGCAGGAGAGTCGGAAGCTCTCCTCCCATTGCTCCCAACATGACGCCCCGCTAAGAGGATCTGCTCTTCTTCCCTGGAGAAGGACAGAGTCCGTGCTCACAGTGAGACGATGCGGGCAGAGCCTTGTGCCCAGAGGACAAGGCAGCCTGCACTGGATGATATCTTACAAAGTAGAAAATAGCCCCAAGTGCTGTGTTTATAAGTTATTAGAAAGTGCGAAGCTTGGCCTAATGATGGCATCCTGGCATGGGGTTATTGTTTGAAGATAGAAAATGAGAGTAATTCAGATTTCATTACAGGAACTGTCAGAGATTTTGTGGTTTTAGAAGGGTAAGAAAGTCTGTGACAGCAACAAAATACCACAGATCAATCAGAGTCTTGGCAGCTGGTTACAGCTCTCAATCGAACACAAAACTGGAAACGCCAAATTCTCCAGTGTTGATTGTCTCCCTGAATGTAAACGTTGTTCAATACAAGAGTGAAATATGTTACAACTTAATTGATTGTGACTATGTGTCTGTAGACTGTATGTTCTAGACATCTACAAATCTGCTGCCCTTTGCTGTAACAGAAGAGGAGGGCAGGGAAGTCAAATGAGAGTCCAAGGTAAAACGAATAAAAAGAGGGTGAGAAAGGGAAACTGTCCATGAGAAAAATTACACACGTAGTGAAGTCCATCGTTTTTTATCTGTTATTTATCGTCAAAATTGCAAAATCTCACTGAGCATACTATGGTGGTCCTTGATTGATACCAATAGAAAGCAGTGTATATATCTCCTAATGCAGAGAATGCAATGGAGGCTATAGATAATAAAACACTAGTGCCTTTACTTCATAGTTTGATGCAAAAATACTGTTGAAAGTTTATGATTTATTTCTTTAGCACTTAACAAGAAAGAAATTTTTAACAGATGCATTTGGAAACACAGAATTCTCCATTTAATATATTTGTTTCCCTCCCTTTTTTTTTTTTCTTCTTTCTTTTTGCTTCCAGGTGCTCAATACTTGCGTGTAGTGCTTACGTGGCTCTGGCTTTGGGTGATAACCTTATGGCACTGAATCATGCAGATAAACTTCTTCAGCAACCAAAGCTGTCAGGGTCTCTTAAGTAAGTCTGATGTGGTCACTTCTTCTTTCTCAGCCCTGCTTTTTGCTGGAGACTTCTGAGTTGAAGCTTCCAATGTCTGTACCTGCTTGCCAGTTCTGTATCTGCAAAGAATTGCTTGGCCCACTCCTGTTCTTGTTGAAGCCCTGACTAAATGTTCATTAACACACAGGAACGTGAGTCCCCTCCTTTGTGTATGAAATCCATGTAATTCAGAATCTGTCGCTGCTTTTGTTGCTATTTGTTAATCTCCAGCTATGGGTCCCATCCGTCGGGTCTCTGTCCTGATTTGCTGTGGAGCTCCACGTACTCCTGTTGGCACAGCACAAGGGGCAGGAATGAGCAGCCAGGGGTAAACAACATCAGCCTAAACCAGCATGCTGCTGAAAGTTCGCTTAGGAAGCTACAGCCTTGGAGGGGAAGGTTTGCTCAGTCAGTAGGGTACCAGATCTTGGGTGTGCAGGACTGTCACTTCACCCACTACTGTTGCTTATGTAGGTTCCGTTCTTCAGTTTCTCTTTTTTAGTTCTTATTTGGTACTGTATTTTTTGGAAGAATATTCAAATCTCATTATGTTTCTATTCTCCAGTTCTCATAGGTCTCTGCATATTCAAAAAAGGCAGCTTTAGCCCCATCCATCTGACCTCGGTTTGTGCATTTAAATCCAATATCATACACAGGATAAAAATACAGCAGAGGTGTTTTTATGATAGTAATTTTTTTTTTTTAATGGTAATGTACTTGCAGAAAGCAAGCTAATTTGTGCTTATTTTTATATGCTGGCAGCATATTCTAAAATGGTCCATGCCAATTAAATTCTTCGGCTCCCATGCTTGAGACTACTGCAGAAGCTCATCTTTTTGCACAGTCATTGTATAAGCAGTGTTTTAGAGGACTTTGCAAGCTAACACGTAATTTTGTGAAGACAGCATTGCTATTATGTAATGCAAGAAATGCTAGATAACAGTTTTTACAGAGCGCCATGTATCTTGGTCCCAGGAAACTAGGCTTTTGTGCAGACTGGGAATTTTAAACTGTTCCTGTTTTCTTCAGTGAAATAAATTGCATGTAGAAAGTTAGTTTGCTATATCAGATCTAAATTGTAGAAGTTATTTTGGATTATTTTTTTTACCTGATGTTTTGTACTTCATTACAACCGACTATACAGTCAGTTTGGAGTGTACTGTATACAGCTGCATAATCGAGCTTGAACTTTTTTGCTGAACTTTTGTTTCAGATTAAATATTTGCAGACTAACCACTCTTGATCGACAGGATTCCTTCTGTTCCAAATTTGAAAAGGAAAGCTGCAGTTTAGCTGAGCTGAACTACAAGTGTCAAACATCAGACTTGCTTAATTCTTTTGCAAAACCTGCAGTTGGAAAGGTGTTTGTGCACCATGGACAGGCCTGTCCTTAGAAAAGGAGCTATTTTACAGAATTAGTTTGATTTATATTGAATGTAAAGTCACTTAACACCTCAAATTATAGATGTATTCTTATCCTGGGGTGTTTTTGTAAGGATTTATTTTTTAATTCTCTGAGATAAATGCATACCAAGGTACTATCTTTCTGAAATGGCAATTCCTGTTCATGAATTGTCATTACTCAGGGGCAGGTCTTTTTCACAACATTAGTACCTAAAAGCAGTAAATAGCAGAACTGGGTATAATGACAGTACATTATAAGCAAGCTAACTTTCATGCAAGTGTTTCAAGTCATAGTTCTCATGTGTTTGTGTTAAAAACTGCGTTCAGTTTGTCTTACATAACAAATTGTGGGGGTGGTTGGGCTGACGTTTGTACTTAACTCTTTGCTCTTGTAGGTTTCTTGGGCATTTGTATGCAGCAGAAGCTCTCATCTCTCTAGACAGAATATCTGATGCCATCACTCACTTGAACCCTGAGAACGTCACTGATGTTTCCCTTGGGATCTCTTCAAATGAGCAGGATCAAGGTTAATGAATCCACACTTCATTAGAACTGGTTATGCTTTCAGCTGCCCTCCTGCTGAAACTTTCTATATACAAACATAACGATGCTTAAGATATCTTGTTTTAAGACCATAGGTTGTTTGGGGTTTTTTGTTTGTTTTCCTGGCTTTAGTTCCTACTTTGTGCTTGGTTTGTCTTCTGCATGTTTGATACTTCTTTGAAGTGATTAATTCTGTAACATAACTGTATAGTGTAGTGTTCTGGCTTGTTTGCAGGTAACTTTTAAAAGCTGCTTTTGTGCAATTACAGTTAAGTTTGGACTTCATACCTCTTCTTCCAGCTTTTTAGTCTCTGAACCAGGCTTTGGAGTACCAGTGAAGTCTACTTACTGCATTTAGTGAGAGATAGGAGTGGGGAGAATTTCGTTAATCTGTATCTTAATCTTACTGCAGTGCTTCCAGCTGGGAGTGAAAAATACTTCAGACCCCATCTCTATAGTTCAGTCTACAGCAGCAGCTCTGATTTCAGTGACATGTCTGTAGTTTAAACTTCACTGTATTCATCTGCAAATCCAAAAGAAAAACATTAAAAATATGAAGTCTTAAGTGACATAAACTCTTGAGCAAACTTATATGTCCCCCTTTAATGTCAGATTGTGAAGAAAGAAGCAAATTTGTATCTCTGTATTATTTTTGTAATAAGCTGTAAAAAAGCTCACAGAACATGATGGTTTTTGTGGGTTTTTTCCTTTGTAGGGTCTGACAAAGGAGAGAATGAGGCAATGGAATCTTGTAAGTACCAGCCACTGTATTCACCAGAGTACAGGAACTTACTTGGCCAGTTTGGAATAAAAGTGTAAGGAAAAAAAAAAAAACAACAATTTTTTTTAATTGCAGCTGGCAAGCAGACCCCACAATGTTACCCCAGTTCAGTCACATCTGCGCGAACAATGATGTTATTTAACCTTGGAAGTGCTTACTGTTTAAGGAGTGAATATGACAAAGCTCGAAAGTGTCTTCATCAGGTATGAAAAACAAATCTCAAAGCTGTCTAATGACAGCTTTAGGGACAAAGGTACTTCCTTCGAACTGCCATTTAGGTCACAGCAAATCCTGGTGATTTCATAGCCCAGGTTTATGTGCAGACTTTGCTGAGTTGGCAGCTCTCTTCTGTCTTTATAAACCAATCTCTATTAGTAACATAAAATGAAGGATTCCAAATTTCTTACTTGTGTAAATAGTTCAGTACCACTACAGGAAGCTTTTTTTTTTTTTTCTTTTTTTTTCTTTTTTCCTTGATTGTATCAAAGCAGTGGAATACAACTAGGAAGCCTTTTAATTTTTTCTAAGTTTGGTTTTGTGGTTTTTTTTTTTAAATGGTCCGGTAGTAATTGTTATATTTCAGAGGAGAAAGTTCTTGAGGGCCATGAGTTTGCTTCTCTTTAAACAGTTAACTCACCATCTAAGCTATTTTAGGGCTGTGAGAACAAACTGCAGTTCTGCTGGAGGCATGTTCCTTGCCTGCCTCTTGTCCCAAGAATTCTCAAGTACTGCTTTTGAAACTCCGTCTCCACTTAGCCTGTGTCATTTGGTCTTTCTTACAGCTGGGACCCATCTCTTTCAAGGATGATGTTTATCTCTGCAGCCATTCCTGACTGTCAGGAAGACTGTACAAATGCACTGTTGAGCTGCAAACTGAAACAGCAATCTTTTAAATTACTTCATAGTAGTTGTGTAGGTGAACAGGTTCAAATTCTGTGAGGTTCTCAACTGCTTAAGGCAATTGTCTTGCTATTTTTCCTCCTGAGGCTTCTTAAGATTGGGCAGGTGTCTGTGCTTGGGCTCTAGCACATGTGTAAAGCCCAAAGGAGTGTAAGGCCATCTGTGGATGTAACGTATAGTAGGTCTCTGCATCTACAATAGATCATTGACTTCATAGCTGAAAAATATTTTTATAGAGAAAACTTAATGAATGATCCTTGTTAACTTCATATTCTGAACTTGGGAGCAGTGGAGGTTACCTTTTTCACCTGTCATCTCACCAGGAAACCACAGTAGATTGGCCCAGGAATTACAGATTCATATTAACAGAAGCATACAGCAGATGGTCCTGCTAATTAGTGTGAAACAGTCTTGCAATGCAGATAATCTTTCAGTCTCTCCTTGCATACATAAATCTGATAGAGTACACTAGTTTGAAAAAAATCTTATCTCAGTTTATGAATCATTACATGTTTTTCTTAGCTAAGATGGTGGTAACAATCTTGTCAAGAGGCACTTTCTTAGAGCTGGATGTTTCTCTTTAGCACTTTCTCTACACTGACCTCTCCCCCCCACCCCAATCTTTTTTTTTTTTCAATAAGGCTGCTTCGCTGATCCACCCCAAAGAGATCCCTCCAGAGGCTATTCTGCTGGCTGTATATCTTGAATTGCAGAATGGTAAGTTTTGAAATGTTCTGTCAATCTAGATTTGGGATACAAGGGGAGGAGGGCGGTAGTTGTCATTCCTAGTCTTTATAGAGTTGTGCCAGTATTTTGAATGGTACCCTTTGGGCCTGTCTCCATTTTACTATGGATCCGTGTATCCACACCTTCATTTCCAGTTTATTATTGCCCTCCTGTTCCTACATATTGCAGGTTTCCTCAACGTTCATCTGAGCTGAAATCTTTTATACTTTGTGCAGAAATCAGCAGACTTGGATAGACTCAGTAAAACCCTTGATAAGGTTTATACTATAAAGAGGGTTTGAAAGGCTTTGCATTAAAAGACAGCTGTGAGCCAAGCTTCCCATAGAAGCCATGTCAAGGCCCTATGTAGCATGTACTGCCACAAAGCTTGTAATATTGATAACTCCCCCAAATCCTTCCTTTTGAAAATTTACTGCCTTTGCATGGGGAATAAACCTCTACATAATGAGAAACTGGGAAGATTGCACTGGAATTCTGCAGTGTGAGCAGACTGGTGCAGTGGCACCACTGATGCTGTCGTGGGTGCAGACCTGTGCCCCTTGGGTTGTGAAATGTTCAGCGTGCTTCTTCCCCTTCAGTTCTCTTGCATTGCAGGCAGGCCGGGGATTTGAGCGTTTGTACTCAAGCTTTGTAGAAGTCTCAATTCTTTCTTATGAAGGTGTTTCTGAGTTGGAATTTTGAAGACCTACCTTTTTGCAACAAAGAAGCACAGAGCAGAGGAGAGTGGAAAGTGGGATTTACATCTTTCACTCCCTTCTAAGTAATAACCAGAAGGAACTAAAGACATTTTTTATTCTATAAATGGCAACAGTGGTGCATCTGTTCTGAAACTAAAAGTTTACTTAAAAGTATGTGATAAGAGGGAGAAATGTTCTTTTTAGAACTTATAGTTTAATTTTTAATGAAGAATAATTTTCCCATTTATATTGGTATTTATTTGATGTTCCATGCATGCACTTGACAAATCAGATTTCTTGTTTTAAAACTTCGTTTACATATACCCTTGACATTTGGTTTACTGTCTGTTATGTCACATGGTAAAGGTGGTTTGTGTGAGATCACTAGAGAGTGTCACTACGTGGATGGGAGAGAGAAGAGGTACCTACCTCTAGGGACTCTGGCATCTTCAGGCTCTGAGGTTGAAGCTTGAGGTCTTCAGCTAAGAATAGGTAGAATCAAGCAATACTGTTGTTTCAAGTTTGCTTTTGTCTAATACTTTCCATGTTCATGTCAGCATTTCACTGAATAGGAAGACCATGAGGGTACAGGGCCAGGGCTGGCTTGTCAGCTCTGTTCTGAGAACAGTGATTTTTAAGTCATACAAAGGTACTTTTTTGTTGTTGTTGTTGTTAACTGAAAGTTGTCTTGTAGGTAACACACAGCTGGCGCTGCAGATCATCAAGAGAAACCAGCTTCTCCCTTCTGTGAAAACACTCTCTGACATGCGGAAGAAGCCTGTGTTCCAGCCAGTCCACTCAATCCAGCCCATTCAGATGCCAGCTTTCACCACTGTTCAAAGGAAGTGAGGTTGTGCTTCACTCTGCTGCTGCCCTGCCCGTCAGGGTTTGGATTTTGTATATTTTTTTTAACCTAGGACACTTGCATACCCCAGTTGCTGGAGTGTGTTCATTACATGTTTTATTAAAAATTTACATAAAACAAAAAGGCATCTTGGAGGTGTTTGTAAAGGCTATTTCATAAAGAAAGAGAGGTTGGTTTCTGTTTTGAATGTGAGTGGCAGTTTACTTAGTGAAAGGAAGTGGATAACCAAGTGTGTAGGGGAGGGAGGTGACTGGAAGGAGAGACTGAAGTCCTGCTCAACCAGCAACTCAACTGTTCTGTGTCAAAGCACAACAGCTTTGAGCTATTGTTTTGTATTCTTCACAGAAGAGGCTTTTACCCAACTTTGTGATACTGATATAGCTATGGGCAGCTACCCTGCAGCAGCTGGGAGCTGGGCATTGCTGTGGTTGAAGCTGCCCCTTCAGGCATGGAAACACATCAGGGTCTGTGTGTGGGCACATGCAGGTAAATGGCCTTAGTTGCAGGGAAAGGAGCTTTTTTTTCCTGCAGGTCAGAGCCAAGGGTGGAGAGGTTTGTTACCCACTCTGGTCCGCCCCCTGTGTTTCCTGTGGCTACCTTAGAAGTGCAAAGACCCCAGCTCCAGCATTAGCAGTGTCTTTCAGTCTTTCTATCCTCTTCAAGCCCAGCAGTGTGCTGCTGGTCTCGAAGGGGTAGCAGGTGGAGGGGTAAGGACACATGCTCTGTTGCACTGCTGTATGCTGCCAAACAGGAGTGACTTAACTGTCATTAAGTTTGTATATAATTAGTACAGGGCACCCTCTGCCCCTTCTGAGTTTGTGTGGGCAGGACAGCAGAGTCCTGGCATGAGGAAGAGGGTGCTGGTGCAGTCTTCAGCTCAATGAGCAACGTGAGCCAAAAGGCAGCTTGCCAGAATGGGAAAGGTGAAAGAGCTGACTGATCAGCAACAACAAAACCTGGTGCAGCTGCTAAAACCTTTGTCAGTGTAGCAGGGTGGGGGACAAAGGTTGCCGGCAGTGGATGAGCTGAAGGGACCAGTGCTGGGGAACACATTCTCCTTTGTTGGATGGGGGTTGTTTGTGTTGAGGGGGGAGTGTTTTACAGGGTCTCTCTTTTTTTCTTTGTCCTAAGGGCCAGTGTGATGGTGTAGGTACAGTGGAAGAAGGCCTAGCTGTAAGAAATTTTTTTTCTTTTAATTTTTGAAATGCAGTTTCCACTTTAGAGGACTACCTCTTTCAAAAAATTTTTCTGCCTTTTGCTCAAACGAAGAGGTTGTAACCAGCATAAGCAAGGACTCCTGGGCTGGTTACTTACTGTGAACATAGAAGAGATGAGCCATCCTGCCTTGGGACTTAACCCAGGCATAAAATAATCAGAGCCCAAAATGGGGCACAGCATCTCTCCTCTTTTCCCCTCCCTGGGTGTTCTGTGCCACTACAGCTGTTCCGAGACTTTGCCCAGCTAATCTCCAGGGTAGAGCTGGGATAACACTTTATCTCCCCATGCTGCTGCTATTGTACTTTGCCTCCAGCCCCCACCAGGAAGGTCACTTTTCCACATGGGCACTGGTGATGCAGGGCCTGCAAGTTCTACTCTCAGCAACTTGAGCACCAGGGAGTGCAGATGTTTATAGCAGAGGAAGCCAGCAGGACAGCCCTGGGTTTGCCCCCAGGATCTTGAACAAAGAAGCCACAACTGACGAATAATAGCAAGTATATGGAACAATGTGCAAGTTGTAGAATGAGTACAAGTGTGTGTCCCTGCAGCAGGACACTAGCCATGGTGAAGCAGTACCCGCAGAAAGCTGTCCCTCTTCTGTTTGTTAAGTAAGTGGCTTTGCTACTTTTCAAGGCTTTCAGAATAAAAACAAAGTCACTGGCTTTTTCAATAACTTCTCTATCACTGTAGGAGGTGGCACCCACTCTGACCTCAGGTAAGTGCAGGCAGTTTAGAAATAGGAATTAAAAAAAAATAAATATCACTAAACAGTATCTAGAGATCACCTTTCTGACAGAGGGAGAAAGGGAGCCCATACATCCCTCGAGTCAAAAGCAGATTGACTGATTAAATACAAAAAGGTTGAAGATGCTCGCTGTGTGGTCCCGGGCCCTGAATAGAGAAGTATGTTCCCTGCCCTTCCCCCCCAGGCATGCGGGGCATTCACATGCAGAAGATGCTAATGCCTGGCCCCGGCAGCGCCCAGCGCTCCCCCGGAGGCTCGGTGAAGGGTGGTGGCAGTTGTTATTCCCCAGTTCCCGCGCATCTTATCACAGCTACATTTGCATCTCAGCAGAAGCCTTCAGCCCCAGTTGTCCCCTCACAATGACTCTTCTTCTGCCCCAAGGCAGCTGCATTGGGCAGAGCAGCTCCAGGATTTTTTCTTCCCCCTGCCGCAAGCACTGCTACTTGAAGAGAGCAGGAGCGGCACAAGCTGGGAAAGTCAATAATGGTTATTACTTTGGTTTGGACCACTTCCTGAAAGAAAGGCTGCCCGTCCCTCCCTCCCACCGCCCCTTGCCTCCAGGATCTCACCCCTGCAGTCACACCCTGGCTCTTCTCCCCACCAAAGGAGAAAGAGGTTGCAACACCCTTTCCCACCCAGGCACCATAACCCCTGTAGGTATCTCAGCCTCCTTACTCACATGCTGGCAGGGGCTCAGAGCTAAAGGTTTTGGCAAGAAAGTGAATAGTTGAACCATGAATATGGTGCAAGAACAGTGCAGCACTTGTGCAGCAGTGACCAGAGCCATGTCATGGTGCTCACCAAGTTTCCAGGCTCTGGTGCCTTCAGGGAAAGAGCACAGAGAAGCCAAGGGACAAGAGTGTACCACATAAAGCTGGTCAAGTTGTAGTCATGAAACTCACCTGAACAGCCTTTCCCCCTTTTACAGAGTCTTCTCCTTCCCTCCTTTTAACTTGAAGGACTCTCTGTACTGCTGCCCCATTACCAGCTGCTACAGCAGGGGGGGGAAAAAAAAAGTTTTGGTCAAGGGTTTTGGTGTACAGAGCACAGCATGGTGCTGAGCACTCCTTATGGTTGTACACAGCTGGGGGCAGAAAGCATCTCTGCTGGGAAGAGCTAGTGCGGTCACAGCACTTTCAGGGACAAATCGACCTCCACTGCTACACATGTTGGGAATTCAGTCAGTGGCCCTAATTCTCAAAATTTACATCTTTCCCTATTCACCATTTCTTTTCAAACCTTTTCCAAAGTAATCAGGGAAGAGCACCTTTTTTTGCTTACCCAACAACGTTTGCAGTCTGCTCTGCAAGATGCCAGATACACTATTAAACGATCTGGTGGTTTTGCTTTACACTACCACTCAGAAAAAGCATTACTTTCACAGTTGCAGAAGTGAAGAAATGGACCTAAAAACATTAAATCAGGAAGCTTCTCACAAAATACTGGAAAAACTGCATGGAGTAGGGGTGGCAAGTTCAATATCAAAGCCTTTTCCTCCAGACATGACAGTGAGGCTGTTTTTTTAAACGACCAAACAACTAAGAATTTGTCACTGCATCAACACTCTTTTTGAAAACACACTTCTCTCCATAGCACCCCAACATTTCTTCTCTCCTTTCAAAACAGGTGCCTCTGGTTAAAAGTTTTCAGCAGTCATCATCCGGAGACAGCCAGGTTCTCATTCAGGAAAGTGCTTTGTTCCTTTTTGCATCCTGACAGAAGAGAAGACTTTGGGTAACACAGAAACAGACACACACAAGTTTGCCATGAAAAAAACTCCTCACATTTATTTGATTAAACAAAAATAAAATAAACTGCATAGGAACATTTTAAAGTCCAGAGAGACACTGACTTTGTTTTAAGGCTGCCAGTAGCTGATACATCGTCTCCTTGCTACATCCTTCAGCCTTCCCTATGGACCACAAAGATACATTCAGAAGCCTCCATCAACACAAGGGTTCTAACATTTTGTTCACTTAGTCTACATAAAAGTTCACACATAACCTGTCATGCTTTCTTCTCTGCAGTACTCAACATGTGACATCTAAAAATTGTGTCTCTTTGTCCAAGTAGAAATGTGATGCCCTTTTTGGAGCATGGAAGTTCTTGTCACAGCTGGTCTCATTATCAGTTAAGATATAAAAGCTCTGAGCAGCTCATTAAAAGCAGAACACTGTCTGTCCTGCTGAGCCATTTTTATTATTATTAGGAGAGCAGCATGATTAATCACTAAAGTAGAAAAGAAACTACTGCAACAGAAGAGGCAACTACAAAACCAAAATCATCTCAAGATGCCCCCAACATCCAAGGACTGACAAAAATCGGTTGGATCCCAATGCAAACCTCCACTGAGGCAGTGCTACTTATATGCCAGTAATTAAGTTTTGTAATATGGGGCCATACATCTACAGTCAATTAAATGAGGGGAGAAAAATGCACATTTGTGACATTGAGTTCGTGTGGATAACCTCCATTTCGTTCAAGGCTTCCAATTTCTATTTGGCTTAAATTGCAGGTGTGTGTTCAACACCCTCACTACTCCAACAAATTGTGCATGAACCAAGCAGCGCATGACAGGTAATGCACAGTACAAACAAGAGTCACATACAGTAAGAAACCCCCACCAACTCAGGTGACTAAGCACACCTTACAAACTAGTTAAAAAACTTTTTAGTCATTTTAGAAAAGAAACTAAAAACCCAGAAACAGACATCTCTCCCTCTGAAGGAAAAACTACTACATTGTCTGGAAAGTACTCTACAAACCTATAAAAGGACTTTTTATTTTTTTAAACTAGTCTGGTAGTTCAAAAGGAAGTTACTTAACTACATCACTACACAGACACTTAACATTCAGTCAGTAAGGCTCTACGAAAAGAGCTTAAAAAATTATCTACCTGAGTTTGCAAGTTGATACAATCATTAATAGAAGGTCTAAGACCATGCAGGTACACAAAGCATTTTTAGAACCATTATTGGTTAAACAATGATGGAAAAAGATGCCAGTCTGGCTCGTTAACCCGTAAGATCACTTAGAGACATCAATGTACATTTTCCACCATAACATTTACCAAACCCAACACAGCCTATTGTTATTAGGGGTCTCCTGTACCCACTTCTGTCATCCCCTAATGTAAACAGGGAAGCAAAAAGTTGTTTTCAATATAGTAATCTGAGAATGTGCTTCTGCAACTTTACTCCACAGGTAAAACAAGGGGCATGTTGCATGTCACTGCTCAAGTTGCATAAAACCCCAACATACTGGTTTTAAACTGCCTCTCCTGAGAATGTCTGAACTTAAACTGCCCTCCAGGAATAGGAACTTAGTTGCTTTGTCATGGTGGAAAAAATCCCATTGAGTCAAGAAAGTTACTAATACAATCACCAAGTCAAAAAAAAAATCAGGACCTTATTCCCTTCAAGCATTTGGTATAGCATTGTGTTTACAGCAACCATAACATTAGTCTTTCCAAACAGGACAGAATTGTAGGCATGCGTAAAAGTTTTTCTCTTGCAGAGAGCAGACCTAAAGGTCTTACAGACATAAGAACACTGCAAATGAACATGAAGTATGTCATGTCAGCTAGTAGTGTCATAATACTGAAAGAAGTTTAAATTTCCATACTTCGTATCTCAAAAGTGTTTCAGGTATCTCGGTCCGGTTTGCCTGAACATACAAACGGTTTTATTTACAGATTCTCTAGCAAGGGCAGCTTAATATTTCCATGGGCAGGCAGCAAAAGAAAACAAAAGCAAGAAGTCACCACATAGTACACACTTAGTATCTCTGTTTCAGTTAAAATGCTTGTCCAACAGGCAGCATGAATCCTTCCCCCAGGCAGATTCTCAATTATTTCTCAAACCTGTCTGATGCTGAATTGAGGTAGATGATTTACTTCTGCAAAGTGAGGTAGAACTTCAAGAAAAAGATAGTGGCATCTCTAGTTGTGCATTTTGTACCACAGCAAACTGGGTTTCAAACTCCCAAGGACTCAAAGACCAAAGGTACAATATTTGTCTAACGCAAGTACCAGTGTTCATTTTTTATACAGCTCCAAACTGTTTGTCTAAATATCTCTATCTTTAAATACCCTATTACCTTTTGGCACCATTTGGCTTACACTCCTTTTAAAAAAACAAAACAAAAACAAAAAACAAAAAACAAAACCCAACAAAAAACCACAACACTTTGGCACAATATTTTTTTAAAACCAGAACTGAACAAAGAAATGTTACGATCAGAGTTATGGCATAAGCCTATAAACCTGCTCTCTTCAGAAATTAATTTTGGTTTAACTGCAATGTAACAGACTGGGCCCATTTTCCTGCAATTCCAAGGGAATGCCACATCCAAGTGCCCTGCTGTTCTTTTTTCTCCCAACTTGGTTACGTCTGGCCCCAGCAGGCATTAGTTTCCAGGTCTTGTCATCCTTCCCTTGCTTTCTTTACAAGTTTAAGGTTTATGGGCTTCCTGAAATAAGTTGTATTTAAAAGGTACTAAATAAAAAGGAGTGAATTATCTGAAGGACCTGCATTATCAAGTATTGAGTCTGCTCTGGTTTGCTACCGAAGTTCCTGCTTAAGTAGTTCTGGGAAAGAACAAGATTTCTTCATAGGCTGAACGCAAAAAAAAAACCCACACTGCCAGTTAACGTTTTGTCAAGCAAAAAGTTCAGAGAGCCACTGGTTTAACCTGGCATAGTGAAATTCCTTTGGGAGTTTTAGTAGATAGGTCTGTACCTCACATCTGTTGTTCCCCAGTCAGAGCTAAGAGAAAGAGGTACACGCTCACCTCACCTTTCTCCAGGCCATTTCCACTAGTGGTTAAGAAGATTACTCTGAATGCTTGTTCAGTTTGCAATCCGGCTTCAAAGCCTTATTTTTTCTCTCTGCATGCACGTATGTTATGATACTGGGGCACTAACCTGAGAACATGCATAGCCTGAGAACACACATGGAAAAACAGAGCAAGGTTTGAATCTCATTTATTACTTTTTAAAAGCCCCTATGGGGCATCTGATGTTGGCATTGTATGTTATCGCTACGTTATTTTCATTGCATATAAACCACTCCCATTTTATAAGCTACACTACCACTCTTCAGTAAGAACCAAGTGTGCTTAGCACTATCTATTACAAAGATAAGGAATTCTTTTGGGTAGCTAGATAGTAGTGTTTTTAAAACGAAAAAGCTCCCCAACACATGAGGTCAAACACTTGAGGTTTGGTTTGTAAGCAAATCCCACTGAATTAAAATGACAGCAACTTAGAAACTGAGTTGAAGTCATTCCTCTTCCTGACAGAGCTGGACTCAGGGTTTGTGCAATGGCTCCAAACAAACAACGGGCAACTTCGGTGTCCGTCACCTACATGATGCAGGCTGGAGAGGGCCAAAGAGGTTTCTGCAGTTCAACACAATCCTGAAATGCACACCTAACTTTTTTTAATGCCTGAAAAACAACTCCCTTCCAGTCCCAGAGAAGGGGGAACCCAACAAGCATTAAAGCACAAGAGCATTTCTAGCATACTCCAACACTGTCAGCCACTCTGGTCAAGGTATTAAAGAGACCTGGCATTTTTATTAAGACATGATAGGATAAATGCAAAGACACTGCAAACTAAAATTAAAGCTTTTAAACCAGTTTTCTTTGGTATCTAGATCTTGCAGGCTATTAGTTTTCACAGCCCAAGCTGCAAATAATTCTTAGACTGAATAATACAAGACAAACATGGACATCTGTCACAACTGTAGGCCACCCCCAAGAAGGGAGGCATGAAGAAGAGGCAAGCAAAACTTGAAAAAGTTGAAGGTAAACTAGCTTTCTCTATACCCATTTTTTGAGTGGCCACAGAAATTTAATGACAGACATCTGTATAAAAGATTATCCTTTAAAGGCTATTTTTAAACCATGCTATCCCAAGATTAAGCCTAACTGAAACACACTGCTTTGAAGAGTTTGCTTCCTTGAGGCTTTGGCTGAAAGGCAGCACAGTTATTTTGTCTTATTTAATTTAGGTGTTTTTCCTCACCCTTCTTTCAAAGGAGGTTTTGTCATCTCATAAATCTGTCTGTCTCTTTCTGGTCCTATAGTTTAAGCCTCCTGAAGTGGCAGCTATCTGTCTGCACACATCAGGACTTCTACAAAACCCAGAAGGTTAACACTCCTTGGAGGGGAAAAGCAGCAAGAAGGAAAGTGCACCTTGTGATTTCTCACAAACTTGTAAAGAGCCTTTCGATCTCAGGTCACTTTTGTGCGTGATGGCTGGCAGAGAGATGAACTCTTTCTTTGGAGGATGGTTAAGGCTCTTCAGACTTTTTGGTAACAACCATATTTATGTTTCAGAGATCTTCTCTTGCAAACAGTAAGGTTAATCCCATGGCATTTACATGACTAGGAGTACTGATACATGAATTTTTCCATTGCAGAGACAGAAAAGCCTTCCATACCCTACTTTAACCACTCTTGTTTGCCACCCTTAGCCAGAGGGTGAAACAACAGCTCTGTAGAGACCATACCTGCATTAATAGCTAAACTGGAACGCAAAAAATTGAAGAATTAAACCAAATACTTCCAGGGACTCAAAGTCACATTTTTGTTCTCTATTCTCCCCCAATTTTTTTTTTCCTCTCAGAAAAGCTGTTTTTATATCCCCAAAAGGGTTAACTTCCCCCTGCCTCCAAGCTTTTAAGGATCATATAAATTTATATTTTACACAGAATTCTTTGGTACTGACCTGGAAAAAAGCAGCAAAGCTTCATCTTGATGCAGTTTGCCTTATGCTGGTACTGGTAACTTTTCGCTTGGATCTGTAGTAACAGATACATGGAACTACAGGCCCACCCCATCCTAAACACTACAGTAGACCTTCCTCAATTTTTCAGTCCAGCTCTCTGGGGAAGCCGGAAGATTTAAAAAAAAAAAGTATTTTTTGTTACTGATAGTTATTGCAATTCTCTTTAAACAGAAAAAAACAACCTGTTGACTTCTCCAAAACGCACCCTGAATCTCCAAAGCTGTGCTTATTTCTTACTTTTGGAAAAAAGGTACCACTTCCATTCTAACAAATCCATCAAACAAACACTATTCCCTTAAAGTCTCTCTATGGGGAGGGGCAAAAAGAAGCTAGTCATTCACAAGAAAGTAAATCAGAAGTGTTTGATTTTCCCCTGTTTCAATGCTCCTTGTATCCTCTTCTGTTATCCAGATTAGGCGCACTGATAAAAGAAACATTAACTTTTTTTAACTAATTTAGCTTTCAGGTGAAAAGGGTAAAAAGAAATACTCAATGACAGGATACATTAAAAGAAGCCTTGCTTTTTATCTAAACTTTACAACAACCGCACTAAGCCACTAAAATGAACAATTTGGTTTAAACTTAAAGAATTTTTGTGCATTTTCATCAGCTTCACTTTGTGCTGTTGGATTACTGTGTTTCAGAAAAAAATACACAGAAATGCCAAAAAGATGCAAACTTGCTCTTCCCGGCGAGTGAATTCCACTCACTTTCACAAAAAGTCGTCTGGGAACAAGACACTGTGCTCACCAGTAAATCAAACACACTGAGGTATAAAAAGGAGAACAGGAAAAAGTTCTCTGCTGCAGCAGCAATTCAAAAAACAGAAGTCCCCCCTCCCATGTCCCCACCCACAGAACTGCAGTATGGTCAAGAACACAAATTCTCTACAAACACCTACTACCATTTTCTCCATTAAAAAAAAAGTTACAGAGCCTTTTTTTGGCTTAGTCTACAGAACTCGCCACACAAACCACCTAATGTGCACAGCAACACTTGTTTGTGCATGAAACCCCAACGGGGGGGAGAGGTAAAACGTTCTGAACTGTGAGTGTGTGGGGATGGGGAGGGGGCGAGAAACCGGGGAGGGAAGGGAGGACAATGAGGTAGATAGAATTTAACTTTACAGGCTCACTCCCTGCAGAAAAGATAAGTACATTCATCTGTAAAAAAATTAAAGATGAGGTAGGTTTGAATTAACGTTGTATTTTTTCATTTTCTCTTAGAAGAATTTCCCTGAGACAGTTTCTTCCTAATTCAAACACAGATTAGAAGACGAGAATTCGATTGTTTCCAAAGTCGACCACAACAATCATGCCATCAGGGGTGACGGCTATACCTGAAGGACGGTCCATCTGACCAAAGCCGCTTCCCTGAGTGCCGAACTTGCATAAAAAGCTACCATTTGACTCAAATATCTGCACCCGGTGGTTCCTGGAATCAGCCACGATGATGCGCCCCTCCTGATCCACCGCCACTCCCTGCGGGCGCAGGAACTGGCCATTCCCGGTGCCCTCTGAGCCCAGAAAGCGTGCTGACTGGCAATCTGGATGGATGACCAGAAGGCGATGGTTGTTGAAGTCTGTCACTACCAAGTGGCCCTCGTGATTGAAAGTCACACCTCTGGGGGAATCAAAGTGCTTCCAGAGTGCCCCTTCGAAGCCATACTTATTCAGAAACACACCGTCGGGCCCAAACAGCTGAACACGATGGTTCCTTGTGTCAGAGACCAGGATCTTGCCCTCTGTGTTGACGGCCACATCCCACGGGTAATTGAATTGCCCATTCTTTGTTCCTTTCTCCCCAAACTTCAGAATGAACTGCCCCTCAAACGTGAAGATCTGGATGCGATGATTGTCCTTGTCAGCCACAACGATCCTACGGGAGATGTCACAGGCCACGCCAGCAGGACGATCAAACTGGCCCGGCCGGGAGCCCAGTGTGCCAAACTTGTGATGGAAGGTCCCGCACGGTTTGAACACCTGGATGCGGTTGTTACTGCGGTCAGCAACAATGATGTAGCCTTCTTTGTCTACACTAACCCCCCAGGGGCGGCAGAGTTTGCCGTCGCTGTCTCCCTCGCTGCCAAAGGAGAGCCCCGGCAGCCCAATGCCTATGTAGCTGCGGCCAGATTTCACCACAACTTTGAAGGGGCTATTCTCAATGTGTTGGTTGCACATCATCACGGAAACCAGATGCTCTCCCTCTAGCTGTGGGCGGTAGCTGACCAGGTAGGTCCCATTCTGCTGATCACTGACATCGGCCCCGAAAAGGTTTCCATCCGGGCCCATCACCACTGCAGAGATCATGTCACCTCCTGAAAGGCGAGGCTCACCGTCATGGTCATAACCTATCACTGTGAAAGAGGCCACTTTTCCCTGCAGCGCACGCTTCAGGCCTTCCCCAGTGGCTTTAGTCAAAGGAGCAAAAGCCCCACTGCTGACAAAGCCCATTGATTTAATGGCCATATACAGTGCCTGGTCAGGGGGGGTGAACATGATCCTGTCATCTTCTTGTGGCTGGAGAAGGCCTCTCACATTCTTCAGCTCCTGCACCTGAGACAGCATGCGGTCCCGAGCCAGAAGAATATCCATGGTACGACCCTCCTCCAGGACCTGCTGAACAGCACTAATGGTGTTGTCCAGCTTATTTAGGTTCTGACGTAACTTTTCAACTTGCATGTAGAGTGACTTAGCCTTGACTTGACGAATCTTTTCCACCTTGGGGGGGGGACAAGACAGAGAGAAAAGCACATTTACATCAGGAAAGACAACCTGTAACACAGAAACATTTCCTAATGTTGCTCTTCTACATAAAAAACACACTTGTGCATGTTGACACTGGAAAACAAGCCTCTAAAAGCCATGATGCAGAGAAGCAGAAATGAGGAAAAGTACTTATTTATCCAAATTCAGGATTGTTATTCCCTCCTATCCTCCAGCTAAAATCATACACTCTTAATTCTGCAGATCTGCTGCACCACAACGGCATTTGAAAGGAAGAGTCACTTGCTTACTAATAATGATTTGCTTCCTCAAATGCTATTCTGTTTTCTAATTGCAAGGTACGTGGCAGATCATCTGAAAGTACATCTTAAAAGACTCCAGAGAGGACACAAGTTACCACAGGCTGAAGGAGCAGAGGCTGAGGCATCTCTAACCCGAACTGAGACCAGTTTCAGAAGGTAGGCTGTTATCACACAAAGCTGAGGCTAGGAGTCAGCATCAGCTAATGCACATGGGCTCTTGTCATTCCCCTGCCTGCCAAAACTGCTCTCATGTGACTGGATAATACCAGACATCTCCAGGGATTTTTAGGGTCCAATTATTTCAATATTTTCTTGCAAATATTGGCAGTCATGCTGAGCTAGTGCTTTACAACAGTATGCTTTACAATGTCTCTTCAAATGACAGAGAAGGTCACTGGCAATCCCTGCTGGGGGGGGGGCTGAAGCTCAAGAGAAAATGGTTTGTTTGTCACTATTTTATAAAACCCTGTGTTTATCTTTACTTGTGAAAAATCACTTTAGACCATCTGGCAAAGACACCTGCCTTGTAAAACCAACGAAACATGTAATTGCTTTATTGTTGCAAAAATACATTTCCATATGTCTGAGTACCTGCTTGGCTGCAGAACAGTACCACCAATGTATTTTAATGAGGTACAGCTCACTGTCTGAAGACTCCTTGGTTATACACTGACTAGATAACAGATGTACAAACATGCTATTTCATTTAAAGTTAGGGTATGCAGGTTTTACCAGACTCTTAAAAAAAAAAAAAGTCAGAGATGCCTCCTCCAACAGATTTCCAAAAAGAGATTAATAATCTTAGGTCTCACCTTAGTCTATTAGCCTCAGCTCTGGCACCCAAAATTATTCCCTAACACATTTCACATGAGGGCTTAATACACTCAGATTTTTTTTTTTGCTAGAATTATTTACCACCACCACCCAGTTTCCTTCTTAAAATAATGTTTTATAACCTGAAGAGAACTTGCTCTCACAGTGCAGACATTCTCTAGTGCATGTATGTAGTCTCTTGGGATACAAGTATTTTAGGGGCAGTTCTTCTCCTGTACTAGGAATACTTCAAAAGAGAAGCTTCTTGGGGAAGGCTAACTGGGGAAACTGAAATAATCTCCCTCAACCCAAATACCTCAGGAAAAGCACCATCAGATGTACAGTAACTACACAAAGTGCATTTTTTTATCTTGCCACTGACACTTATAAAAACTACAGAAAATCAAACTTCCCTTTTAAGGGATTAAGTCTCACTGTAGCTAGACTAACTAGCTCCATACAAAAAGCTCTTACCAGAGTGGTGGTCATTTTGCTGGCAACTGATATTAAACCAGAACATTACTATTCCAATCAATGCTGATGGAGAAGAGGCAGGGGAGAAGTACTTTAGCAGGATGGCACTACTTCTTGGCAGCACGTGCCTCACCAACCACATCCCACCTGGTTCTGCTACTATAGGCAGTGGCCACACAGCACCTGCTCTACTGACACTCTTCGCTCCTATAATATGTAACTGCACCAGGTATTCTCAATTCACTCCTAAGTTTTCCCCATCTTGACCACACATTTTTGCTCCCCTATACCAGTAACAACAATCATGTGGGCACACGGCTAGTCAGTTTGACTCACTGATCTAAAAATCCTCATTCAACAGCAGAGCATGGGTTTCTGTTAAATTCTACAGGTGGGACCCCAAGGGCCAATTCAAACTAACCTGCGCTAAATAAACAAGCAGAGAAAAGCTATGACCACTAAACTACCTTTTCATAATAAGAAACTTTGCTGTTACTTCCTTTTCTTCTCTCAAAATACCACACATACACCATGACTGAAACCAAGTGCAAGAAAGTCTGGCATTGTGGCAGATACTCTTTGCCAGGGAGTATTCTTTTCTTCTACTAATAAAATAAAAATCAGAGGGACACTACCTTGACTGAGAGTAAGTTAAGTTTTTAGATGTTGGGACAATGAAAGCTAAGTCTTGCAGAATTTCTACTAGCCTTTCCAAGACCTTTCTTAGACACAGCACATACAGATTTGCTCCTTTGTTTATGAGAAGCAGATCACTTAAGAAAACCCTATGCTATACACCTGATACAGCAAGGTCTTAAAGAGGTTTTAAAGGCAGTCTTTAAACAAGGTGCTTAAAGGCAACCTCTTCTCCAGTCAGTGCTGTGATGGGAGTCAGGGCCTTGGGGCCGGCAGGGGGAGTGCCTGCCCCAGCCATGGGGCTAAGCTTCAGCCAGCACACAGCAGTTCCTCCAAAACCCCAACCGTTTCTCAGATTAAGAGATACCTTCAGCACAAAACCAACAAGGGCCAGAATCCAGCATCCTGCTATTTACAGAAAGATGAGTTCACAGTAAACTTGAGTGTTTCAATTCAGTGTTCTTTGGGAGAATATCAGAATCTGGCCATGTACTAGTTAAAAAGCACATTTTCAATTTGAAAAGGCAGTTCAAACTAGAAATGTAAGGTGCATACCTTCCAGAGCAGCTCACACTCCCGCTCTTCCAAGGCTTTCTTATGTCTAGTAGTCACTGCTTTGACTTCAGACTGTACCACCTTCGCCTTCATCTCAACCTGCTCTGCCACAGCCTGGGCCTGTTCAATACTCAGCTGGGGAGAAAAAAAAGACAACACACTTAGGACTCAAGCAAACCAGTTAGAAATACATCAGAGGACTGCTGCTTATATGTCACTATCCTTCAGGTGAACTCATAAAGTGACAACTCTTGTTTTTTTTTCTAGGCCTTCACCTACATTTCATACATCACAGCCTGAAAACTGACTTTTTAAACAAATTTTTTACACAGAGTTTATGCCTTCAGTGTACCATGCACCAGCACCACAGGACTAAATTCCCTGTGCAGTTCCAGAAAGTCGCTAGTATGAACTCAGACAAGGCTCACACAGAAATTCACTCATGTCTTCCTACACACAAAGAACCCAGTTTGTTTTGTCCATCAGAATGGTTCAGACTGTTGTGTGATGGTTCTGCTGCTAGTAAGAAGTGACACTGTATGGAGTATCATCTATGCATCCGAGCTGCACAGAAATACCCCCAACAGTACACAAAGTTAATCAGTTTTAAAAGAAAAAACAAACATTAGATGGTTATCATTAAAAAGCATTCATATAGTTACTCACACCTTGGATAGACACCAAATTCTTTCTAATAGAACTTTGTAATTCTAGTATTTTAAAAACCTTCTGTAGTAGTATTCTACAAATATGCCGAATTTATCTGGAAGGAACAGGTCTCCTCTTCCCTCAAAGGAAGAATTGTTTCCCTAAAAAATCCTTCCCAAGCTGCTCCCAGTTTCACAGAACATTACAGAAAAGGACATAAAGCCAAACAGGATAAATAGCAGGCAAATCTGAAGTATCACAGTTCCCAAAGGGAAAGGTTCAACAGCTTCAGTTAACTGAATCTTTTTACCATCTGTGTCATACAGTGAATCAGCATTAACATGCAGATGAGGCTGTGAACCTCCAAGAGGTTAGATGTACTAGTTTATTAGTTACAAAATTCTAGAACAAAATTATGGTATGTGAAGGTATTTAGCCTAATAAGACAGAGCTCTAAGGGGATCTTACTAATATACAAATACCTGACGTGAGGGTACAAAGAGGACAGAGCCATCCTCTTTCCAGTGATGCCCCCAGAGGCAATGGGCACAAATCCAAACACAGGACGTTCCCTCTGAACATCAGGAAACCCTTTTTCACTGTAAGGGTGACTGAGCACTGGCACAGGTTTCCCAGGGAGGTTGTAGAGTCTCCATCCTTGGAGATATTCAAAAGCTGTATAACACACAGTCCTGGGCAACAAGCTCTAGGCATTCCTGCTTGAGCAGAGGGGTTGGACAGGACCTCCAGAAATCCCTTGCAATCTCAACCATCCTGTGATTGCGTGACTGTAGCATCAATCATTTACTTTTTTCATAAGCTTCGCAGGCTACAGTATCTTTATTTCTAGAGTGTTAAGCAACATACACAAGACAGCTAAACACACAAAACATGACTACAGCTCAACAAGTTGACAAGCTGAGAACGTAACTCAAACTCACCTTTATTTTCCACATTACATACTGAAAGACATGGAAATAGCCATGAGTATTTATTTTTAAATACAGCATTTTAGATAGACTTTACAACACACCTTTCCCTCACCCTGGTCTGAGGAACTGGTCCCCATTTCAGAACCTGAGCTGTTTCAGACTAGATAGCCAGGGAATGCTCTAGCCAAAAACATCTTTAATCTTCAGAAACAGAGGCCTGATAAAGTGGGCAAAAATGTAATTTAAGGCTTTACTGTACATTCAGGGCCTTCAAGTTTAAGTCTGCATATGAATATGTACCAGTCTAAGAACCACCTGATACAACACCCACTGTGATACTGCTTTGTCTAGAAAGTCAGACAGGGATTCTTGTTATCTTTCATGTAGTGAGTTGTTAGTATTTCCAAGGTCTGATCTGGCAGGTTCTACAGCATCTAGTTTATGCCAACAATGGGAGTGCTAAAAAACATAAAACCAGAAGTGTACTGTTACTTGGATATTTTCATTCCAGGTAGTTCTTTTAAGACAACTAGTTTGAATTAGATGTATTCTTCCAGGTCAGATAGGAGCAGAGAACTGAAAGGAAAAGGAAGACTAACTTGGACAGGTGTTTAGTCTTTGGAGACAAGATGAAGACAACCCTGCGAAAATAAGACAAGGCAATCTTTCTCATCTTTTATCCAAAGAAGTCTCTTGCAAACTGGCAGGGGAAAAACGGGAGTGGCACTTGACAGCCCCTCTGCAGCACAGGGCTCAGTAAGAGGAATATGTCTTTCAGCTGTTCTCCTTCATACAACTCCCAGGTCAGTCACCTTCACTACATTTTTAACAGGGAATGTCTTCAAACTCACAGGCAGTCTAAACATCCCAGTCCCACTGGAGGCAGACCTGACCTGTCTTCACACGAAGCTTTTGGCAGACAAATGTGACCCAAGAATTCAAGTCGACAGAAAGTAAAAGTCTCACTACAACAATTAGCAAAGCAGACATGAAGTCACAACTGGCCACCAATTAAGGCTTCCTAAAAGCCAGTAAGTTCAGTCCTAGCTGTAAGAGTCCACATGTGCTTCTATCATCTCTGCTTTGCCATTCAAATACAGAACCAGCTTCTACTGCAGGGAAAAGGTATGTGTTTCTTCCAAAACAGACCTGGATTCTTGTCAAGTACAGCAAAACACTCTCCTCCTCTTGCAAAGAGAAATGGTTATCTCCTTGAGAAGTGTTAGGGAAACCATGCTATCCACTCATACTCCAATTCTAGCAAGCACGTCTGTGAAAGCAGGAGTCTTGGTTTACTTGTTGGAGCTTTTCACGTATGCTTTCCTCGTACCTCATAGGTAAGAGCAATCTCAACTTCCCTCATAATTCTTCACTAAAACCAGAGTCCACCTTTCAAGAATTCCATCACAGAGAGAGAGTTATTAACTCCCTGTGTATGCTGTCATCTTTGATCTGTAGGAACCAGTTACGGTAGGGCAAGTAACTATACTCAACAGCACAAGGCTGTCTACCAACAACTCACACTATCATCTGGATCTACATTTGTTTACTTGACTGAGTCTGAACAGCTCAGATCAGTGAAGGCTGCCCAAAACACTAAGGCTCTAATATTGTCCATGTTATTGGTAAAGTTTTAGTAGAATTCACATGGTCCTGCACTCTAGCAAGAGGCTAGAACAGCCTAGGAAGGCTGACCAGCATCAAACACACAGCAGCAGGCAGTGGTATGAGGGGGAGGAGAGGGACAGCAATAGGCAAGTTATCTATCTGAAGCAAAAGCCAAGAGCTTTAAGTACAACTTTTGGAAGCCTTCTTTACATGGAAATCCCTTGTTCTCTTTGATTACTGTAAGATATCACAGATCTGCCATGATAACTCCCCCCTGCTGTTCTGCAGGCATTTCCTGTGCAGAACTTGTCTCAGAGAGGTCAACTTCTTCAGAAACATGCTAAGCAGCAGCATTTCTTATTCTGGTCAGACACCACACAATCTTTTTAACAACAAATCCTTTTAAAGAAAAGCAGCTTTTATGATGCGCTCTCCTCATGGTATGTCATAATTATCCCAGTGCTAGTCAATGAGACGGTCAGCCAGTTCACATGCTTGGAAAAGAGAAGACAAGGCCTGTGTTTAAGCAAAGAATTGCACTGTGTTACTGAATTTGAGATGGAAAACAACTATTTTGCGTCCTGCTGTTGGCCAATACAGTAAATCGCCTGTTTGCAGCTGTACCTATTCACTTGTGACTTCTCAGGGGCCCAAAAATGGCCAACACCACTCCCCATTCTATTAGAGATGTCACCAGTGCCCTATGTTTAAAAAAAAAAAAAGAGAACTTTGCAATGTTTCTTGGTAAATTTTAAGGTTGAAACTGGTACTTCCAGTTCCTCAGAGTAAAACTGAAGTAACAGCGTTTGTGCAGTTGATATGAACCTGAGGGCCACAACAAAAGGAAACCTCACACACAGAGCTGCCAGTGGGGCAGACAAAGCATGTTTCCATGAAGGAAAGCAATGCAGTCATCTATCACTAGCTATTGCTACCAGTACATTTCTGAATTTCTTGCTCTTCTCCCACCCAAATAGCAACAAACAACATTCAAAGCACACACTTTTGCTAAAGAGGACAATTGCGTGCAGTATTACCTGTACTTTCAGATTTCAAAGTGTTTAATGAGGATTACTGAATGTACACATCTCAGGTTTTATTCTCTGGACCTTTTATACAAACAGAAAAAGCTACTTTAACAGCTCAAGGTAGCTATTCCTATAATTCATACAACGTTTTACATCTTTAATTAGACCTAGCTCTGCATAAACACCCCCCCAATGTAAAGTGTCACTGGCACCCAAGGTGAGCCTGCTACAGTGGCTTTGACATGGCAGCTGACACTACAACACAAACCTATGGAGAAACAGACAGCAAGAGCCAGGAGTAGCAAACTCAGTTGCACTTTTGGATACCTAGGCTGATTAGAGAGGTCTGAATCAGGATTTGC
Organism: Athene cunicularia; assembly: GCF_003259725.1. Taxonomy (NCBI): domain Eukaryota; kingdom Metazoa; phylum Chordata; class Aves; order Strigiformes; family Strigidae; genus Athene; species Athene cunicularia. The sequence goes on along the minus strand of NW_020799095.1, from coordinate 8,281,249 downwards.
CATCCTGTAGAATGCCAGTTTTCAGCCTCTCTCACATTTCCTGTCTTCTACTGGAGCGTCAAGTTAACAAAAAGCTTTCTACAATTTAATCTTAACAAGTTTTCCTATGGAGTATCACTACACCCCCAAGTTTTCACTAGTGCTAGTCTTTTTAATAAAAAATTATCATCAGAAGCATACAACACTCCAGGAGGGAAAAAAAAAAAAAAAAAGAAAAACAAAGCAAGTATTCTGATGGACAACAAACAAGAACTGCAGAGCTACTGTTTCCAGTCTTATACCCAAATTGACATCAGTATGTTCAGAGTTATGTCCACACAGCAGTTATTTAAGGAGGCTAACTTAGGCATCAAACAGCAGAGCCTATTAATCCAGATCTGAGCCATGATGTTAGACTATATCAATTCCGTTCAGAAAATCACCTGTTTGTACAAACCACAGCACAACGTGCCACTGTGCCAACATCATGAGATATGTAAAGGTTGCTTATAGTAACTGTATTGCAACTCATCAATGCTAGCTTGCATGTGCATTTTTTAAAAGGTCCTTAGGATTTTTAATTCCACCCAAAGATGGGAAGGAGGTATAATTTTTCAGGCATTAATTCAAATATTTTTTTGCTAGTCTAAATTTTCCAACGAAGCTGCAAACCTCTGGAGAGAAAATTCAAACTGAAAGCAAACTTTGTTTTCTTCAGAGGAATCCTTCAGTATTTCAGAGGTGAATGGACCACAGGTAACAGCTGAAGAACATTAAATACACAATATAGAAGATTTACACTTTAAACACTAAGGAATTTAAGAGGAAGTTAATCCTACTTAGGGGGGAAAAAGAAGCTTTGAGATGCATATTCTCTGGCAAAGCTCTCTCTAGCTTTTAAAGGGATATTTTAATTAAAATACTTAAGGAAACCTTCCCTTGTATCTCAAGTTCGCCTTCTTCCACCACATGGAGGGTGTTCCATCCATAGTTTGCTTTCAGTTCCTTAGGGAAACAAAAAGATGCAGAGGGCTTGTTTCACGGGACTTTTCCAATTACTTATCACTGTTTCAGAGCAGGATTAAACAACCAAAACATAAAAGACAGCTTTCTCCAGCATCAAGCACGGGACATAAACTTCCTAATGTTCTTATACCAGAAAAATTAACTGGAAGATCCTATACAACGTATAGTTGCAGTAAAGATACTGGGATTAACAGATTTAGCAGTGGCTTTGCAGTAATATTGGCGCAGCTATAGCACAAGCCACAATGGTTGAACCAATTTAAAGGTTTCAGCCTAAGAAGTGTAAAAGAGAGAATTTTAAGATAAGCTTTAATGGAAGGAGGGCTATAAGGCCAGGTTAACTTATGTCAGAAACCCGACCCTCACTTTCATTTGTACTGCAAGAACAGACTTTTGCCTACAGTTTTAAGCAGAACAATAGTTTGGACAGTGACACATGTCACATTTATCTTCCCCGATAACCATCTGCTCATATGTTACACTAAGGAACTCACTAAAATACAACACAGAACAATAACTAGAAGTACAAAGAAATTCAGCCTCTGTCGATACAGATACCAGACTTTGAAAAAGCACAACTGACTCCATTTTGTTTACAAAGCTTCATTTCAGATTCTCAAACCTGCAAGTCTGGCTTCAAAGGCACTCACACAGGGGTGCCTGAGCTAACTCAATGTGACAACCCCAGAACGATCCCTTGCCGCACAGCAGTGCCATCCTTCTCAGGTATCGACCTCCCAGCAGCACAGATCCATATGGCAACCCACAGGGAAGCTTCCACTCAAGGGCAGAGGCTCAAGGCAACAGATCAGCTTCCTCCTCTGGCTGGCCAAGTTTTTAACAGCGCCTCCCTCCCCCCTTCCCTAGAATAAAGTTGTTAATCTACTTCATGCCACCTCCCCCACAACCTGGGAGTGCCTTAATGGTTGACCCGATTTACCACCAACTCCTAAGCCTTTCATGCTGGTACATAAGAGTGGCTCCCTCTATGTTCTGCACATGACCAGTCTCACTGCATTCATTTAAGTGAGAAAGCCTGCACTGTCAAACATACTACCAAGAAACTATAGGCTCAGCTAGGAAAAAATTTGTCTTTCCAATAAAACCACTTTTAAGACAACTGACACGAACAGATCAAATTGTATTTTAACATGATCACCTGGAAATTGACCCTAAACAGGAATGAGCACTCAATGTTTTACGGTTACACAAGTGCATTAAATTACACACACACATACATATATACAATTACACATGTATAGATGTATTTTAAGAACATGACATTTTGAAGAAGCCATCTATCTTTCATCATAACAGATTTACGTTCAGTTTGCGGCCCAGTCCTTGGAAAAAAATCTGAAAGAAGACAGCTAAGTGTGCACTTTCATGAGGTAAAACAAGGCAGCAGGACAAGCTCCCTGTATAGAAGGGCATCAAGTGCTGCTTTTCCCCTGACGCCATTAATCCAGTGTCAACTTTGGCTTTCGTATCATCCTGTGAATCAATTCAACTCTCTGAAAAGGCTAGAAAAGTATCCCTGCAAGGAGGATACCTTTCCACTGAGAGAAGGAAGAGGTCCTATGAGCAACAGAGTTGGGTGTTTCTGCTCCATTCCCTGGCACCATCAACAGTCCTTGCAACACTGCAGTGAACCAACCAGGGGGCTGACCCAGCCAAAAAGTATTCCCACAGAAAGGTTACCCTTTCAGCTGGATCAGCTCACCACTCAGGCACACAAGCACAAGTTCCCTGTGTTAGGGACAGGCTTAGAAATATATGATCCAGGCCACGATCAGTGCAGCAGGGAAGCTTTCCATTGCTGCAGAACCTCACTGAGGAGGAAAGCAAGCTTCTTGCTGCCAGGCTTACTCTTTCTTAGAGACAACTTCAACTCCTTTGAAAAGTGAGGTTTGGACTTTTCAGGAGTGACAGACTACATCAGGCTTCAGTGGATCAAGAGGCTGAAATATATCCCAACTCACAGATTTTTTTTTTTTAAAGTCTGAAAAACAATCTTTCCTCCAAAGCAGCAGGAAGAGTTTAAATAAACATTTCTTCCTAAAAGCCTTCAACTTTGGTTAACCAGATACTCTCCAGCCAGTTGACTCATGGCTTGATTTCCTCTCTCTGCAATGCCCTTCAAATTCCACCTTTTCCCCTTTACTCTCAACTACCCCTCCTCATCCATCCTCAACATCTCATGTCAGAGAGCTATCGCTTTCAGATCCTATTAAGGAAGAGTTACTAGTACAGCAGTATGAATCAGTCCCACGAAGAAGTGGGGCTTTCCTTTCTTTATTTTTCAAGCCTCTTAGAGCTCCAGTCTGTATTCCTCATATTGCAGCTTGTACTGGCATTTAATTCTGTTGACATTTTCCAAACTTTAAAAGAAATTGACTTGAGTGCTTTTCTTAATTTAGAGTCTAGTTACTTCAGAGTTTGTTTTAAATTCATGCTGACATGCTGTCTCCTCCCTAGGATAAATATATAGCTTCACAGTACTATCGTTCCAAGAACAAGGAAAACTCTGCTCCATGAAAACTTAAGAGTCTTATGCAGCAGGCTCACTGCATCAACCCCAGAGTCAGGCACCTCTGCTTTTAACTACATCACATGCTCTTCTACAGTTGTTGCTCATGTTGCTTTGGTAGTAGCTGTCTTGAGTTGTATAGTCTTCCCCTTCCTGCATATACACACAGAGATTACCACCTCCTCAACTTTCAGTGATCTGCTCACTCACTATCCTTTTTCTGTACAACAGTCCAGATTAAAAAGCTCACTAAACTAATAAAAAACTCAGTTCTTGAAAAGCATGGTTCATTTTACAGAATCTTTATGGAAGTTGCCCAGTTAACACTTCCAAGATAGCCTTTCAACCTGGACGGGCTGTAGCTAGACTAGGGCAAAGCTGTACAAACTAAGTTCAGTTGGAGGTGCTTGTTTGGGTTACATGAGCAGTGTCAGTACCACCCAGCCTTTACCATCATCGAGTAAGTAGTCAGCTCACCACAATGGCACAAGCCTCCAACATAGAAGCCAGAAGAAAATGGGGGGTAATGAGCAAAGTAAACCCGTCAGGAAGCAAGCAGGCACAAAAGCATTTATGCAAAAGTAGTAGAGTGGTACTCAATGATACTCTGCTGGTTTCTACTCCAAAAGACAGTCCCTTCTTAGATGATTTATTGCACCAGTTAGATGATTAAGAGCCCTGGAGGTCAGAAGCAGTAATTTAATTACTAACAGACAAGCCCTTGTCTAGGACAGGCTTCAGAAACTCAGAACACTGCACCAGTGAGGTTCTTTAGTATAATCCCTTCCTTCTTGTCTTTTGGGGACATGTGAAATGTTTCAGTATGGATACTGCTGAACAGCCTTATGATCCAATTTAAGCAAATCTTGGAAGATGATAAGGTTTGTAGAATTCTGTGTTAAGATGGGAGTTTTTAGTTAGCCATCCAGCTCCAAAAAGTTGGTGTTTGGTCTTCTGTTGTAACAAGTTAACATCACAAGCTAAAGGGAGACATCAACAACAGTTTAGTATCTATAGCATCATAATACTATTTCATTCCACAAGCGCAAAGACTTAAGGGGAGAAAAACAACTTAGCTGCTCCTGTCCCACTCAAAAAGCTTGAAGTTATAGTTATCTGACAGGCTAAAAGTTACAGCTTATTCTCATTACCCGGTGAGGCAGAAAAACTGTCTCAGAGCACATCAAAACAGCCAGTCCCCAAGACACATAAGCTGTACATCTAGTAGCCTGCCCTCTGTACACAGGAATTCCACAGTACTGCAGGAAAGTGATCTAGGAGAGGCGGAAAGAGTGCTCACTGCCAACAGCAATAGATTTAACAGCTTCCATTTATTAAGAAAATTTAAGAGATTAACTCAAATCCTCATCTACTAGAAACAAGCAATGCTTGGATGGACAATGGGTTTGCTTGGGGGGTTTCTAATTATTACTGTTTGTACCATACATGTGCCAGGAAAGTACACCAAATTCAGAAAGTAAGTTTACTTCTTAAATGTGGCATTCTATCAATGTTTACTCAAAAAAAGTCTTATTAGTTAAATCACATAGAAGAACTGAATTTCAGAATCTAGATCATCCAAGGCTAGCAAAGCTAGAAGGTAGTAGCGCAGAACATAGCTTCCCACTATGTTTTCCCCACCTTAAGTCTCTATCCAGGCAAAACTACTTGTAATATCATAATAGTTACTGTTAGATATCATTCAGCAAAAGTAACTATCTACCTATCCCTGGAATTTAATTCCCTACATAAATTCCTTCTGTAGTCTGAAGCACTCTACTGCCTTCCTTCCAGTCCTTACCTAGTATTTCTATTTGCATTATAACACATAGCTGAGGTAAGATGCAATAAACAGGCAGCTGTGTGTGCAGAGTAATCCTTGTATGGAGATAGCTCCAGATTCTCTGCACAGATGGGTCAGAAGTTTCACACTAATCCAACAGCTGATTAGTATTTTATATTTGGTGGCAGCACTGAAGACACAGCCAGAGTCATAGGTAGTTACAGCACTAGATGTACTGGCATGAAAGATAGCCAAAAATAAGTCTCAGTTGGAAAAATCAAGACCAGGCTTAGAACTGCTATACAAGATCAGAACTTTCTTCAAAATGTTTCATGCTCAAGTGCATTTGTACAGAGCTTCATATACATATATATTGTATTTTACATGACAGGATTATGCTGCAAGAATGCAAAATTTGTAACAGCACTTTGTTTTCAGTTCCACAGCCACTTCTGTCAGAGATCTGAGAACAGAAGGGGTGAGAAGACTGACAGCAGAAGCAGAGAGCTTTGTGCCTTGACACCTTGCCCTGTAACAGACAAGCTGGGGAAGGCGGGGGAAGAAGGAGTGGAAAATAAAGTTCTCAAGTTGGAAGTATCTTACTTGAATAGCCTGTCGTCCTTGCTGAGCATCTGCCAGGAGCTGAATGGTGAGTGTCCTGGAATCCTGTAGGGCATCTTGGAGGTAGATAAAGCTGTGACCCACATGTCGTCCCATGGTACATTCCCGACATATGGGGACAGAACAGGTATCACAGTAGAAATGCAGTACCTAGAAGAAAAAAAATCTGTATCACTATCTAATGAAGAATTAAAGAGAAAACAGCACCATGATGAAAAAAAATCCAACTCCTCAGCTATAATGGGGATGATTAGAGGCAGTAGCAACAGGCAAAGACTTCACAGTAGTTTCTCCACGGAGGAAGAGCTATCTCTTCCAGTAAGCTCCAAACCATACTCTTAACAGTTAGATGGAAGTGTCATTGTTTTCTCTGCAATACAATACTAGGAAGAGTGTCCACATCAGCTCCTCTTAAGAGCGGAAGCCATCTGCCAACACTTGCAGATTGGCGATGTCATCTATGGCAAGTTTCAGGTGAAAACTTTTCCTGCATACACAAACACCACATTCTCTTAAGTGGATCATTTAATAATCACTGCATTGGAAAACTGCAGCACAACCACACCCACCTCCCAGAAGGGAAAAACAAAAGTCTGCATGCCAAGAAGCATCATTCCCTCCCCCCCTGCAAATCCCTTGTGTACAGGGTGACAATATTAGGCAAGAGTCCCTGCTGCCACTCCCAAGAGCAAAGCAAAAAAAACCCTTCGCTATGACATACTGTTTGTATGCTAGTGGGTACATAAGAGATGCTTAAGTTGGAGAATAAGACTGGAACATTGGCATGCCCATCAGAATGCTACAGTGAACTGTGGGTAACCGCTAAAACCCCATTCTATTCACAAAGCACTTTAAAACCCTATATTCGAAACACAATGACATCTTACAAGATGTTAGCCTATAAAGCTGGATTCATCAGCCACAGCTGTTCCCATTCCACCCAGTAGAGGGTAGCAGCACACAGAAATAGCATTTTCCATGGATGTGTGTTTTCTTAAGAGGCAAGCAGAAATCAGCTGTTTTGTTTTCAAAGATGCAAGCGAAGGAGCACAATATCTTCACACAGAAAAGTTCAGTATTCTAAATCTTACTCTTAACTACATACACTATTTTTGTTGAAGTGCAATCTTAAAATTCTATTATTGTCACAGAACAGTCAAAAATGGAAAACAAGGTTTCATACCACAATTTTTCAGTCACCAGCTACTTGAAATCTACCTTGCAGAAAGGAGCAAGGGCAGAACAAAGATTGGACAAATGTTTGATATGCCTGTCTTCTCACAGCTGTTATCCAGTCACTCCCAATTCCAGCTAACAGTTCATGATACGGTGCATAACGTTCCCCTTTCCCTTCTCCCTTAAAAGGAATGGGGAGGACAGGACAGGTGATTCCCTCAGATTGCCTGTGCTGCATAAAGTGACATTTTAAACTTATATAAGCGCAACAGCTGAAGTGGTATATGGATTAATTTCTCAAAGGGGTATGTGTGTGTTAGTAAAATCTGACATGTGTGCACAGTCACACACCCCTTTTTTAAAAAAAAAGTTTTGCTGTAGAAAAACTGGAACAGACTGTTACGTTTTGCTTCTGTTCAAATACTAAGCCATCAAGCAGTGTCTCAGTTCATCTGCCTTTTCTAAATAATAAGCTGCCTTGGCTTGAAAATGTGTTATTCAAATACATTATCTTCCTCAACTAGAGGGCTCCTTGTTTTTACACTGCGGTTGTCTAAATCTGTATACAATGTTCACTTTCTCATGCAGTTCTGTAATTTTGCTGTTGAAATTACAGGGAATGTTTATTACATGTTGCTGAATGACTCCACTTAACAACTGAGAAGTTGAGAGAGAATGAAAACCAAGACAGGGTATCAAGTTAAGTCATATGAATCTGATATACTTTAAAAACATACAGCAGGGATTTGGGGCCTCAATCAAGCAGAGCAGCTGAAAAGAAAATGGTGACCATATGAACAGAAGTCCAGAAGCAAGCTGAATCTGTTATTAGTCCTCCAAAATAGTCAACACCAGAAGCAAAAGCTCAGTAAAACACCACGGATCAGCCCTGTCACGCAGGCCCTCCTGCCGCAAGGTAACAGCATCCAGTGTAGAGAGTTATCTAACCATTCAAACCAAAGAGAAACTAAGTTTAAGCTGTTCAGTTGCCTCTCGTCAGCCACCAAAATGTGGTGAAAACCATCGTTTTCTGAATTTAGAATGAAGACAGACAAGAGTCATAATCTCATTTCAGAAATATGCAGATTACATAGCACATGGCAGGGAAAAGTCTTGTGTAAATACTACAAAAGCCATTGATAAAGCCCCATACTTGTTTCTTAGTAAACAAAATGAGGAAAATAACCTAGAGTTAAATCTGAGAGCAAAGGGGTTAACAAGCTTGGGCAAAAAGAAGTAGACCGTGATGGATTGATCTCCATCATTACACTTATTTAAAACAGTCACCTTAAACACAAACAGGAGGAAACACAAACTTGTAATCCCTATTGCTCTCCGTGCAGAAGAGAGTTAACCACTACAAGAATGGAAGAGTCAACCAGCTTCAAGATGAACTAAGTAGGAACCCCCCAGAAACTCCCTTGTGAACAGAAAGACCACAACAGAAACCCCAACCTTGGCAGAGGTACAAGAGCAGCAATTCTCCTTCTGTGGTCAATCCCACATACTCACTGTCAGGAGCATTCCCAGCAGGCCATAGATCAGCTCTGCCCAACAGTGGGGCCACGCTCCCAGGGAATTAAGCTGGAAAGTACCGAGCTGTGCAGGGTGCAACGGCAAGGGGGGGTTGTGCCAGCTGGGCTAACAGAGCTTGGGGCACAGCATCCAGCTTGTCTGTGCTTGCAACTACAACCAGGCATTTAGTGTTAAACTCAAGCCTGCTCATATCCCAGTCCCTAGGTCATGGCCACAAAGATCACGTACTGCTAGATTTAAGTTTCTACGTCCATTTCTAAATAGAAGGAGGGGGGGGAAAAAAGGCAACACACACCCCCACCCCTAAGTGACCTACTGCAAAAAATTCATACCAACGATGTAAGTAGGACAATGCACAAATGTTCTCAATTCAGATTTGAAGCACTTGTAGTATACCTAAAAGGTTGGCAGACTCCCCTTCTTCCATTTCAGCAATGTGAAAAGGCCACCCCACATTTCAGTTGCACTGTTAATATAACATACTGCTCCTTCCATGCTCATTATATGACAAATAACAAGACTGGTCTTGAAATGTTGCTAGTTAGGGGCAGTGGGAAGGAAAGGTAGAGTAATACCAAGTCTTCCATAACAGAGATCAGTTTAGGATACTCAGTCTAAAGAAAAAAAAAAACACTACACGCAAACCAGGGTACTTGAAGTCAGTCCTAAAACTTCCCCCCTTCCACCCTATCTGAAGAGGCAGAGATGACACAGTCAAAAGATTCATCAAGCTGTAAAATTAACTATCATCCTGTTGTTAATTTCACCATTTTCCCAAATTTATGAAAAAAAAAAAAAGAAGGCCTTGTAAACAAAAACCTTCAAACATGTAGGTTTTTCCAAACCACACAAATGTTCTGATAGACAGAAAGACAGAAATTACAAGAAAAGCAGAGACCTCCTTTCAAAGAAATTCAAAATCGCGTAAATTGCATTTAATTAATTGTTTATGTAATTAAGTAAAAACAAAACAATTGTATTTTTACTTAGAAGCAACTGTTTTAATATAAAAACTGGTGCCTTTCCAACACCCATTCGATAACTATTTAGTAACAGAAAGAAGATGCGTAAGCAAGTTTAGTAGGTTTTTGGTTTCTTTTTTTTTAAAGAGCTGCTTCACTGCATTAATTAGTATTTTAGAATTTCCACCAAAATTAAATGAAGAAAGAAGTCTAAAGCAAGAGGGGAACAGTTTTAGAGATAGTTAAAAGTGATTTATTTCAAAATAAATCAGCTATGGGTTGATTATTTCCCAAACAGGAAATATTTCCTGAATTGGTGGCATACAATTTTAGACACAAAACAATAAAGGGAGCCTACTTCAATTTAAACAGAATCAGTGAACCATATTACAGGGCTATTCATCTTTTACAGCCACAGCAGCCCAAGAAATACAACAGCAAGGCCATAAATGTGATTGCTTCAGGAAAGGCTGTACAGTGCACCGTAAAAACATTTTACAACAGCAGGAATTCCTGGGTGTCGCTCTCCCCATTTTTTGGTCCATCTGCTTTCAAAGGGGGCAGGGGGATGGGCGGAGATGTTGTTAAACGTCCCCTGGGACTGCACAGCAATCAATCATCATCTGATGAATGGCCACTAAAGTTAAACCCTGACCCCACTCCACAATTCCCACACCAGCCCTCCTCTCCTTACTGCTGACCAGCTTCCAGCATGTCCCCCCCCCCACCTTCCAGCCCTCACCAAAATTTCCCAAATACCAAGCCCAGACAAAAGCAATGGAATGTAGTAGGCACCATGACAGAGGAGAATGCAGCAGGAACAGCATCTGAGGAGGCTTATCCTTAACCTGTGTTTTAAATAAATGTGCTTTCTGTTCCCTTCCCAGATCGCAAACACTTTTCTCTTATTTCAGAGCACATTTAAGAGCATACATGCATGCAGTATCTAACCGTGTTTAAGCATTTGTTTTCTGTCACAACATTTCAGTGTCTTGCAATGATTTTATTTAAGCCTCCAGTGTTAAGAATTTGTACAAGGTAGAAACACATTAGGTCACATTATTTAAGTCTGATGCTCTAAAAGCTACTCTGTAATCTTAGCCAACAATTTAAAAAGTCTACAAACAGTAGCCTCTTGGTTTCTGCTTTTGGAAAACTTTCAGTATGGCATTTGTAAGTTAACATAGTTTGAGTTTATGACCAAAAAAAAAAAATTCATACTTGCCATAGTCAGCCTAAAGTTTTCCATTACTGAAGGTGTTTTATTATCTAGATCCCTTGACAATAACTCAAAACACCAGTGGCTTTGTTAGGTAGTGTGTTAGGCTTAGATGACTATGAGTTCAGTATATACTAATTTTCCAATGAATTTTGGTCTTCCTCCCTCAGCACTCTTTGCTTGTTTAGTGGGTTGTGTCTCGTCCATTCCGTGTCGTTGTCCCCGTACACAGTTTAGAGAAAATGCTGCTTCCCTGCATCATGCGTACAAATTCTTTTTTTTTTAAACAGCATGTAAGGACACCACTTAGGATGACCAGTTCAGAGTTTGGTGCAGATAATTTTCAAGTTTAAGTGGAAAGAGGTAGTATTTTTATTCTGTAGGAAGCTGGTCCTTAGTTTTTATTTTAATAGCAATTTGTCACAGTTAACTTACTTCACACCATTATCAGAGTAGCATTTTAGGAACCTTAACTTCTGCACTGATGTAACTCTTGAAATTTAAATACCACATGCAAACACTGAAGACACAAGGGTAAGACATGTGATACACATCAGAACTACAGGCTATTTCCTGGTACACTTGAAACATTTCACTTTCAGAGATACTTGGAAACCTCGTGTTTCTGTACCAGTTAATGATCAGATAACTCTTAGAATCTGTGTTTTGACTTGATGCTCCACTCCCAGCAGAAGGGACTGTTTTTAACACCAATTCTCCTCACTGTACCCAGTGGCAATGGGAAACGGTACACCAACTTCAGAAAGGTCTCCACAGCAGAGTTAACTCCTTAATTCAGGTCAATATTCTAATAATGAAATTTGTACAAGAATATTGGCACCTTTGAAGCATTATGGCCATATACTACACAGGGCCATGTATCATGCACAGAAAGTTGTACCAAGCGGGATTAGTGAAATCAGTTAGCTATTTATTACCTTCCTTTGCCACTTGGCTAAACAGAGATGGGGTTTGACCCATTAAATTCTCTAAATGCAAGAGGATCGTTCTGCCCTTTTGTTAAATTCAGTTTGATTTCCTTACTCTACCTGGAATAATAAAAGCCCAGCTAACAGATGGCTAAGATGCACGCAAATCTGTTTGTAAGAAATAAAACTAATTCCGCATGCATTTTTTCCAGCACTAGTGTTAGTACCCTTCCTTCCCCAGATGCTCCAGTGGGTTCTGTTCCTTGCTCTAGTTTCTCAGCCACACAGGTATTTCTTGGCCCAGCACATGAGGAGGAAGGAAGTTCACTAAAAGCCCCAATCTAACCAGCACTCTTCCCAATATGAAACCACACACAGCTTAAGGCTGTCATTTTACTTCATCAGTTAAGCTGACAGCCACTCTATAAATAAGCCCAATACCTCTTCTGCCTTTCTCCTTTCCTCCCCTCTTCACTGCTCCTCCAGTCTCAGTGAAGAGATTGAGGGATCTTCACAAACAGAAGAAAACTAATTTTTGAATGAACTATTTTATACCAGACCACCCTGGGATCAGAATAGCAGCAGGGCTAGCACAAGAGAGGCTGAAGAACCCACAACTAAGGAGACATCGGATGACATCTATTAAATATCAGCTGAGCTACAGTACTAAGCCACATGGTTCAGCTCTGGTACTTTGCCAGCCTCACAGCTGGAAATCAGTATAAATCTTCTCATTGATAGCATTCATCTCAAGCTGTAACTGGAGGAACAGTATCTAAACCGAGTTGAGTCTGATAAGCTAAACAGGCTGTTAAACCAAACTGGCTCCCACTACTCTCAAGATTTTTGATGTTTACTTTCTTCAATCCTGCTGTGATGTCATTAAGCCAGTAAAAACAGCTGCATATTTTAGAGAGTGGTGAGATGACAACACTGGTTCGGTCAAATCATCTAGGTTAAAGGCAAAGGTTTTGGGGAAGACACATAGGTCCATTAATCAAGTTTAGAAAACCCAACAGCATTAACAGTCAGTTGGGAGTGGAGCAGAGACCACTGAAGTTGTCTTTGCCAATGCAAACAGCATTTGCAAAATTCAGAAGAACCTGAGTCAGAAGTGACAGTCAAGATCCACTTCATTCTGAAGGCCACATCATCACTGTAATGGTGCGACAACAGGCTGCAAACTGGGGCTAGGAGACAGGAAGTCACACCTCTGACAAAGCTGGGTTTAAGAATCTGCTGGCTGCAGCATACTTTAAGTTTTATTTATAAGATTTTAACTGAAAACACAGAGGATGCAATTTTAATGTGATGTTCCTGGTCACAGCCACTCACCCACAAGTTCAGCATCCCAAGCATTCCTCTCAGCAGCACCTCTGCCAGCTGCAATACCCCACTGTTCATCCACTCCAAATATGGAGGGAGCACTACACCACTCACCTGAGCTTTACCCATCCCATCAGCTAGCTTTCTAAAAGCCACTCAGTGCAAAGTAACTTGACCATATGATCTAATGCACTACCTCAGAGACCCCAGTTACTGATGGACTTGGTAGAACATCTCATATCCACCTTAAGTCATCACTCCAATTCTTCCCCAAATAGGGATAAGCAAGGCTTAATATACTTCTAATGTTAATACTGAGGTGGCACGGGTATAATTACCCACAGTGGGCTGTCATTTAATTACTGCATAACAGTAATTCTGTGTTTTGCAATATTCTTTTACAGAAATTGGGGTGGGGATGTCCAAGAAAAACCTGTATTTCTTAGTTTTAAAAAAGTCACATCATCTGCTTCAACACTACAGCAGGTAAAGCAGCCAGACTATGGAAAGATGAAATAGTATCAGTAGCTAGTAGATTAGCCAGTGATAAATCAGCTCTTTTACAGATTTCAATAGAAGAGACCAGCCTGTGCTTCAACATGCAACTCATTAGCTGTTTAAATGCAGCTTCTGTGCCAAATCTACATGACATGAGTAGCAGCAGGGTGGTCTTGGCACAGGGGACAGTGGGTGGATCTAAATATTCAACAGATCAAGCAACCAAGCTAATAGCCCGCTGTGGAAGTAGCTATTAAGGGTCAGGACTCAGTTCTACTTTCAAGCTCATCTGTCCAAGTTCCTGCTGTAAGTCCCCTGCAAACCCTTAAATTGGGTCTCCCTGACTTCAGCTCTCAAAGTTCTCAGTCAAAGCCTGGCCATGACTTCAGTGATGCTGCAAATCATAATGGGTTGACAATTGCTTTGCTACTGCACATAGCATTGTTTTTAGAGAGAAGCAAACTTCAACATCTCCACAAACTCATTACAGAACACATTTTCCAGTTGTACAGCTCTGCATTGGAACTTCTGAAACTTCTATGCACAAGGGTTAGACTAGGAGTCAGGGTACACTTGAGGCTCCTGCGTTCCGCTCTAACATCAGTAGGGGCCTTGCCTCCCAAAACCTATATTCCTCAACTGCGTGCTGTTCCTACACCACTGCAGAGAACACTACCTCCACTCAAGTCCTTGGCAACTGTTGACCTTCACATGGAAAGCAGACAGCAAGGATGCTATTATATGCCTTGCAAACAAATACTTAGAAAATGTTTTTGTCTCTTAATAAACTGGAGACAAACCTTATTCTTTTTCATTTGAAGGGAGAAGGGAGTGGAAAGACAAACAACCCTAAAGTTCCCAGATTTCACTCAAGGGCCAGCTAGTCCTCATGCTGAGACAAGCCAATTGTGCAACATCTTAAGCAGACAGGCTGCATGCAGTTTGCCAGAGTTTTCTTGATCCCAGCACAAACAGGTCTTTTGTAGGACTAAATTTTCTTATAGAGCTAGCCTAGTCAAACCACCACTAAGAAAATTTACTTTGGTGTCACAGATTCCCACTGATATTTTTAGAGGGCTTCTCTGGGGTGTCAGAAGGCATTTTGTAAATTCATAATGCTCAACTGTTACGGTAAAACTGAGTATGAGGAGAAAGAACACATTTATCCAGGGAAACTGTGGCTTTACCTATTTTAACTTTGACAGGTTCTACCCCAGGTTGGGGGGGGGAGTGCATTGGTGGGTTTGTGTGGGGTTTCCCCTCCCTTAGTTTTAAGCAGTACTAGAAATCTTGGTTCAGAAGAGTGTTCTTTAGAACGTAAGTTTGGACTTACTCTTTCACACAGTGTAATGCTTCAATGACGTAGCCCATAAGCAGTAGGTGATAAGAAAGAAGATTGAAAGTGAGTATTTGAAAACTCCCACAGTTGAACCAACACATGAATCTCAAACTGCAGTAGCTAGAGAGTACTAGTAAACTAAGTAATTCAGAAGCCTGAGCCCACTTTGCAGCTTTTTTGTCTAGTTGTTCTCCCTTGCTGTATGGCCTTACTGCCAATAATAGGTAGAACACAAGAACCCAGAATCACAACTAGTAGAGAACAGTATTTAAAGTGATGCTTCAGAGAAAGCCATTCTTACATGGAAGTACCATTAATATACAACCAGAAGTATGAGGTAGCTCAACATCTTTAACTTCTATCTTCAAGTGCATACTCTATTTGGAGGATGTTTGTCTGTACCAGCTATTACTTAATTTTAATAACATTACATAACCTCTACAGAATTTTTAAAAGCATCTCTTTATACCTTTTTTTTTAAAGAATATTTGGGGG
>NW_020799095.1:8260285-8265780 GCF_003259725.1 Athene cunicularia | reverse complement strand
AATCAACTTTTAGACTAACAAATCTCAAAGTCCTTTTAACAAAGAGGGCCAACATACATGTAGCAAGATGAAGCAATTCGGATATCTAGCACCATCACTACTACAAACTGGAATTACCAGAGTCTAACAGCCTGGCAGGCAAGAATCAGTCCACATACTTGTACAAGACACTATCTCTCCCCCCCATATCCAGTACCAGCTCTTCAGCAGAGATTTACCTAGTATTATGCAAGCTAATATTGCTACAGAGATAGCAATTACTGAAGGGATTAGGCTGCTTGCAATGACTACTTGTGGTTAAGACTTACTCTTCACATACACAAAAAATTAAATGCCTCTATCAGTTTAAATTTAGAAGGAGAACCATAGTGATCCTATGGCGGTTTAAACTATGTGGAGTAAAACTTAACAGCAGCAGCAGAGGTTTATGCATTAGGGCATAAGCTGATCACCTGGGGTGTTACAGGAAGGAATCCTTCCCTCACACTCATTTTCTCAGTGGGAAACTGTCCAGTTGGCCAAGCATGTGAGGCAGGCAGAAGTGTCATCCTTCTTCCCCTTTCCCTCTCCCAGCATTAGTTCTGTTGTTTCTCCCACTTCTGCTTTGCACCTCTCTTCTGCCTTCAGAGGAAAGCTGTAACCAGAACAGCCATGGTACTGAACCCCCCCAGCAGGAGCTGTTAATTATTTTTTTCTTCTTTAATTGTGAAACAATCCATGCCTATTAAACAAGTCCGGTTACCACCAGTGCCATATGCACATCAAACTCAGGTCAAAGTGAATATGACCAACTATAGGCTTTTATTAGGAAATACAGGCAAGACTGCTGTCTGGGAAAACTGACATATAAACCCATTCCAAGTGTTTTACACTGCAATGTGTTTAGTTACTGCTTATGTAGAACAGGTTTTGTGGAAAGCACAAAGGCAGCACTGAATTGGCCCACTCTGTTCTTTGCGTTCCCTGCTCCTCTTGCCTTACTCTGTCTAAAACATTATTTTTACAGCTATACACCCACATACCAAGTCCTTACAGAATAACGTCTGTGAAGGAACTTCTCTTCACTGAAAGCCAAAAATGGCTGACATGAACATTTGGAAAGGACCTTTTCAAAAAGCATTCAAGCTCTCCCTCTATGCCATCATCCTCTCAAATGCTCACACACTAAAAATATGCATGTGTAAAATTTTTACTGGCTTAAGTACACATGTTTTAGAGCAGGAAGAAAAATTACGACATGTTGAGGTTTCAGTTGGGATTCCTCATAAATGAGGAATCTTAATTAAGCAAAAACAAATTTGAATTACATTGCAGGACAAAAAAAAAAAAATTGGTTTGCTCCAGACATGAAGCAGTGGTTTATAAAAGCGTTATTATATATTGTATCGTGGTTCTTCAGTTAACACCATTAAACTGTCCCATCCATGTCAAAAATAATCATTATCTACTCCCAGCACGGGACTTAACACATACACCAGAGTATCTTACTCACAGAAACAATGTTGTCCTTGAGGATCAAAGCTTTGCTGCTTGTAGTACAATACCAGACTAAATTAATCAGATTGATACACTTGTTACAATTACTCTTTATTTTAAGAAGGACTAAAAACTTGCATTTTATGAAAGACTCCTCATGGAAGTGTTATCCTATGGGTGCTGGCACTCATTACTTCGAAGTAAACTCTAGTGTTTAAAGTTTGTTTTGGAAGACCTAGCTGTCTTAACAGCCACAGGGCATTTCAATAATCATATAACAAACACTACTGCAGGTTACTCTTTAATCCCTTGTGAGTGAATGAGTAAATTCTTGTCCATCTATCATATAATGACACAGCTCTGCAGATACTGCCAAAAAGGTACTGTAAACCATAAAAGAAAAACCATCTAAGAATAAGGAGACCTGTTCCAGGAAGTCAGAAGTGTTTATGCAGAATATTTTTTTCTACCTCTGTAGAACAGTAAGAAAAACAGAAACCCTTGTTTACAAACCATTGATAGAAATAAAAATATCTCTCATTTTGTATCTTAAGATTTAAGAAAAGTCCTGATGTACAAATTTAAGTATATCTTCATATATATCTACACATATATCTGTTTACCTCTGTCAACAGACTACAAGCAAGATCTCCTAAATTTCAGAACTTTAAAAAATTACTTACATGCCTCACACTTTGTTCCAAGTGAGCGAAATACAGGTACAAGCAAGTTTAAAGCCTATGGTTGCCACACACATGAAGTGGTGGGTTTTTTTTGTTTTTGTGGGTGTTTGGTTTGGGGGGAGGGGTGTTTCAGTTTGTGGTTGGTGGGGGTTTTTTGGTTTTGGTTTTTTTTTTTTTTTTCCATACTTTCTGCCTTTCTGTCATAGATTTAAGTGTTGCACAGTGTTCTACTGTAATAGCCCTTTTCCTCGTGGACAGGACTTAAGATTGCTTTCCTTTTGAATTTGGGAGAGGTGGGAACAGGTAAGTATTCCAGGATGAGTATTCAATTAAGTAAAAACTGAAGCAGAATTACTACTCCTTCAAACTGCAGTGTAGATTTGAGGTGTTTACAGTGAACAAGAAACACCAGTAAGTGCATTCTGTCACTGTGCCATAGACCCCATTATTGAGTATTGGCTCAGTTTTGGGAGAGTGAGGACAATCTTCCACCCCAGTCGAGGTTTAAGTTAGATTGATACACACGCTCTATTTTTAATCCATTTCATGGAGCACCCATGGGTTAAGTATATAGTATACGCATTCATAAAACCACAAATAAATTCTGTTGTAGAACAGTCTAACAAAACTGTAGTGGTTTGGTGCCACCCTGTCATGGTTCAGTGATATATTTCAAGGACCTTTCAAGAATTTGAAAGCATTTTCTTTAAGACGCTTAAATACTTTGAAGCCTTCAGTTGAAAGCACCAGCCTTTTCAATGGCAGCACCCAACAGTTCTATGTAACACTAGCTTTGGATTGCTTCTGTATTGTGCAGGTAAGTTAGCCTTACCCTAAAATTTAACTATAGCCTTAAGTTTTAGATCAGGGGAAATGTTAAGTACAGAAGACTTGCTCGATCATCAGTGAAGAAAAGCTATCCAGGCTGAACTATAGGGAAGAGTTGAATGTGACTCACTTTACCAAAGGAAGAAAGAAGTGAAAAGAGATGGCTACAAAGGTTTAAATCCTTGCCCAGTTCTCAAAGACAAAAAATACACACCAGCCTTACTACCAAAAAAGCTATTTTATGGCAAAATCCACACTGTCTTGTTATATTTTATATAAAATACAATTCTAAGGAAGGAGGCCATGTGAAGGCATGTGGAAGTGCACCACGAACATGGCATTAGGAATATGCCATTTCTGACAAGCAACTGTCAGGAGTTTGAGTGCTGTTTAGGTACACCAATTCACCAAAAGGTCAGGTTTACACAGGGTATGGATCCCCCCCAAAGGAGGAAGCAAGTAGGCAAGGCAGAAGAAAATTTAATCATCTCTGAACAATCCTCTGGAAGTTTTTATGAACACTCTTGTGTACATACAAGTCTCGCCTGTTAAGCCATGATCATTAATTTTTTAATGTATTGCTAACTAGTCCTACACATCCTCTGCCTGCTAAGAAGTCGGTCTGAGGAAGTCATATATTAGATTGATTCACTTAAAAGTAATTTTGACAATCCAGGTGGAAGAAGAGAGCATGCTTAACTAGATTTCCAAGCACAAGAAAACCTATTGAGTCACGTCTGCTTGGTCAGAAGACTTTCCATGAAGCCACTAGAATATTCTTCCTATGTAGTGTTTTCTAGCATAGGAACTCCCAAAGACAGTTATGCTGATTTTTTTAGTTATTTTTTAAAAATGCCAGGCTTTCAGACAGCATCACCATGCAGTTCTTTCAGCAACTGTGTGCACAACGCTAAGCACTGCTGGCTTCCTAAATAAGTTATTAGGTTAATTTATTCCAAGACACAAATGGCTTATTGGGACAGCGTACTGGGTGTGTGTGATCAAAAGTGCAAGGGATAATTAAAACCCTAAATTAACACAGATTTCAGGGAAAGCTGCATCCCTACCTTTGTCCTCTACCAAAAGGTTAACTTGCTGCACCCCGCATACCACCTTTGCTATCAAAAGTAACAGAGCAGCTTTAAAAGCCACACACAGGCAAGTACCTCTGGTAGCTTACTACTAAGACAGACCTACTGCATCAGGAACATCGCTTCCTGTAATGCTGCTTTCAAGTAATAACCAGACCCACTGATTCACTTAAGATTTAATGAGATTACAGCTTGAGGTGATTTGACTGGAGACCATAAAAGTTTTAGGAGCCCATCTGCTCTGCAAAACTAACCTCTCACACACCAGCCCGGGTATGAGCTGACCTTTTGAGAGCTGCAGTGTAGTTCCGGCAGGAATCAAGTCTGATTGGTACTTGTGATGGGCAGACAGACCAAACAAAAAAAAAAAAGAGATTTGCACTTTCAGGCAAAGAGGAGTTACCATATGTATCAGTACTCCAGAGGGAGTTTTCCATATGCATCAATACTCAAGAGGGAGTCTTTCCAAACAATCAGCAGGCTTTTCATGAAGAAAAGGCTGGACACCTTAGGGTACTTATCCCAACGTTATCACATTAGTTATCACAATAGCAAATTCCAACTCTACTGGCAATGGTTGCAAAGCTTTTGCAAAGTATTGCAAAACCCTAATGCAATATTCACCTTGTATACAGCAAAGATCCATGACAAAGTACTCTTGACCAAATGCTGTGGTGCTTAAAACCCACCGCCACCTCCCCCCAAAGGAACTTCCTAGTCAGTCAGAACTGCTTTCCATCTCACTTTACACTTCTATTCCCCCACCAATAGCAAGCACATGCTTTTTCAAGAACCAACTGGTTAATTTTCTGATGTCTCCCGGTATCAGATCGAACACTGACTTTTCTGCCAATAAAAATAATTACCGATTTGGAGAGACTGAGGGCAGAAAGGAAAACGCTACTGTTTTTACTCTGTTATTCTTTACAGACCTGTAAAAAAAAGCAGCATTTCAGCAAGACTGGCGTTAAAATACTTTAGATGTAAACGGTGGACAAATATTCACATTTTGTTACTCTAAACCTGACCTTGTTAGCTGTAGAAGAGTCGGTCTCACTGGACAGCTGTACTTTGTAGCATAAAAACATTTAGGTGCTGTTATTTTTTTTCCTTCCCCTTGAAGGCCGAGATGTTTTGTTGTTTTGTTCTCACTTCAGTAACAGGCCTCAATATGCAAGTTACATCTGGAAACAGACAAAAGCCAACTGCCCAGCAGTATTGGAAAATTAAAACACTGGGTCAGACTCAAACGGACTAGGAAGCCAAAGGTCAAAGCAGCATTAAATCATTAGTTTCCCAGCTGCCACCAAGGCATGGAGTTGACCTTTGATTTTGTAAGAAGTGGTCCAAGCAATTTTCTGGTGGCAATATGGGCAATCTGGCACAGTGGAATATTATCCTTGAAACGGGTGGGTGG
>NW_020799095.1:8234452-8260235 GCF_003259725.1 Athene cunicularia | reverse complement strand
GAGGGAAGGAGGAGTTTAAGGTCTTGCAGGCAAAGATTAAACTAACACTTTAATCTCTCCAGACCAAGTTTGCACTGCGAAGCTGCAAGTGCAAATAACGAATATGGAATTATCAAACTTTAAAGCAAAGACACTCAAGCATTTGAATCATTCTATTCATCTAGCAGGGTGAACAGGTAGAATTTAAGAATATTATTGATGCACTTTAGAGAATACTATTCTATCTCTTTCCTGGAATGTTTGAAGTTTTCAGAAATTACAGTTAAAAGCCGTTTACTTCGTTGCATATTTTTGAATAATACATCTGAGATAGAGATCATGCTTCTTCAGGCTGAGAAGGACCAGAACACTGCATTTTGTAGATTTTTATCCCATTAATGATCACTTTTTTTACATAGCTGAGGTAGCAAAGGTCAGATTCTTATTTTGTCTTTCTCTAGCCTCTATGATCTTAAATTTCATCTGCCACTGCCCTCTAGTAATAGTTCCCAACTGGTCCTTATAAACTGCCCCACTGAATGTCTGTGGTGTATGAGCCGAGTTCTCGTCTGGCTGCTTCCAAGTTCCTAGAAAGGGGTTGGGGGGTTTTACTGCTGCTTGGCAAAGAACAGCACAGGTATGTATCAAAGGGGTTTCTCAGCAATCAAGCAACATTTGAAGAGCACGTTTGACCCTCCATTAAGCAGCTGAGCACATGTACACACATGCAAAACAGTTTGCAGGCAATCAGCTGTTAAGAGACTTCTGTGTATTTAAGACATTTCTATGCCTATTTTTGAAGCCATTTCAAGCACTTAATCTAAAAGGGTCACCCAGTCCACATTCTATTGAAAGGGTGATAAAATTAAAAGCTATTGCCTTCCTTTGTGTTTTAGGGACAAAAATGTCCAAACAGAACATGAAGAGCCCTATCCTATACCTCAGTGTTCCAGGATTAGGCATTACCAGCTAGAGTCACAGCAGCGACTTTAGGCATGGACCGAGTCATCCACAACCCCTAGTGGTGGTGGTGGGGGAGGAGTATTTTAAGAAAACTGCAATTAGGCATTAATCTCTTGAGTAAAAATGCATCCCTGTGCTGCTAGCCACACAGATGTGTTCTGATTTTCGTTTTGTTTGCTTTTTAATACAATATTTTTACTGGCAAGGTGAAAAGCACAGCACCCTTAAATACTTTAGTGAGTAAGGATAAGCAGAACAACCTCTCTTCCCACACCCTTCCTTTCTAGGAAAGGTTCAATATAAATATATTGAATAGCCAATACAAATATAACACATTTGAACATACAGACCGTTATATACAGGTTACAGAGGTAACCACAAGGAGCAAGACCTCTCTCCAAAGGACCTAATGCTATAATGCTCCAACAAATCAGTGAAAATGTTTACTAAAACAGAATACTTTAAGACCATACAAGCAATTTCTTAGAGGAGGCAACTTCAAAGTTCATCTAGTTGACAAATTAGAGATACAGACAGGGAGCTAATCTTAATCCTTTCTGCAGGTATCCAAATCCAGGTAGCATTGAAGGGGCAAAACAAGTAACCATACGCCTTATATTACACAGACTTGAAATACACATATTTCCTCATCAAGACCTTTCGGAGGAAAGAAAGCCAGCACTGATTTTTTGCTTGGTTAGCATTCTGGTTTACTTACATTAGCACAAAAGCTCAATTTCACTGCTGAGACACCATGGAAGTGTTACCCTCTATGCAGCCTGCATGTGCTCACTCTTTCTTAGCGAGAAGACAGATTCTACCACTGTAAGTTTCCTCCAAGAAAAAGACCCAAGCTTGCATCAAGTCTGCAATCTACAACTTGAAGTAACTCTTACAGCTGTTGCTGAAAGGGGTAAGATGTATGAAGCTAAAAAGAGGCCTTGCTATGACATTGGTTTCAGACTAAGGTGGCAATTTCTAGAATGGGATACTGCACTGATACAGCTTCTGCCCATAAAAGCTTATGAAATCCAGCTACTTGGATACCTTCTTTCCTGAAAGTAAGTTTATTGCTTGAGCTGGAAGTAATGCAAGATTATGCCTTAAGAGGGTTGCAGGGTTCAAGTATACTCTCTGGACCATAACTAGCAGTCAGATGCTAGACTAGCACTAACAGGTAGTCATTTACTCTTCAACAGAACACTGTATGGCAGTGGAACAAAGTGGGAATCATCCAGGTGGCTGACTAGCTCTGATCTTGCCTCAGCCCTATGCTGTCTGCCATGTGAAACAAAAATATCTTCTCTGCTTATACTAGAAAAAAATACTTTCCATTAGATCTCCATTCTCACCTCTGTAAATGGACCAGTGCCAGGACTTCAAGTTTACAGTAGATGAAAACCACCCTAAAACATGAAACAATTCACAAGAAAACTCCTGGAGAATCACTAATGTTTTTTGCAAGCATCCAGCCTCAATGATGAAAACAATCTTGTGTATGTCCACACAGCTGAAGTTTTAGAAATAAGTCAAAAGTCCATTTTTTGACTGAATAGGGCAATAACTGCCAATACAGTCCAAGATAACACATGAAAAGAATAGTGTTATATAACTATCCCCTTCCACACCCCAACTGAAGGGGTCCATTTGGCATCACCTAATGACAGTAAGGGACCTTATAGCCTTCTACAATGAACGTTTGAGAGAAGGAAGACAGACCTTTGGGAGTTACACCAGGGGCAATCAAGAGGCCCCCTTCTGCAACTGCATGTCCCTCCTCATCTTGGCTGCTGTGTCTCTTATCACTCGAGCCAGATGCTAGGGGAGCCCGTGGAGAGCCCAACAGCCAGCAGCAGAAGCCAGGCACAATAGCCTGGATGTTCAGGCGTGGTGGCCAACAGCAGCTACAAACTACTGAATGCAAAGTCTTGGGCATGACTGAAAGCACCCCCACCCCACAGCACCTTCTGAGAGGAGAAGCAGGAAAGACTTATAGCTCCCCTCACCTGTCCCCAGACCTGTGTACAGTGCCAGAACTATCGGCCTGAAACATCCTTCAGTGCAGACAGATTGTTGTCTACTAAAAGCAGACAACAAGCCCACTTCTATCTTCACAGAGGTGCTCTCATGAAAGGCTCTCTTGCCTCCAAATCCTTTGTGATGCACACAAAGCAACCAAAAGGGGGAAGATGATCCCACAACCCTACCTCAGGGCACTAAAAACAGAATTTGGAGCTTCCTCCAAAGCCAGCAGTTAAAAACCTAGTAACCCCCACAGTTTCAAGAACAAACAGCTATTGTGTGTCAATCTCAGACTCCAAGGGCTTAGGGGACCAGCTTTCTAGTCAGCTCTCTCACTCCATGCAACTGAGTTTCACTAGAGACAGAGCTTCCAGCCTGTTTCCTTTCAGTAGGAGAACAACATCCAGTTTTACTTTCCAGCTCATGGTCTACCTCTACCTTTATTTTTTCCACTATTCAGAAATGTGTGTGCAGGTCTATGCTTTGGCAGTCACATGGCTCAGTCCCCTTTGGAGCCATTCAGAACTTAAGTGGGGTCAGATATGAATCCCCAGGTATCCCAGAGTAGCACAAAGTACTCTTGGGAACAGACATATATATCTAGCATCCCTCTGATCTGAACAAGGCCAGCACCACTGTTCAGAGATACAAGGAAGGTTAAATGATTTATTTCTAAGAGATGTTAAGTCCTACCATTGCTTTCTTTCCTGCTTAGAAAAAAGCAAGGGCCAAGAGGGGAAGACTATGTCTGACATGCAGCTTCACAGAAAGAGGTTCTATGAGAAGAGGGACCAAACCTTCACTCTATCCCACTGACTTTCTTCAGCTTAACTCTCTCCCTTGGAGCTGCCATTAACACCTTAGAAAAGGAAGCACAAGCTACAGCAGCCTTCTTAAAAAACAGATTAGTCTTGGACACAATAGGTCAGAAAAACTAGCTCAGGCAGAAGTGAAATTTGAAGTCTAGAGGGGTCTGCCTTTGGGAAGTTTGGTTCAGCTGCCAGCCAGAGGTAGTAGGGGAATACAGGGACCCATGCGTAATTCAAACAGAACAAGTATTCCTTTCTGCTGCTGATATAATCTGGGACTGGCTGGCAGCAGACCCTTGTACCTTAAAGTCAACAGCTCCCTTAAAGGCTTATCAAAGATGTTGTCAGTAAAGACAAACATGGAGTTTTCCCTATTAAGTACCACCCTATATGATCTCTTAAGTACCTTCCTCCGCTGGCATAAAAAAAAATAGAGGGAAATTAAGTCACATGCAGTATTCTTGATGCTGTCTTACCTAGGATGGAAATACTGCAGATCGAGAAGATTAATATAGTGCTTTAATCTGGTAGATCAGTAGCTGAAAGTCTCAGCTAGGTAAAGGTTTAAATGTGACCTTTATAAGCAAAACCGATCTTGCAGGAAGTTGCATGCTAAAAAAAAAAAAAAAAAAGTAATTCTAGTGTAACAGAGGCACTCAAGATGCTTGAGATCTGGAGCTAATACATACCAGGAAGGGATTTCTTTTCTTGGGAGAAGGGAGGAGTCAAGAAGGAATAAAGGAAAAAAGCTTACTAAGAATGTTAACAGCAGACATTATATCTAATTTCTTTGCATTCCTTCCCCCCTCCTTTTCCTCCCAGTTTTAAAAAACAGGAGCAAACTTGCGAGTTAAGGATTCTGATCAATGCAACATGTTAGGAAAAGAGAGCAGGAGGTCAAGAGGAAATGATTAATCCTGTGCAGAAGACTGGCAGGATGGGTCCTGGAATGGCTTACCAGAACAATGCCCCCACTAATAAGCAGGTCAAAAGACCCTTACAGTGAACAGAAGCCCCAGTTACACTGTACATTAATATTCTTCCCTTAATCCAAAGTTACCTCTGTTCATTAAAGCCAGATTCAAAAAAACTAGTGTCAGATTAGAAGACAGGTGAAAAAGTTGCTGTGCCAGACAAGCAGCAAGTCTGAAAGATAAAGGATTACAATTTAACAACTCTGGAAGTGTTAAGAGCTCCATTATAAGATATTTGCAGAAGGCTTCAGTAAACTGAGGAACAAAGGGAAGAACCCACTATTACAGATTTCAGTTGTAACACTGACTTTTGTGTTCAGTGCATGCAGTGGACCAACGCCTCTTCTTGATAAAAAGCGCTCTTCCATTAGCAGCATAGTTTAACACGCTGGAGAAAAAAGAGCAAGCAAATTCACTGCAAGCAATACTTTGGACTTCAAGGCACACGTGGTTCAAGGTTTACTGTAAGAGATCACTGTTTAGAACTGTGGTTTCATGGTGCCAAACAGAAGCAACACAATCGTGAGAGAGTCTCAGCTTCAGGTAGTCATCCCAGTCCCACACCATTTCTCCCCACCAGTTAGTTCAGTCAGCATCACAAGTCCCCAGGGGCTGCACTGTGGAAGCAGTCTGGGGAAGTCAGCTCTGCTTCTAAAGAGATCATCAAAAACTTACACACAGCATTTATCGATTCCATGACGCAGCACAGAGCAAGACCTCACAGATTTGTGTTTGCAAGTATGTATGTAGGAGGGGGGTCACAACTGCTTCAAGGCTGACCCAAGAAAACCCTCCTGGTTAAAAGGACCACCACCCGATCAGCATCCCCCCAGTTTAGTCAACACCCTCGTGCAAGCATTAGCACCTGGCAGTGCCATCAGAAAGCTGATCTGGTTGAAGACTACCCTGAACTTGTCCATAATCTATAAAGCCGCTCAGCAGTCAGCTCAGTTCCCTAACATGCCTTGTTGTACCAATGTTGGGGGAAGCGACAGGAATACGACTACTGCTACAGGTGTAAAGGCCGGTGCTGATGTAAGAGCAAGTGGTGGGGACAGGCAGCCGGGGAGTAAGGGGGCCGGCGTGCCCCTCCTCCCCGCAGCAGCAGCATGCTCCCCCGGCTGGGGCCACCGCAGAACCACGGCCTGGAGGAGAGCAAAGTGGTGGGGAGGGAACGCCCTCCGGCAGCATTGCTGATTGCCTTTGTATCAGCAAACAGCCTCCATTTTGAGGAGCTGGAGGCGTTCAGGGCAGTGTGGAAAGGCCAAGCAGCTAGGAATAAAAATGGCAGATTCCTATTAGCGCTTTCCAACACGGGCTATCGTTCATGGCTGCAGCGGGTCCCCCCAGGCATGTGCTGCTTCAGTGTGCAGTGAAGATTGACCCTGCAGGTCCCCCTCCCCTGCAACCTGGGCGCTGAGCCCCCCTCCCACCCCATGCCAGAGGAACAGGGCTGCACACAGCTCAACTATGGGCCAAGGGCAGGATTTTGGCAGCAAGACCAATCCTCACGGCACAGTGAGTCAGAAACTCCAAATCTCTCAACTTTTACTAAATTGAAAATGAAAGCGAGGGCTAAACATTTTAATATATTAATCTGCTCTCTTCTCCCCTCCACCCCCCATTTTTCTGCAGGGGAAAGGCAGAGTGTAAACCAGTGCACAGGTTTCAAAATAGGGAAGCCTTTGGCTTTAGCAGGTCATTTCAGCCAGGGAAATCCACACCTCTCAAAAGCAATGTGAAGACAAAGCTACAGTTTATTTACAAGCATGACTGGACTCGGCTCTTTTGGTTAAGACAAAATCCAGCTAGCGTACATGTAAATGTACGCCAGCAGTTAAATCCCATCAGTATAGGCACGGTAAGCAGGCACTGCCTATTCCAGTTTGTGACCTCTTTCAGGTCTGCTGAGAATCAACATATGTTGGGCCACTAATTTTTATTAAATCAGTGAATGAAATTGAAATTTACCCCTTTAAGTCTGGAGGAAATTGAGCCAGAGTTTTTAAATTCAGTTTTTGCAAATCCATTTCCCTATTTAATCCACATTTTCATAGGGAAACAAATTTAAAAGCATTCCTTTAGTTTTAGGCCTAAGCTACCCATTCCTGCAACATGCATTAAGAGAGACTGCCTTGAGGTATTATAACACAGCCTAGACACACACTTCAGAATCTGTTCCCCAACAAGAAGCTGAAGCAGCCTCAAGGCTGGGCTAGGCTGTACATCTCTCCACAGAATCACAAGCCAGTTTTCAGCAACACATGGGTAAATGAAAGCTAAAGCTCCTGCGAGCTGACCAGATTGCTTACTGCACCTCGTGCACAAATACATAGGACAAGCCTATGTGGCCGGTTCAACATGCCAAAGACAAAGATCTTAAAAAGCCAAATAATTGTTATCTGAAGCTCAGCACACGTGCTGATTTCAGTGCAAACATCCATTTCGCTCTGCCTCCCCACACAAAAGCCGGGAAAGTGGATTCCAAAGTTCAAGCACTGTTACTACAGAGGAAACTCTGAAATGAAATCCAGAGTCTCACTCTTGCAACGTTTCCACAAAATTTAAAGGACTAAGTGCCTGGACACCTCTGTCACACCACTAACGTGCAAACTTGGCTGCACCTCCTAAGCCTACATACTTATTTTGTCCTTATTCCATTACTCTAAAACCTCACAATGAGCAATAAAATAGAGCTCCTACATCTACAGCCATTCACTGACATATAAGCCTATTTAAAAATGAAGTGGCTAATAAGTTTCTGAACAGGTAAATAACCATTATTAAAATAAGGGGTAATATGAATTCTTATAAGAGCCATTTCTGCTGCTGCTGCTATTTGTTTCTCCTCTGTTCCCTACAGTTCATTGTAATACATACTATCCGGGGTGGGGGGTGGTAAAGGGACTGCTAACCAAAAGCTAGCACCTCAGAACAACAGCCAGACACACACAGGTTGTGATGTAAATGCATGAGAACATGCTGATGTTTTAAGACACTCTCCTCCTGTTTTGTGTGTAACAAGATACCATCACAAGGGCAAATCCATTTCAACTATAGCCGAATTTTATGAACAGGATCAAGTCACATTGCTCTCCCTCCTGCAAGCAGATTAACTTTTAAAAATCAGAACCACCACCCCACAAGTTTAACACCGTTCTTGACTAGCACAGATTGCCATTGATCCACCCTTCATCCTGCACTTTATCAGAAAATTCCCCCCAAAATAGGAACTACACTGTCTTCTATCTGCCCCACATAATTAGTCTTCCCTTGACAGTCACCATCTTTTACACCACAATCCCCACAGAACATCAAGCACTGTTCATACCCAAAATCAGTTTTTAATGCTGTGCCTTTTAATGCAAGTACAAAAGCCCAGTCTGCTGTCAGTGCAAGCAAGCATTTTTATGGAGTTGCAAACCTCTAAATCCCACCCAGAGCAACACTATCCCTTTTGAAACTTTTCCCAATGGCTGTCTCAAAGCAAGAGCCCATAAAATTAGTTTATTTCATCAACCTGAAGTTGTACAAGGGGAAACAGTCCTGTGAACACCACCATATTTAACTCGTTAAGACTTTTCAAACGTTTTGGATTTTGACCATTTCAGGGAGGGAGGAAAGAGCCTTCCTCCATTTACCAGCCCCTAGCCACGATTGATTTAAAAACAATTTAGGAAACAGAAGCAAGTGCAGGGCTTCCTTTCAAATTTGAAAAGAAAGGTATCTTGTTGTTGGCCCTCCGGTCACATTCTGTGCTGTTTTTCCTTAGGACCATCTAAACAAGACAGATGTATCCAGGCAGCAGCTGAAGCCTGAGCACTAAAAAGGCACTCTGGGGTGGGGGATGGAAGGGAAAAGAGGGACAAGAGAAGGAGGAAACCATTTGGCTATAAAAAGGATCTTTCTTTCCTGTTGAAATGCAATGGTAAAGAGTGTCAAAATGGCTTAAGGGTGGGGAGGTCAAACATGTTTTGAGATGTTAAAAAACTCTTAAGCTTTGGCAAAAAGACCCAACAAAAAAAAATCTGAAGGTAGGGGTTTGTTCTTCCATTCAAAATACTTAGCCATCGTAATAGCTGCAAGCAATTCTGAAGTCTCCATCATCTGCTCACTTTTATCACAAATTAGCCAGAACGATTCAGTTAGTATTTTATCCTAATAAATCTGCCACTACAAACACACTTCTGAAGGTAACTGTTTTCCAGTAATTTTCAATGCATCGTATTTGCCCATCCTTCCTCCCTCCAGCAAGCCTCCATTTTAAAAATCAGTCATTACTGCTTATGCAGTATGACTGACTCTGCAATAATAAGGATGCTAGAAAACAGACACTAAATAGCAATTTTATTAATGACAGCATTGGCAGAATACACCTTTAATCTGTATGCCATCAAAACTACAAACAGAGGTTTTCTGCTGAGCAACATTTTATAAAAACCTCTGGGACTGTACTTGCCATTTAAATCCACAAATGAAATTTCAGAGCTCTAAGCCATACAATTCAAAGCTAGACAACTAATGCTGCTTACAAAAAGTCAAGATGCAAGAAAAGGCTTTAGAAAGGTACTAGACAAGCTTTACATTTCCGCACTCTGTAAAAAGGAAGCATGTATCTTGCAGAGTAAAACCTTATTTGCTATGGCTACAGTAAGTCTTTAAGCAACTCCAGCTTATTTTCTGGTTTGTACTGCAGTATAATACAAGAGTCCGAGTCCTCATTTTTTTAAACTCAGGATAAATAATTTAGTGATATGAAATGAGAGCCACTGGAGCATAGACTAGCACCCCAGACACACACCCCACTACTGATGAGGAAGCCAGGCTCACCCTTGTTCTCTCTTGGGCCACTCAGGTTCTGCTCTGTAAAGCTGAATGAACAGCTCCCAGAAAGACTGCAGACCACCATCATCCCAGAAGTCAGCCTTAGAAGTCCATTCATTTTTACACCTGCTTTATCTTTGGGAGGTGCATACAATAAGGATATAACAGAGCCAAGTCACTTCTCCACCCACCATGACCTCCCACTCCTATACTTGGAAGGGGCTGGTGCAAGGGCTGTAAGGAGACCACCTTTGGGAAAGGATTTTGAGCTGCCACTTTTTAACAGATGCTAGAAACCCAGATCCTCCATTCCAATCATGGAGCTTAAGTTACACATCAAGAAATTAAATTCCATTTGCCAATATAAAAGTCAGGATGTTGTTACCATCCTGACAATCCTACTCAACCACTGAAGTCCTCTCATGTTCTCTAAGCACCTTGTCTCTTGTCTCAAGTTTCTGCATTCCACTAAAACATGTTGCTTGGGGTGGGGATTGCGCTAACTGGTATTACAGCCCTTTGGGAAAGGGGTGCTACTGGCTGCACTAGAGCTGTTCTACGGGAAAAGTCCATCAAGAAGTGGCAAGTCAGACTTCTCTCACTTAGGCATGTTTTCAGCAGGAAGCCTTCCCAGCACCTTGTTGGATTGGCTTGTTAAGAGTAAAAGCCAGCATCAGGGGTGATCTTCAAGGCTGGTTTCATATTTGGTGGGTTGACTTGGCTGAAGAAGTCAGTCTGTGCCTTCTCAGTAATAAGGTTCAGTGCCCAAACACTTGGCTAGCACAGCACTAGATACTTACAGGAAAAGACATGGCTGCTTACAGCAAGAGGCATTTGGGTAGAAGCAGAATTTCCCTCTCAATTGGGAAATCTTTGGGAATTAAGGGTTAATTATTATAAACCCACACAATAGCTGCAACAATTTAAACAGCCAGCTTCACTAAAACTGCTATCACAAACATGGTCAGAACCCGACATGAGCCTCTTTCCCCAACTCTGCAAATTCAGTATTTGATCAACATTACTTATTTGAATTTGGTCAAAACTAAGATCAGTGGGAAATATTTTGTCAACCCCTTTTTAGAGCATAAAGGTTGAATTCCTTTGTGCTGCCTAACTGTCTGGTTAGCTAATCTAACAAGCACAGCTCAGCTCAGCCTAGGGAGGTACAGAGAGAGACGAGTCTGAAAGTTGAGTCCCTGAACCAAGTAGTAACCCCTCTTTCCTTCTGTTCCAGGGAAGAATCAGTAAATTATTTTACTTTCATACAAAATCTCAGGTCTGTAGAATACACAATATTAAGACTTTTGCCAAACAACCACCTGATTATTCAGAAGCACAGCATCAGAAAACGTCATAAGAAATTAGAAAAATTATTTTTAAAAAGGTCGGGACAAAGACTAGCCAAGAGGTGGCAGTGTTTCTGTCTGGTAAATAAGAAAATTACTAATTCTTTATAGCATTCTAGTAGGGTAGGAAGTCCAAGGGCAATCAGTGATATACTGCAAGAGGCACAGATTTTGAACTGTTGCTCTCCCCCTTTCAGCTGCAGCCCGACTAAACTGAATAGCCTCTTCAGGCACTACATCCAATTTTTGGTTAAAGCAGTTTTAAGTAGCAGTAGTATACTGCTACAAACATCTGGATTAATAATAATTGGATACTTCTACATCAGAAGGGGGCAATATTTTAGTGGTTTAGTAGGCATAAACAAAAGCACTATAAGACAGTCTATGCAGTTTTTTTAACTTGACAAAGAATTCTCTGCTTCAGAATAAATATTTTACCTTTTTCAGCTTGACTTAGATTTACAAAAAGAAAGAGTAACTGTATAAATCAGTACTTAAATTTCACTTGGCATTTAAGCTAGCCTAAGGAAATCCCAAGACTGCCTCACCTCTGAATTTTTAACATGGTTATTGAACACTGGAAGATGAAGTTTCAGTTCACATGTTCAGTGCAAAGGTCACAAGCTCTGCAAGACCATGATCAGAAACATTCCAGGGCACTGTTGCTTAATTCATGGCAACAGCTTTATTTAACAAAAGCACTCAAGGAATGGTTTCCCTCCGTAACTCCATATGGGATCAAACATGAAACAAGTCAGCTTACTCCCAAGAAGTGGCTTCTTTGACCACATGAGAGCTGGGTGTTTTGAGAATTTGTTTGGCTGGTTTTGTTTCTTTTTGTTTGTTTAAACTTTGATTTATAAAGATCTTTCATTCTGAAAGCATTTCTACCTAGTTGTAGCAGGAAAAGAGCCATGGCATACATATTCAGCAGGAATGTCTCCCCTGCTTGGAGAAAAACAGATACATGAAATGGGGAAAAACAACCCACACACCACGAAATTCAGACTCTCACTGATTTAGGAGAGTATCTTTCAACAACAGCCATTTGCTCCTAGTGAACTGCTGGCAGCAGTTTGCCTGGGTCAGACAGGGGGTCTCTGAAGAGGAGTTTGCTTTCTTACATCACAAGTGTAGTATTTTATATCTTTCCACATCATGCTGCTCAAAGACATGTGCTACTTCATTAGAATGTGCACATCCAAAACAATTTACTAGGTTTACAGCTGTGGAAGTCACCTTGGATTAT
Organism: Athene cunicularia; assembly: GCF_003259725.1. NCBI lineage: Eukaryota > Metazoa > Chordata > Aves > Strigiformes > Strigidae > Athene > Athene cunicularia. The sequence goes on along the minus strand of NW_020799095.1, from coordinate 8,248,066 downwards.
TTCCCCCTACTTCCCTCCTTAGTGCAAGGGACTATATATCTGTCTGTTAAAGCATCTCTGCCACAGGAGCCAGATGGAAAATTGCCAATCTGTTTCCAAAATGAGAATCCGCTAATACAGGTGGCAACAATGTCTTTACACACACCACAGGAAAAAAATCATACCAGCAAGTTTTGTAGTAAAAACATACATAAACCAGAATGAGATCATTATTCTCAAAGCAAGGAATAAACTAAATACTGTCAGTTCCTCAAGAACAGACAACTAGAATAGAATTATGAGATTATACTCATTATAATGAGTAGTTTGTCAGATTTCCTTCCCAAGGTAAGTCATAGACAAATGCACTTGAATTCTGCAAGAAGGTAGTACTGTGTTCTCATATGCTGAGGAATACCTGGAAGAGTAAACAAGATTTCCAAGACAGCGTACCAATTCAGGGCGTTTCTCACCTGCTGATAGCATATTTGGATAGCACATCATAATCTCAGATGGGAGCTACCACTATTCTATTTTTTTTATATTGGTGTTTGTTTTAACACACAACACTTCCTCTCTCCAATCTCTCTGCTAGTTTTATGAGAAGTGTTTCCTTTTGTTTCCTCCTTCGATGGCATTAAAATGAATTTAAACTTCAAACAATAAAAGTATTGACAAAATTTCTGTCTTCTCTAATAAGACGGTATTAAATTTCATCCATTATATGATATTTTCAGTTGAGACCATGTTTTTTTCTGTTGGTCCATATTATAAAACTAATGTTAAAGTATATATAAGACAGGACATCTTCAAGGCTTCCCCATGATAATTTTCATATAAATTAGAATGAAACAACATATTGTGGACTAGTTACTCTACAACTATACTGCTTCCCATGTTTTTCCTGAAACAGCTATACTGAACATTGGTGAAAACAAAACAGCAGTTCTGACAGGGTACTGGTTCAATACATTATTGCTACATTGATTAACTGCCAAATCTTATCTTCCATTTAGGAAAAAAAAAAGTCTTACTATGGTAGCCAAACCCTCATAAATACTATATAAAAATTATGTTTATGTAGGTGTACTGACAATATACAATGAAGTCAAATGAATAGCAGAAGCATATTACTAAACAGCTGAGAAGAATGAACACATGTTCCATGTTTAGACAGAGACTTGCACTAGCAGAAAGACTTAAATTACAAGTGAGATGTTTAGTCACAAGAATGCTTTATAGAGAAAAGCGGAACTATGGCTTTAACCAAAAACTCATTCAAAGCATCCAAGTTATTTAATTCCCTTTCAAAAGTTTGGGTTGTTAAGATTGAAGGCAGAGCTGGGGAAGGATAAGAGATTAACAGGTTTGGACAAGAGAAAAGGAACTTCGGTACTTTTTTTTCCTCCCTCCCTACAGCATCTTCAGCTGCAGGGTTTTTGCTGCCTCAGTTGTCCAGTGATTTCAGCCAGCCTGGCACTGGCTTCCTTCCTCTTAGACTGAGCCAGATCACCCTGCTACTTGTTGCTAATCGTTGTGGAAATGGATCAGAGATACAGAACACAGGCTGTCTGAAGGGGGCTGTAGCAGAAAGGAAATGCAGATTTAGACAACAAGGTATACTTGTGCCAAGACTAGCCAGGCAGCTAGCTGGGGTCTGTGTAAGCCACCTTGCTTCACCTGCGTATCAAACACTACCTCCCTCCCCCTATAACGAATGCAACTTTCTGTGCTCAGACCCTGCTTAAAGTCCACACCATTGAGGGGTTTCATCAGCTTCAGCTCCTTAGCAGCCCTGTGCTTTGCTGAATGGCATAACCTGGCATCAAGAATAGGTTTCAGAAGTGACATCACACATGGAATGAAAATGCTTACCCTTAAATTGTATTTACAAGGATGTTACTGGAAAGGCATGACTACTCTGCAAGAAGCTGGTTGCCAAATAAGCCAGCTGAGTAAGTCCTCCACAAAGTTTTTGTGGCTAGATGAACAAATGGGAAACCAATTAAAATAAAGCTAGTCAGTAATTTTAACACTCTAAATGACTCCCATAAGAATTATGGTACTTTGTGTAGATAAATAAAATTCAATTGCTTGTAGCATCTAAGGACTGAGATATGAAAATGAAACTATTAACTGAAGGAATAGTTCAAGGTAATTTGTTTCATTTTGTAAAGGCAACACCAGTACTTTTAAACTAAGGTTCTCCCATTTCTACTCTCAATTTAGTAACAATGCTCAAAAACTTTCTAAGAGACCAAGATAGAGACAGTAGTAAATACTGTCAGTAATTACATACTACTTGAACTCACTTCAATGACTTGTGAGGCATAGGAAAAGTAATGAAAGAACTGACAAGGAAGTGTCCAGGTGAAAGAAGAGCCTTTGGATCTACTCCAAGCCTGAGTGTACAGTATGCCACTACAAGCTTAAGCGGCCAGAGAACCCAGCTACTCCAGTCTTTGCAAAGACATGCTGACTTACCTATATCCCATCATTGCGGTGGCTCATGCAAGGGGAAATTAATATACACACTATGTTAATTTTCATTGCAGTGCTTCAGAACTTCCAGAGTCTCTCTAGCAGTTCTCTGGAAGGCCTATCTTCTAGACCATAAAGAAATTTTAATTTTAACTAGCAGCATCACATACAATTAAGTAGCTCCCTGAAATTATTTCAGGCATAAGCCACTCAGGATGGAAACCCCCACTCACTTCAGGCTCATATGAACATTGCCCTGGAGTATTTCTACTTGTCTTTGGTACAAAGAAGTTAGCCTGGCTTGACACAGCTGCTGCTGTTTAGACAGTAACAGTACAGATTCAGAGGTTCCTTACTGAACTACTTTTCGACAAGATGCAACGACAGGATAAACACCACCTTTGTCAGAAAGGCAGTAACATGAAGATAAAATCATGTTTGACAATTCACAATTGTCTTAAAACTTATCCCATCAAGTATATCAAATCTATATGCATTTGAGTGCATTCTGTCATTGGCAAGAGCTACTCTCAAGAGTGGCCTGAGGTTTGGAGCAGACAGCCCTCCAGCAGCATGCCACTATGCAGAGGAAGTCAGCTCAAGACCCTCCAAAAGCTTGCTTCCACTCACACCAGCCTGCCTAGACTGCCCCACTAACCTCCATACTAACCATCCCACCAACCACCACAGAGGGAAATTCAAGTAAGCAAGTCATGCTTCAACAGCTTTCTGTTTGTATCCCTCAAAGGGTCATACATTAGTTATCTCTGCACTAGTAAGAAGCACCAAGTCCTTGGACAAAAAAAAAAAGTAATGCTGTAAGAGAGCAAGAACTATCACAAAATCATGCTGTCAATTGTCTAGAATGAAGAAAGCAGAAGACACCTTCACTCTAAGAAAAGGGCATGCCATTACCTTTTGAGACACTGTCAAGAGCCACCATTTATAACCCTGATCGAATTCCTAGTTCTAATCTTATCAGTGCTTCCATGATATTGGGATGGGGCAGTTATTCCACCCATCCCCTCATAATGGTATTAAGTACCAGAGGAAAAGCAGCAAGAAGAGTATTACATCCTCTCCCTGTTACCATTTTAAGTACAAAAGCAGCACTGGGAAGGAACACTGGGACCTCAGTGTTCCAGTAATTCATTTGTACTTCATCTGTTCCAATTCCCTGTTTCACTGTTTGGTTGGTTGGTTATTTCCTTCAGGGTAGAATCCACTCCAGACGACTGACTGCCTGACATTTCCAGTCCTGGGTTGGTTTTTTGTTTGTTTGGGTTTATTTATTTTTGCTTTTGTTTTTCTGTAAACTGTCCCTCCTTTACATTTAAAAGCCTTTAACCGAAGTTGACACCAAATGTATCGTGTTGGGACACCATTATAGCTGCTTTGACTGTAACTAGGAGGGGGGAAGTTATATTTACCATTTGTTCAGTCAATTCAATATGATACAATAGGTAATTTAGTGATCTGCACAATAGTTTCTAGAACTTGCAAGCACTTCAGTGAGAGAATCACAGTTTTCATCTTCCCCTACAAATAACCATTGTTCTCTGAAGGGAGATGGTTCTCACAACAACTTTAGCTGACTTGCTTATCAGTCATCAATTAAAGAAAAACTGGTTTCCAATCTGCTCATCTAGCCGCAAAAAACTGTGTTTAAGGACACACTCAGCCGGGTCATTTGGCAACCAGTTTCTTACAGAGATCTCATGCCTTTCTCAAGTAACATCCTTGTATGGATCAAGTATTCTTGAAATTTGAGTGACTTTGTCTAGCAGCCTGCAGACCCCCTTCACGCTCCAACTTCAATGTATTAAATCTCCAGCGCCTTTGGGCACACCATATATAGCAGTGGGGGCGGGGTGTGCTGCAGGGGGGGAAAGTTAACTCTTTACCAGCATTGCTTCTAAAGAAAAAAGGAGGCTCAGAGGGAGGGAGGCAGGATGATTCCTTCCAGTCTCTGACAAGTCTTTCCTCAAACACACTCATTCTGCATCACATATACAGGCACTTACCAAAACATTTCAGAACTATATAGTTGACTTCCAAACCACAGGAAGACACAGCAACAGCAAGCCCCTAGAAGCTACCTGATTGACATCTCTTACACCCTCAATCACCTGACATGGCATTACCCAAGGTTACAGAAGCTGAGGAATAGTAACCTTGTCAGGTGACAGGGACCAGTACTGACTAGTTCACTGGCAATTCGCAGACCACACTACCAGCCCTCACATAAGACAGCGGCATTCTCTGGCCCCTTGATGCAGCACTAGGTTGGATTACAAAGCTTAAGGCAGCCATAATGCAGGCAAGCTTTCAAGCTTTACTTGCACCGCATGATTTAAGGCTAGGGATTTTTCTATTGTACGCTTAACTGTAGGACAAGTGTGAATGGCATGAGTAATAAGAACCACTGAAATGAAGGGAAAGGGAATATGGGAGGATTTTGATAGCTGATGTTTTCCCCTAATAGTTTGCCTTTTGTTAACCAAGAGCAGCTGAACAATAGCCTGTGTAGTATTTGTCTTCTAGCATGTGCCTGCCACTCTGGACAGCAAATACCTAAACATGCCAACAGAGCCCACACAACCCACCATGGGACAAGGGGAAGAAGATAGAGCAACAAGCTCTTAACATTAGCATCTGAGAATTCCGTTGAAGTTTGATTTCTGAATGTTAGGTCCCTGACAGCCTTTTAATCCAGCCAAACACAGCATTTGTTAGTTCTCTACATTTACAATGCCGCAACGAGGAAAAGAAAATAATTTATAGTAGATGGTAGTTTGTAACAACATTGGCTATTCACAAAATGTATGGAATTGAGCATGTAATAGACACAAGCAACTAGAAGAGATAAGGTTTAGCAAATTGACTGAAACACCTTTAACTGTTTTGGTTATGCATGGAGACCAACATTAAAGGGAAGGTGATGAAACAAGTTTAGCTCACTAAAGGAACCTTCTCCCCCCAGAGCATTGAGATCCAAGGGCAGGCAGTTGCTATTTCACCAATCCTGGAAAGTACTGGTACTGAGCAACCTTGGTGATTATTTGTGTGATCTTAGTAAAGATCTTATCATAGTAACAAATAGGAGTAAAACATAACTGAGGTAACAAAACAACAGCAGCCCTTGGTTGGATTAATCTGTCCATTTCAGAAGCAAGTTTAAGGTATCTCTCACATTTCCTTGTTCAGTAAAGACCATTTCCACTACAGCACTGAAGACGTACCTCATAGTCCCTAAAATTTTAAATATTCAATGCTGAAAAGTGACTTGCACCCATTGCTAGTGAGACAAGTTTAGAGATTGCCTCAAGTTGCCTACACGTGGCTAGAAGGTAAGCCATTTTCTCCAAGTCAGCACCAGTGCAGAGGCATAATAGCACAAAGTACACAGAATCATAAAACAATAAACTTCTCATTTAAAGTTACCTGTTCAAGTCTTAGTCACTTCAAAAATTTTTCACATACGTATGTAGGAAAACTGCTGACTAGACACCATCCTATCCAAGCAGCTCACTACCTGAAGTTTTAGAAGTGCATGTTACACACTCAAATGAGATAACAGGAATGAAGCTGTTATTTCTTACAGCTGAACAATTAACTATGAATTCATTCTTGTGAGGAAGATGACAGTATTGCACACATATCCAAGAGGCAGAATAAAACATTCATGAACCTCGTCTGCAGGTACTGAGTTTTACTCCTTTTCATACTAAACAGCTAAAGCACTCAAAGCTGGTCAGCATTTTTAGTTCCTAAATAGTTGAAAATTTTGTTCTTTTGTTGAGGGTTGATGAAAAAGAAGAAAGAAGTAACTTAGAGAAAAGAACTTCAGGAAAGAAGTACTATTCCTGTATTACTATTCCTGTATTAGCCACACACAATTTCTCTTCTTTAAGAGGGGAAAGGGAAGAGACAAAGTTGTCCCAACATAGTAAAGAAGCTTTTGAACTGAAGTTAGAAAACAGCAATTAGCATTGCTCCAATTCTTTAACATGTTTTTGTTCTATTCCAGTGACTTTCAAATTGATTTGGATGCGCAAGTATAATTTGTTAAGATAAGAGAACCAAACCCATCCCACCCACACACACAGCCCTCCAACAAGCACAGCCAGGAAAAAGTAGTAAACAACCCATAGAAGGAGCTGCTGCTGAGCTCATGATGAGAACCACCAGAACAAGGACATATGCCCAATATATTTTAGGATCAGGGACACCTAATTCATTACATTAACCAGTACTTGCATTGCCAAGAAATAGTCCCCATCCAGTATTTCTACACTCCTAATTAAGACTTAGAATGGCAGGGTAAAAGCATTACTAAAAATTATGTACTATATAATTATGATCCAAGATTATATGTGTAACTGCTCTATTGAGAGTGGATTACAGCTAAAGACAGTAAACCCCTCTGTGAAATCTTATCTGTAGTAACATTAGTCTTGCATTCGGTGCATTGTTCATACAGCTTAAGATCTGTGCTCTCAACACATTATGATTCTTTGTCTGATGGAAAGACACCAACAACTTCGCAGGAAGGAAGGGAGTATGGGAGGAAAGCTAGGAAGAGACAGGGTCAAGACAGTATTGAAAGAGGAATGATACCTTCTTAACTTTAAAACAGAGGAACTAGGTAGTTTTCCTCTAAGGAAGCATGGTCTAAGCAAGCATGTTTACATGCTCTGAAGATTTAGCTGAAAGGAGAAACTCCTACACACGATGCAAGATTTCATCACTAAATTTAAGCAAAAATTCAGTCAGACCCTCTCTCCAAGTTATGAGATATGCTTCAAGATATCAACTTTAGCTAAACTGAAGTTAAAGAAAATTAAGTTCTCAGTATACAGGAGACTAGTTTCATGCCTATTTATTGTATGCACATCCCAAGTCCTATTTCACAAGAAAGTTATTGTAACATCAGAGGTCTATGCTGCAAGCTTCTACTGTACTGATGCTGTTGGTTTTCCAAAGATGTTCTCAAAGGAAATATAGTCCTTAACAGACAACACATTTGTTTCTTCCAATTTTTACTCATTGGAAACTATCTGAAGTCATGTTTAATTAGGCCAGTAGCGTAACGATATCATGTTATCACCAGGGGGGAAAAATAAAACCAAACTTTGCTGTATTTACCCTAAAATGTTGAGAGTATTTGAACATCAGTCACAGCAAAGCAGGGGAAAGGAAGGGAAGTCTTAAATTAGTACCATACTGGACACAATCAAGTCCAGCAAAGTTTTTATTCTCTTAGAAAAGAGAAGTAGCTCAATAAAATACTTCTATATTCAGGGAAGAGGCAGGAGCTAAAGGTATGCTGGGGAAGTGGCAGCTAGAAGGAAGGTAAGGCAGAGTAATCTAAGAGGTGACTTATTTAGCTCCAGATATCTGAACATTATTTGTAAGTAAAAGTATGAAATTAAGAGATTATTAAAACCCTTCAACATTCTGAAGATGTTAAGTCCACAATACACGGACCACATAGGAACAAATTAACTCAGTGTCTGCTTTCTTTACCAGGAAAAAAATAAAAAGGAAAACACAAGTGTCAATAACTGAATCTGAAGTACTGCCTTCAGATTAGGCACCTGGCATTTGATATCAGAAAAGCCACAGTAAATACAATAAGTGAAGGATGCATCAGTATGAAGTATATGCAGTTTCTTAGATATTCTGCATGTATGAATTTCTCCAGCTCTCGTGAACATTCGCCTGTAAAACTGAAGCTATAGCAGCCACAACAGCAACACCACAATGAAGTATTACATGTCACTACCAGCACCTCCAGGATACACTCCTAAAAGTTTTAATCATTTTTTTTGTTAGGAGGTAAAACACCCTAACCCTTACAAAAAAGGAACAAAAAGAGCCTGGATCACATACTGCAGTTTCACATAAATAGCCCTTGAGCAAGAGACACAGAAGTGGGGACACAGGCATATTCCCTTTGTGTTAGCCAGCTGTTCTAGTGAGCCATGTGGGTGGACAGCATTAAGAGCACCGCAGCATAAAGCTAAGTGCTTGGCAGTTCTGGCAAGCCATTACAGAAAAGGGGTATCTAACCTACCCTTCCTTCCTAGCCACACAATTCCTCCTTTTCCCTCATACCAGTTCAGTTTGGGCCAGATTCCTCTGCAATTCAAATAAATAAATAAATAAATAAATAAAACCAATGCAAGAAGGGAAAAAGTTTTCTAACACAGTAAGTGAGTTAAATTGGCCTAAAGCAGCATCTCCTGAGTGCACATAACCAAGCCTGGTGAGACCAGAGGAGTAAGCAAGATCCCGTTCTTTGAGTAGATGAGAGATGTTAAGACAGCTCACTCCCTATTGTGAAACCAGAGATTTACCCTGCAGTAGAACAGCTTAGATACAAATTCAGTCAGCAAGTTTAGCCAAGGTACCAGCTAAGTAGCTTTCAGTTTAGCTGACAGTTACATGCTTGAATGCTTCCCCAAATATACAAGACTTCAGAAATTATTTTTTACAGTCTATAAGACAATAAGGAGAAATGTTTATTTTTTGTAGTCTAAAAATACAATAAATTCAGGAACATACGCAACTCCAAAATTCAATATAGCAGTCTAATTTTAGCCAGTCTTATCCACATCCACCGATCCCCCCCCCCCCATGAGCCACTTCAACTCACTCATCTGGCAAGAAACTTCTGAGTTTGTGAATTAATCCAATCAGTGAAGAATCCGACCAAAGCCAGAACTAACACAAGCAAAAGGAAGGAAGAGTGTGGCTAAAGGCAAGGGGAAGGAGAACTTGAAAGTCCTTTCTTGCAGTGGGAGGGGAGCTGTGGTGCTACAGGGTTTTTGCCTTGTAGTCTGTGAACCACTTCTAAAATGGAATCTGTAAAGCAATATGAGACCTAGGGGGTCACAGACCATTAAGTTGACTGAACTTGGCAACTCCGCACTTTCCCTAGAAAGCGTTAGAAATCTGCTATTGAAGTGTTTTGACCATCTACCACTTATCACCAAGTGATTCTAAAGCATATAGCATCCGAGAGTTGGCCTAAAGGAAACCCCACGCTACTCAACTTAAGACTTGTGGCCTCTTCCACTTTCTGCAATGGCAAATGTGTTTGAATCCAGGTAGTTTATACAAGCCAAGTATCCTACAGCTGTTCCAACATTTTCTAAGCATCTGGTTTGGTTTGCAGGCTATTACTGAGAATTCTATAAAAAGAAAAAAAAGAGGTGTTCTTTCAGTCAGAGATGAGACAATCAAGCACACTTTGACATATCAGTTAGCATATTTAATTTAATTATGGATAAAACTAAACTTGAAAAAGATTTTACTTTAAAGTCCTGTTCTAGTGGCTTCTATGTCAATAACATCCAGTTACTACTGTAATATTGGTAATTCTATCCATACAACAAACAGAAGAAAGAAAGAAGAAAGTTTTCAGGGTTGCAACACAAATATTGCTACCTTGGTAGAATGCTTTGAAACATCTGACAGATTAAGCATTTTCCTTGCTCCCCTTTAGCATTTTACCCCAGTGAGGTTTCAAGTAGTAAGCAACCAGACTGGGTTTCAACAGCACCTCTATGACAATGAAAGATTGCCTTTTGCTTCCCCCCTCCCCCCCGAATAGTTAACTTTCCTTCCATGCATTGCTGTAGTATTTGCTGGCACTAGCCACTCTGAAAGCAGCAGAGTCCCCCTTTCTTTAATGCCTGCCACTACAGTAACAGTCAGTATTCTCTGTTGCCAGTGACTGTATGTACTCAAAGCACACAACAGGTTACTCTTGTTTTACATGAGCCAACAGCTCAGCCGAGATCAGAACCAACTAAACTAAAGAGAGGCTGCTCCAGACATACCAGTAAAGAGCTGAAATGTACACTTCTCCACATTGAAAGAATGAGCAACTGCACTGATCTTGTCTTGCCAATGCATATCTGTAGTCTTGAGACATCCCGTAGTAAGTAACCACCCACAATGCTACTTCCCTCCTCACCTGACAGCCTCAAAATGTGGGTGAAAGGAATGGAAATCAGGGGAAATGGTCAGTGCTTCCCAGGAAGAGGAATGGAAAGAACAAAGAGCAAGAGAACCAAAGACAACAAGTAGTGATGCTGGAAGAACAGGAGTTACCTTGTTCTAGGTGAGGAGGTAATAAACAAGGGAGCCAGCTGGTTTGGACCAGAGAAGCCTCAGGGACAGGGTCAGAGCCAAACTCCTTATAACTGATCTCAAAACAAGGTGTGAAGGATACATTGTGGGGAAGGAGAACTCTGCATCCGAAAGAACTACTTACTATTCTAGCAAGAGATGAGATCTGCCTGTGCTTAAACTCACCTACACAGCATCAATGTCTAACGGAATATCCTGCTGTCACCAGCTTTTCCCACTTACATACTGAGCAGAACCACAGTTTATAACCACTAATATTAAGGTTTCAAGCTACCATTCCCGCCTTGCATTTTAGGTTTGTTCTTACACTATTAGACAGCCAAAGTACTTGGTGCATCACTGAAGTACTCTCTTGGAAGGCTGCCTTTCTATTATCGTTCCTTTTATGAGGCTGTAAATAGCATTCTTAGAATTAAACAAGCAATAACCCTCACAGTTTTGCAGCCACCCTTTATCAAAAAAAAAAAAAAACTGTACACCTCACTCACATTTTTAGCGAAAGTGAGAAAGATTTACAGCATAAACTGTTCCCAAGTCACAGTCTCTCCCGAACGTTTCCTCTTGAGCATATAATAAATACTTGCAAGTACTGATCAGGCACACCCACATTAAGGAACCACACTAAACTCACTAATCAAGAACAGCAGTCGATCATTAATTCGCGGAATAAAAGCCTTTTCTCAACAGGAGCTGAAGGCTTGAAAATGCTCACTTGTTTTAAAACAATTTCTAGGTCTACAGGACACAAGGACACCCAAAACCAATCCTAAGAGACATGAACTCTTTTCAAAGCACGCTGCTGAAAATGTAAGTAGTTATGTAAAGTAAATCGATGAGCTTTTTTAGAATTTACTTCTAGAAAAGCTGTACAGTTTAACCAAAGCTAGAATATCTTTTTCTCCCTCTGCAATTTAAGCTTTTAAGTCTACAAAATAGCATGGAGCTCCTGTCCCTGCTGCTCTTCACCAAGTGGCAAAGGACATCTGCTTTAGAAGCTGGGTACTCTCTGCTGTGGCGAACAGCCCTCCATTGTCTCATTTTACACACTTCAAGAAGTTCTATCATACTGAACACAAGAACTAGAAGCTTTTTAGCCCATCCCACAAGTCCAAAGTTATACTCCAAAACGAATGCAGAAGCATAGCTTTTTTAGCTTAAGAACACCATGCTTCATTTCATTCTGGCATTTCAGTATTACTTATGTTCTTTAGGAAGCCCAGTAGCAGGAAGATACTGAGATACCACAAAAAGCTGTAAGCAGCCCAACTGCCATAAGGTTGCTGGTTTGTGTTCGGGGCTTGTTTATTTGTTGGGAGTTTATTTTTAAGCTACCTTGCTCCTCAAGCACACCCCACCACCTCCCCTGAATGCTGTTTTAAGGTTTTTGCTTTTCCACGAAATTCATACTTTGTCTCCATCCGACACCAGCAACTTTAAGAATTTTAGAGAAAAGCTCTTCCAGAGCTTTCTAGAAAACGATTTCAGAGCTACAGCAGCATTAGAGGATAGGAAGAGCGTCCTTGCAAACTGAAGACAAAGACATCACACCACATTTCACTATATTAAACGCCTTCAGGTATCAGTTAAGCAAGCATCCCACAGAAAACTCCTGTGCTACCCTGTCCTCAGGCAGGTTTTTCCCCTGAAGCGGCTTGTTGTGTTGCCCGATTTCAGACTGGGAGGAAGCTACCTCCAACACTGAAGTTACTGGAAAATTCCAGCAAAATCCCCCGCGTTGACCCCCAGAGCAGAAGGGGGGGGGGGCGGCAGACGGCCATTTTCCCATTTCAGATGAAAATCAAGTTTCAAACTCACAGCAAGAAACTACGTCCCGATGAAACTTAAGACACTTTCAGTACGTTCTGAAGAAGCCGCAGCCTCTTTTAGATCTGTGCAACAATACTGAGGATCACCAGAGACAAAACTTGGAAGCAAAGCGTTTTAACTAGACCACGTTAAAGCAGGTTCCCGGTTTTGTATCAGTATAGTTCTCATTTGCACCACAGAGGCAGCTAAAATGTTGCCCAAGAGCAGGAGATACAGCTAGGTAGCATGGGCAAGGGTGAACATCTTTGTTCGCTTTCCGACTATTTTCAATATATTTAAAAAAAAAAAATCGTTTCCTCGTTACAGTTCTCCTCCTTCAATATTTATTCGTTTTGCCTTTCTTCGATGGCGTTACCCGCCGAACACAGCACCAAGCAGACCCCACGCACGCAGTAACTTAACTTCGCGTCAGAAACACTGGGGTACTCCCGACTTCTCTCGCTTCCACCTCCCCGGTCTCGCCACCCCTCGGTGCGCGCCCACAAGCTCCCTCAGCGCCCGCTGCCCCCGCCGCCTCAGCGGCTTTCCCGAGGCTCCGACCGCCACCTCCCGGGACTGCGGCTCCCGCACCTCGCGATAACCCCCCGACCCCGGCTCACGTCTGATCCCTGAGGGAATTCCCTACTGATATTGAGAACTATTCATCACAGGGAAAGGGCTAAGGCCATAGTAAAGCCTGGCTTTCTTCACCTGAAGATTGCCCATGATTGCTATGATTTTCCTCTGTGGTAGTAGCTCTGCTTAACCCTTATGGAAAGAGCAGAGTATGACCTGTGTGCTATTGACCCAACTTGGGAAGCACAGTAGCATGTAAACATTGTTATTTGTTCATTTGGGGTTCAGCATGTTCTCAGGAGGGGTTCAGGTGTGCTTTCAGGCCTTAGTGTACACCTGAACCTTTCCGAGAGGACACAGACCTGGGCTTGGACATGCAACCAATGTCTGTGAAGCACTAAGGTATTTATGGGCCAAAACAGTGCAAAATGCCCTGTGGACTCCCTGGGACTTCACAGTGTAGTCAGAACTCTGACAGGTTTCTCTCCTTCCTTCCTTCCTTCCTTCCTTCCTTCCTTCCTTCCTTCCTTCCTTCCTTCCTTCCTTCCTTCCTTCCTTCCTTCCTTCCTTCCTTCCTTCCTTCCTTCCTTCCTTCCTTCCTTCCTTCCT
>NW_020799095.1:8216365-8234402 GCF_003259725.1 Athene cunicularia | reverse complement strand
GTGGGTTTTTTTTGTGGGTTTGTTTGTTTTTTTTTTCTCCTCGGACGCGCTTCGGCCGCGGCTCCGGCGATTGCAACCCCCCCCACACCCCACCTCCCCGCGCCCTTTTTCGGTTTGAGATGCGAGCGGCGAAGGAGCGGGGCTGCGGGGCCGTTCTTTGAAAGCATCGAGGTGTCCGTGCAGCTTTAAACGTGAAGTCGCTCAATGAATTGTTTTCTTACGCCCAGCGGAGGGGTGAGCTCCGGCTCCTTTCTGCGCCGCTGCGGTTGCTGCCGGGTCCGCCGTGCCTGGGAGGGCGAGCCCGGGATTTGCTGCTGGCTGGGGGCACACGCTTCCTCTCCTTTAAACTGACGCGATGAAGTTAGCAAAAATGAGCGGCGATGCCATTTGCGCTGCCGCGAGACCAAACTTAAATAAAACCCCAACAATTAATTTGGTTTTAACGAAACGCCTTGCAACCGGCAAGTGCCAAAAGGAAAGTTTCAGCTGCAGCACGACTGAGTAGCCACCCTCTTGTCTGAGGGGCTCGGACTAGCGAGGGAGGACGCATGGCATTTTACCCTGAACAAGGAAACTGGAAATGCTGAAAAGTTGTGAAACTGGCTTAGGGCTTGGAAAGTAAAAAAAAAATAGGAAAAGGAATACAAATAGGAAAAGATACAGACAGATTTGCAAAAGTATCTGTAAATATGCAAAATAAACTGAAAACAAATTAGTGTTATGTAATGATTATAAATTTTCATAAACACCTCAGAAAAGGAAAACTGGCTGTTAAAATATATTGAATGATGTTCCTCCTCTGTTTAGGCCTTAGATAGACAAGTAACCAACACGATTTAGGCCTTAGGCACACAGATAACACTAACTTACGTTGCCTACCTAAAAATAAAAATGTCTGTTGTCTTTTGCTGGCAGATAGTAAACACAGCGACAAGCCATGCCTGCGAGGACCCCTCACCAAAAGCCCTTCAGAGAACTGAGAAACTCGGGAGCCCTAAACGTCCTTATGCAAGACCGAGCAATGGGAATCGCTGATGAAGTCCACGGGGCAACTAATGTGCATTAAGTTGTAAACAACCATGAATATTTATTATGCCCCTCAGTAGTATATTCAGCTGGGAACTTGCCTTATGTATTGCTAAAGGATTTGGCTCGGGGGCTGTATTCTTTAGATTACATACCCATATGTTCACATTTGAACATGCAGGTAAACCCCCCCTCAGCTTTGACAAGCAGAGGTTAAAAAATCATCCAGCCTTGCCTCTGCTCTGTTTGTTTGTCCTGGGGTTGCTGCAGAGAGTTATGATGCTGTGGAGCTTGTCCTCTTCCAGATGAAGCCAGTTAGTTGTGAGGACTGGTAACTCCCCGAACACCAAACATGGGGTTGTTCTGCTTGGGTTTACCAGATACCGCTTTCCACTACCTCCCGCAGTAGAAACCGTCATCTTTTGCGTTCAGAAGTATTTTAATTGGGCAGAAATTCCCAGATGCATGTCTCCAGGCATATCTGACACCCCTGCCTTCCTCAGTGACAGCTGTTTGCTTTCCAGCTACCCGTCTGAACAGGGGAATTCTGCACGTCCATGCTTCAGATGGCTCTAACGGGTTCACGGGGCTACCTATACACTGCAGAAGGTCCTTTTCGCTGACAAGATCCACTGTATTTGTACCAAAGCTCTTGAACTTCGTTTACAGCTTACGCCCTGCCGGAGCTTGTAAAAGGCTGTAAGCAATTCAGTGTCCCTGAACAGTGGGTCCTTATTCCCCAGCTGTCATCCTTGTATTTGAGCACCTCTGTCTTTCTAAATCAAAGTCCTCCTTTTCTTCTCCCTCCGCCACCGCCAAAGGAATGCAACGTTTCGAGGCTTCCTCTGATTACAGATGGCTTTCCATCTTTGTTATGAAAAACGCTGAGACGAAGCTAAAGGGAATATGCCAATATTATACTCCGTTCTGAAACATTAGCTGCTGGAGCACTTGTGTGCTCAACTACACAGCAGATAGCACCATGCGTTTTTCTGCTTAGTGTATTGACTCAATGGTTTTCGATCCAATTAACTTGTTCTGCTATAAAAAACCCCTCAGCTCTCCTCAGATAGAGCAAGGCCTCAATATATTTCATTTGTTTCCTAAACCGACAAACACGTGGGTGAATAACAGCGCGAGGGCGATAGGTGAAGTACAAGAGGCTTCTGGTTCCTTGGCAGACAGCAGGATGAGAACTTATTTTTATGATTTTTCCCTGGGAAGCTAGTGCTTTGCATTTACCCTTTTTGTTTCTTAAAAACAAAAGAACAATAGCTATCCTGGTTAGTGGGGCTATTGTCTCTCTGTGCCAAATAAATGAAATCTCACTGCTTACGTGAGTGTCTGAGGCATTTCTCTGCATTCTGCTCATTCTCCTTTGTGTTGGTCTGCTGAGGTTTCTCGCATTTATTCCCTTCTCTTCGGTATTTTTCACACCCGCTTCTCTCATCTGTCTTTTGTCCTCCATTCATACGCCATTGCTGGACTGAATTTGAAATGGTGTAGTTTGTACTAAAGCCAAGCCCATCATTTAAACAGTGTTGAAATCATAACTGTGTCAAGATCGCATCAGAACTGTGTTAAAACATTAACCGTTAAAACATTCTAGCAATGCTAAAATCTGGGCATGACTGGCCAGATCTTCAGAGACACCTAACAAGCATCAAAATAGTTCTGAAGATACGGGCCAACTTCCACCTAGTTGGAAAATCTATTTGGCAACATTTGTCTGTCCTTGACTAACTGCCTAGCCACTGCAGCTAATGTAAGCATTAAAAAATATTATTTTTTTTTGTTGTTGTTCCCCATTATATTTCAGTGGAAAATAGGACATTGGGGTAGAAGACGGCACCTGAGTCATTCTCTAGCATCTGCTTCCAATGTTGGGATGTGCTTTCCACTGTCTGTACTTGGAAGCTTCGTTTGCTTGAAGGAAAGCATCTGCTTTCTGCCAGCAGCGCTACAGGACCAACAGAACAGTGTTCCTGCCAAAAGCAATACAGCTGGAAAAGCCAGGGGTCTGGAGGTTAAAAGCTTTGTTAAATAGAACCAGGTACAGTAATTGTGGGTTTGGGGGTATTTCACTGTAATTTTAGAGGCAAACATTCACATAAGGAGCTCTCCCCTATACCACCTGCGTGAAATGGTTCAGCAACCAGATACTGTTGCCCTGTTATGTTGCATGCTAAGGCAGCGTGCAAGCTCAAAGCTCGGCAGGGCTTGTGAACAGAACTCACCGAGTAGCTGGTGCAAGTCTCTGAATGTGCACAGATAATAATAAACATATAGGACTGAACTTCTGTTGTTGTTGTTGTTGTTCTGCACCTAAGGACCCAGAAGACATCTACCTCTCCAGTATTGCTATACCAAAGATGTCTGCAGACACAAAAAGCCAAGACAGTGGTTCATCGCTTCAAGTTCTGCATAGTATTTTCTAGGGATTATAAAGACCTAAAGCTCTCCCTGTTCTGGTGCCCTTGAGAATCCCCTTTCTTCTTTATTTGTTAACAAAGAGGCAAGGGACACAGCATTGCATCCTGCTTGGATCTTTGCCTCCCACACTCAGGAATTCGACTAGGAAATCAGTGTATGAAGGGAGAACTTCCAACAGATCTGTCCACAGGGAAAGGCTTCAGCAAGACCTTGATGCTGGTGCAGTCTTTGGGGATTTCACATTTGTCAAATAGTGCCAGATAAATGAAAAGAGGAAGGTTTTGCTGTTGTTTTTTGGCTCATTGTTAGCAACTTATTCATTACACTCAGAGGAATATCCATATTTTTTTTGGCTTTCACCATGACTGTACTCCATGGACAACTGTGCCACTTAAGTCCAGCCACTTTAGCCCTGATTTGTGCTTGGTTTTTTTTTTTCCCTTTCCTCATTTTTTCTCTTGCGAGTACAAACTTCTAAATTTGCCTCAGATTCCAAATTTGCCATGCCTGCTCTCACATACTGACTCTCGCTCAACCATATATCTGTCATTGGATCCATTAGTAAGTACAGTAGTAAGTTCAACTTTCTGCATGTGTTGCTGAGCTTCCTGTATGGTATGCTGGATCTTGAGCAGAGTGGAGGGTTGGGGAGCAAAGAAGAAGTAAGTGTTGTCCCGGTGGTATAAATCATTGGGAACTGGCTTGCTCAGCATATTAATTCAAGCTCTTGACACCCCCTCCTCCACCCATCCATCTCCCCTACAGCAGGGTCACTTGAGTTTAAAGATGTGCTTGTTAGGATGTGATGGGATCCAGAGGGGAGCAGAGATACCTCCCCTATACACATGTACAACTGAAATCTATAGATCTTATGGGTGTGCATCTTTCCAGCTCTACACCATTCAAGGACTGTGGATCTTGCACTCAAACAGCTAAGATTACTTTTACCCCAGAGACATGACCAGGTTTAGGGATCGATCCCCTGCTTTCTATTCCCAGAGAGAAGTAAATCCCTACCATCTTGCCTTACAGCACTGAGCTCTGCAGGCAACTGAGGCAAATGTGTCATTTTTGGATGTACTAAAGAAAGGTTTTTCACTACTCTCAGAGCACTTTGAGCCTTGCTCTAGCTCTCCTACTACTTGGTATGCACCTGAGAGGAAACAAAATGACATTTCTTTTTTCTTTCCCATGCATTCTGATTCATTCCTTCCTTTCAGAAATTCTGGCTGAAAACTATCCATTTCTAACCACGTAGTAGGATTTAGCACCACAAGGACTTGTAGTGCCTTTACCTCCCAGTGACTGCATCTCTAAAACCAGTTTCCTCTTCCAGACTTCTCAAATCTCTCTCTATTCACCATCTGTTCAATCAGATTTCTTGTTAGACTGAGTACCTGTGTTGGCTTTAATCTCTGATGGTGACAGTGAGACTACTGCCCTCCAGGATGGGCTCAAGGCCAGAAGATGCAAATGTCTGTTCTTCTCATGACTCTACCCTTAGCCTGTCACAATTTTCAGACATGATGCCTACCATTAAGAATGGTCTCTTCCTCAAGGAAGTGACTTCACTGTCTGGATGTTGGACTCATGCAAAAACTGATGCTGGGGTAGTATTAAAGGCTCTCAAACTCACATTCAGTGAAATGTCCTATCAGATCGCTTTGCCCTTCAGGAAAAGCTTGGCACGATGGACATGTCTTGTAAACATGCTCTGCAGGTCAAGAAATGCAAGCTCTGAGAAGCTGGGGGTAGAACGCAGGTGCCAATATTATGGGCTAATAATTGCAAATGTTTTGTTATTAGCCTCCCATTTCCTGACACTGCTGCTGCCCTGATACCTCACT
This sequence comes from Athene cunicularia, assembly GCF_003259725.1. Taxonomy (NCBI): domain Eukaryota; kingdom Metazoa; phylum Chordata; class Aves; order Strigiformes; family Strigidae; genus Athene; species Athene cunicularia. The sequence goes on along the minus strand of NW_020799095.1, from coordinate 8,229,096 downwards.
TCGCATTTATCCTCTCCGCACAGTTAACTTGGCTGTAACTCAAAAGTCTGCCCTACCTTCGTTCTTGTTCACATCCACAAAATCCTTTTCCTCAGCTGGGGGAGTGCTTTTAACCTCAAGAGGTGGTATATGCTAATGCTTAAGGGAGAATGGCTTGTCAGCTGCTAATGCTTCCCCACAGCTGTGTAAACTCCGGGTGCGGGCAGCTGTTCCCCTCCAGATCTATCTGCAGGAGCTGGGAAGCCTGGCACCCTCAGCTATTTGTTGCCAGCCCCCAGTTCAGCCCCTAAACCAGGACATGTGGCTGTCCCTGAACACACTGCAGCACCGAGATGGATGAACTTATGCCGGGAAGGGTGAAGCACTTGTGTGGCATATTCAGAGGGACACTAGTATCTTCCATCTCTTTGTCTGGTTGCAAAGAGACATCTACATCTTAAGGCTATCTGTGTCTAAGTGCTGACCTTCCCCTTCTGCCTCCTTGTCATTCCCTGGGGGAACTGGACAGAATGCTTCTTCCTCAGGGCCATGCAATGTAATTCCCTGAGCATCCGCAAACTGTGACCCTCGGAAGATGGCAAGTGCCCTCCGATGATTTTGTGTTACATGCAGCACTAATCCTGACCTGCTTTCAGGTGCTGCTCTCTCCCGCAGCTGCCCTGATCAAGGCAGGTCAGTTCCAGAGGTATAAATTGAATGCTGAGAGAGAAAATGGAGATATTTCTGCACCATCCTTAGCAGGGAACAGGGACGGTATGAACAATGATAATAAGCTTCTTTATGAGAGTAAATGAATGCAGGGTGATAACCAAAGTTTCTGAGTCATGTGAGTATTTATTGTGTTTCCTGTAGGGAAAGCTGTAAGGTGGACTCAGAGGAAGCTTTTGCTACCTTGCATCGTGTAGTTCCTCCAGACTCAGGTTACAGGATGAGGCTGTTATGTGCTCCTGGGATGTGCAAGAGGCTGGAGCCTCAGATCCCAGCTTGTCTGCAAAGTCTCTGGGAACATGAAGTGACCCATGAAGAGGCCCTTCCCCTCCTTGCTGCTCTGTGAGGGAGCCAAGGAGGGAGAAGCTCTTGCCTGGGCAACTTTCCCTGGCAGTGGGAGTGGGTGTCTGTCTCCTCCCCTGTGTGGGACCCGGATGGCACCTGTGCCATCCTTCATAAAAGCGGACTTACAAAAGCAGCCCATCACTTATGTCACAGTCCAAAGCCTCTCTCATGTGCCACTGGGAAAACAGGCAGCTGAAGGCCTTTGGGTGAGAGCCTCCTCCCAGAAAATGCACCCCAAGGAGCCGCCTGCTTCTCAGAGGCTGTTCAATGTCCCTCAGGGACGTGCTTCTTCTCTGGGCCCAGAAGGGCCCTGTGCCTGCTGGTGTAAATCCTTCCCTGTATACCTCTGCCATGGGAGCTATAAATAGGTTGGGGGATAAGACAAAGGGAAGCTTTCTTAAAATGAAGGATGCCATGGGTACTGTTTGCAGGAGTGAGAACTTTAGAGGGGAGGCAGGAATTCGGAGACATTTTAAAGCTGTTGCTTTGGCTGATGCTGTAGGTCTCAGAGAGGGGAATGCTGTCACTCTGAGGATCTTTTCCCTGTTTCACTTTACTAAAGCAGGGTGTTGTCTCTCCTTTCAAATAAAACTCACATACATTTACGATGATGGATGGCTGCTGGGAAGAGAAGTTTGTATATATTCTGTTTGCTAGCCGCAGAGCAGTGGAGTCGCGTTGAGCCTGACAGCCCCTTTTGTGAACCACTGCCTGGCAGTACAGATGCTCATTTGTTTAAATAAAAGCAGCCAAGGGGCTTGTGTGGTCTCCGCAGTGCAGACCCTACCCTTCCTCGGTGTTTCACAGCTACCGGCCTTTGGATGCTACTGCAAGTCAGAGAAGCAAAAATAAGGAAGGAGGGAGTGAGCCTCAGGAAGCCAAATCAAATGGCGGTAGCAGCATCTCAGGAAGCTCGCCCAAGGTGGTGGGGTGCAGGGCAGGTGAAGAAGATCAGAAGCGTAGGAAATCAGGGAAACAGATGTGGCCATGCCAGGCTTCGGGGAGGGAGCTCCTGAGATGCAGGGCCGGCATTCCCATGCGTTCCCATCTGGCAGTGAAGGAAATTATGTAAAGTGGAGGGGCCAGGGGCCCCTTTTCTTTTTTTTTTTTCTTCCAATTCTTTTCTCCCCTCACTTCCCATGATGCAATTAAACAGCCATTGCTGACATCATCATGTATGCACGCTGAATGCAGCCATTGTGTCTCGGCTGTGGTGCTGTACTATATATAGATTAGTTGCCAATCTCTTCTATGTATCAGCAGGGAAGACACCCAAGGAATCAAGTGAGCAGTTGCACTGTAGGACTCCTGGCTTTTGTCCTGTGGCCTCAGGATATGATGGACTATACAGTGGCACTAGAAATAATCAAAGATAAGTGATTTGGAGACCAAGCCAGGAAACTTTTGAAGGATTGATTTGCAGCAGTGGTAGGAAAGCAGCCTTCTAGGTTGTGATGCATGAAGCAGAAAGACAGTTTGACCCAAGCATGTTGCTAGCTTCTTTTGTGTAAAAATAAATGGTTAGTCAATCATCTCCCCTCACCAGTTTCTGTGCCAGGCAACATTAGATAGCTGCAGATCCTGATTCCTTGGCCTTGGGTAGATGGAGGAAAAAAATCCACCAAAGAATTGTGGGTTTGGCCTTCTGGGCACTTGAGGGGACACAGTCAGTGATGTCCCCTCTGCATGTTGTAAATGCACCCTGCAATCCACTGTGCAAAGACCAAGCGGAGTGCCTGTCTTAGCACTGCCAGTGGCATGAGAGGGTGAGCATTTGGGGAGGACTGCTGCCATCATGTACCAGGGAACCTCTTCCATCCTGAGCCTGTTCAAGTGATCTTGACAGCACTAGGTTAGGGAAACTGGGACTCGCATTTCCAATGGCAGGATTTTCTTTTGCAGCAAGAGGTTGGCTCCTTCTGCCTCGCCCCCGCCCAGCCCTTTGACAGGAGGCGCCAGGAGGTGGCTGAGCCAATCTAACAGCTCAACACTTCAGAAAGGGGCAAGTCCTGCTCCTTTCCTCTAGCTCCTGCTCTTTGCTGCTTGTCTCTGGACACCCAGGGCAGTTGACAGCAGGGGCTGATGAGTGCTTGAGCAGAGGAGGTGGTGGGACCAGGGAGCTGGACCAGCAGGAGAGGGTTGGGGTCCCTGGAGGTAAGCAAACCCTCCCTGTTCATCAGAGAGCTGTTAGATTGATTCAGACAACAGACAATTTCAGGGTGTAAATTGACCCTGAAAGGAAAGCTTTGATGTTGGAGGCTTTTTTTCTTTCTAGTTGACTTCACTCCAGGCCAAATTCCAACTAAACTGTGGCCACTAGCAGCTTTCTCAATCATTTCATGAAGTCCCATACCAAGGTGATGAGACCGAGTGCTGCCCCAGCCCCAGGCACTCACCTTCCTGCCCTTACAATGCCCTTGGGCCAGTCACAGCATCTCTGTTCCTAAGAGGTGTTCAGATTTTCACTCAGTAAATGGTACTTTTTATTGCTGTGGCTCCTGCTAGGCATTTAAGAACAAGCCAGGTAGAGATAAATTCTTGTAGTCCCTGCAAGAGTGGCTGTTGCATTGGTAGCAGTCAGAGATGAGGGTGGGTTTGAAAATCTTCAGGGATGGAGGTTCCCCAGCCTCCCCTCTGTGCCCCTGTTTCTGTTTCTGACCCACTTCTCACAACAAAGAAGGTTTTCCCTTATGTCCAGGTAGGATTTCCCTTCCTGCTACTCATGACTGCTGCCTCTTTTCCTTCCAGACTTCTCAGGCTAAATAAACTCAGTTCCCTTAGCTTTTCTTCACACATCACGCTCCAGTCCTCTAACCATCTTAGTGACCCTCTACTGCACTTGCTCTAGTATATCCATATCTTTCTTGTACTGGGAACCCCAAACTGGACACAACACCCCAGGTGCAGTCTTGCTACTGCTGAAAACGGGGAAGGATCACTTCCCTTGACCTGCTGGTTACACACTTGCTGATCCAGCCCAGCCTGGAGTTAGCCTTCATCCCTGTGAGAGCACACTGCTGGCTCGTGTTCAGCCCATTGCTCACTGGGACCCTCAGGTCCTTTTCTGCAGAGCTGCTGCCCAGGCAGTAGGTCCCCACTGTTGCAGGGAGTTGTTCAAGATGAAGTGCAGGACTTTGCATCTGTCCATGTTGATCTTCATGAGGTGCCTGTTGCCCCATTTCTCTAGCTTGTCCAGGTCCCTCTGAATAGCAGCCCTGCTCTCCAGGGTAATGACCTTCTCCTGCTTTGACATTGTCTGTGAACTTGCTGAGGGAACATTATCTCCCATTGTGCAGGTCATGGGTGATATTGGTGTAAACCAGTTCTGGCCTCGGTATTGATCCCCAAACTCACTGCTCATAATTGGCTGCCTGATGGGCTCTGAATCCATGACCACTCCCTCTGGAGCCTAAGCATCCAGACACTTTTTCCCTCACTTCCTCATCCATCCATGCAGCACATACTTCCTCAGTTTGACTACAAGGATGTTACTGGAGACCATGTTGAAAACCTTGCTAAAGCTAAGGAAAGTGGCATCCACTGCCCTCCTCACCTCTGCAGACCAGGTCGCTTATTCCATCAGGAGGTCAGGGAGGCTGGGTCAGGCACATTTTGCCCTTGGAGAACCCATGCTGGATATTTCTAATCACTCTTCTGTCCTTCGTGACATGGACACAGAGTCCCTCAGGACTTGCTTCATAATTTTCCCAGACACAGGGTTGAGTCTGACCAGCTAGTCCTTCCCCAGATTCTCCTTTCTGCCTTTGTTTTTTTTTTGAAGGCAGGAATCTTTCTCCAGTCGTCAGGGACCACTCCTGATTGCTATGATGAGAGAACATGGCCTCACAGAGACGTTGACCATCATCCCCAGCACCCTCAGGTGCATCCTCTCTAGTCCCATGGACTTCTGTGTATGCGACTTACCTCTGTGGTCCCTAGCTTGACCCTCCTGTAGAGTGGGGTGTGCCTCCCTCCCCTAGTCTGTGGAACCAGGCTGAGACCTTGCCAATAAAACTGAGGCAAAGAAGGCACTGAATGAGGCTTCTCCAGGTCCATCATCAGGTGTCAGATTGGTAGGAAGCTGTGTGCCAGGGCACATCACAGCTTGATGGGGTTGGCATCTACCCCATACACCACCCAGGAAATTAGATGTCATTTAAGTACAGAGCAGCTCATTACAGTTCTTGCCTGACCAGATGAACTCTGCCTTTCTCTCAGATGGCAGCTAAAGTTGCTGCTGTGGAGTAAAACCATCTCAGTTTATATGGACTGCAAGTCAGCACGGCACCAGGTCTTCCCCTAGCACCCAGCCTTGTGTACACCTCATGGTAGGGGACAGCAGAGTGGTCCCCAGCATAACTCCAAGCTATTCAGCATGTCTCTAAGTCTGGATTTGAGACAGATTAATGCCAGCAGTGGTGCGTGTGCATGTGTGTTGCATTTTCCATCACGACCAGGTGTGCTTTGCACTTACCCAAGCAGACACCAGAAACAATATCATGGTTTATGTCTCACCAACCAAATCCAAATAGGATAGTACATGAGCTGATGCTAACGGCAGACCTCAAGTCGGGCATTGATCGACACATCAGACACAGACCCGGTGGAAGCTGACTGAGGTACAAAGCAGCTTTCAAGTAAGATAAAAGGAGCAAGTGAAGATCCCTGTGCAGCATGATCACTACTACTGTAGAAGCCACCACTCATAGCATCACTGCAAGCATTGCGCAGCCTGGAAAACAGCAGCCCAGCAAAACCCCACATACTGCTTATGGGGGACAACACAGGACAGTGACAGTTAATGACTACAATTAAAATTGCAGAACTTTTGAAGTTTGACCAGTGGCCAATCCATGGTGTTACAGTCTACTTTTCAAACAATTTAAAAAATCACTGTATTGGGATTACAGATGTTCCTCAAGTGGAAGAAGACACATTATCCTACACTATTGCTACTGTTAGTAGCCTGATGTGTTTCCATTTCTGCTTATGGCTATCTTCACCAGTAAAAATAAAAAAAAAACAAAACAAAACTGAAAACCAGCATCAGAGCAGACAGAAAATACCGTGGTACTTCTGGAGGTACGAGGGAATGCTTTGTATTTCCTGGATGCAAACAGTATTTCTACTTGGTAATAGCTATGCTGGAACCGATTGTCTTTCAGTCATTGTCTTTTTAAATCCCAGATACGTAAAACCTATATTTTTTTAATTGATTTTATATCTTTTCTTGATGTAGCTTGATACAGCACCCTAAAAGCTTCCACTGAACTGGGTAATTATATTTTGTTTTTAAGCCAGAAAAGTTTTAAATTTCCCATAATGTTAAACAGCTCCCAAAGGTACTTTGAATATTGGCCAAAAGCACAGCGTGGGGATGATTGGGTACATGACTGTCAAAACAAAACTCCCAGAGCACTGAGCACCCCTAGGAAACTGGGCATCTTGGGAAAATGAAAACACCCAACTCCGACAGCAGGAGCTGAGGGTTGAGGCAGCATCTGCCCTGCCTCAACTGCCCTTGGGCACCTTGCCGTGTTGGCCCTGGCAGGTAGCTGCTCTGCACTGAATTTGTGTATTTGTCTTTTAAGATGAAGTTTTGTTAAACTTTTATTCTCTGACTGCACAGATGCAGTTAGGAGAAAAGGTGATAAAAACTGTAGTTCCTTAGCAAGGAAACAGAAAAAACACTACCTTTTCGCAAAGCCCGAAGCTCTGACTCTCTCTCCACGTGGTATACCGAGGGTGTCTCCAAAACCCCGTAAATAGCTATCTGATCCCAGCAACAGTGATCTGCAAAGCTATGAAGCTGTCTCTGCTTTTCAGGTTTCTGATGCAAGCGACTTACGTAATACCTCAGGCTTGCAGGTACAGGACCCGTAGCCAGGCCATAAAGGCTGAATGCATATCTTATCCACCTTGAGGCCAAAATAGCCTGACCTTTAGATGATCTTTGGAAGATGATGAATAATGTATTGCATCTCCCAGAAGGCTGATTTCTGCCCATAGAGTAACTGACGGTTTTCCTGACATCAACCAACTGTGTCAGCTTGTATCTTTTTGAAAAAGGTTGTTGAGGAGAAAAACCTGTAAGGTGGAGGAAGGACTGCTTCAAAAAGAAGTCAAAAACTATTGCAGCCATCAAATGGGAGTGACTCCTGGGACAGCCCTGCCACCATGCAATGCCTGCAATGTCGGGATTCTCCTGAGCACAATAAAATATATCAAAGAAAAAACATCAGCAGGACTGGAGAGGGACAGCAAGAACCAAGGGCAAGGAGAGCACTTCCGATGAGTTAATCAGCGTTGTGCTGTTGTTTGTGGCTGAGCAGACCTGTGAGCAAGGGCATATATTTATGAGATTATTTAGAAATTCCCAAAGAAGCTCTCTTTGTTGGCAAACAGCAGCACCGAGCCAGCACTGAGACACATACTAGCTGCTGTGAGAGATCTTTTAAATGTCACTCGTTACGGAAAAGGCTTACAGGATAAAGTCCAAGTCCTTCTGTTCAAAGAAATCTCCAGGACTGCTTCAACCTAGCCGCCTGCCATCTCTGTCCATTTCCCACTGGGCTGGGGGTGTCCCCAGGCGCCCAGGGGGCCCTGGGGCCGGTTGGGTCTCGGCAAAAGAGACCAGCCAGGTCTCGGGTCTGTGCAAGGGGGCTCCCCTCAGGTTGTGGACTCGCACCCTCCCATGGCTTGTCTCCCTCTGTTCTCCCTTTTCCTGGAGTTGCCATTAAAAAGGCCCAGAAAGAGCAACCTTCTGTCAAGAGTCACCAGAGTGACTCTTAAGCCCAGAGGGAATTTTTAAAGTGATTTCATGCTTAGAAGTTTACACCTCTTCGGGGACAGGTAAAGCTCCTAAGCCCTGTGTTGGTGCTTTTGAGAATCCTGTGCCATGCCAATCAGCCGCAGACATCTTTGCAGAGTAAGAATAATGCTGCTTGGGTTTCCTCTGTTTTTCTGAGCTAGACCATTTGCTGGCAGCAAGCCCTGCGAAACGCCTGAGCTCTCGCCCTCACAGCACAGCATGGACAGCAGGAATGGGCTGCGCTTCCTTCTGGTGTGTTTTTTGGGCAGTGCAGCTCTTTGATGCTCTGTCCTGCTCCCCTTGCCCTCTTCTTGGCACTCACCAGCACTCCAGTGGGCTGTCTGCCTGTTTGCTCTAGCCTGGTGCTTGCAGCAAGACTGGGGTTGTCTTAAATGCTTTTAGTAGTGGGGTGGCCACTATTAAGTGAAAATACACCTCTTAAATGAAAATATATATTTAGACATGGCAAATGCCTTATCTAAAGGGGCTTTCGGTGAACAGCTAAGTTGCAGGGAACCACATTTTCTGCCAGCATAACTTCACTAGAGTCAATATAACATCTTCTAAGAAAGCCTGTGTGAAGGGGATCATATCCTTCAGCAGGATTGGAACTGCTTGGAAATAAGAGCACAGACTTCTTTTAAAACATAATAAAAAGAGTGTTTCTCTATGGCTTATTACATATTCCTTATGCTGAAGCTGACACTGTTTATGTTCCTTACGTGCTTTGCTCAGTTATGATCTTAAGCACTTGTATGATTTTAAGGACCTGGAGAGGCTGGCTGGCTTCACTGGATGCTGTTTGTGTTTAACGTGATGAGGGGGGTGATGCTGCTGATATATGCTACAGTCTAACCAGGTAAAACTACTGGTTTTGGCTCAAGCATTTTGGTCTCTTATTTCTCTTGGGGCTTTATTTTCTGAGGTGGTTCTCTGAACCAAGTGTTACTCCAGAGTCTTCTCCATGCCTCCATCTTGTTGGGACTTGCTGCTTAAACCACGTGGGAATGAAGGGCTGTTTGACTTGCCAGTCTGCCTTAGGCCTGCTGTGATCTTTTAGCAGCTTGGGTGACAAAGCAGGAGCTGTGGCTTCCAGGGTCTGTGTTGCTCTGCAAAGAAGCTGAGAATGCTTACCTGGAGGAAAGCAGGGACAAGGGACCTGGGGATTCAGTGTCGTCACTGAGGGCAGTGGGTAGGAGAATGGCTCCACTATATATCTCTGAGTATACCAAACCTTTACAGGAGAAGGTTGCTGAACGTGGCTCCCCCTGTTTTTTTGACCAGCGGGTCTGTGCTCATACTCCCTGAGGTCAGGGTGGGCTCCCATTGCTCCCCTGCAAGCAGCATTCACTTGGCTGAGCTCCGGCTGGGGCAAAGCCCACTCCTGGGGCCGGGTGAGGTGGACACAAAACCTTTCTCAGCTGCTCTTCAGCCAGCATCTTCTATCACAAGGAAAGATGACAAATTGTTTGTTAAATTATTTAAGATATTACTGACTGGTTATGAATTATTAAAGTGTTTATTACTTACCATTTGGATGGCAACTCAGCACAGAAAATCACAAGCCTTTCAAGAAACCTGAGGCCAGCCATGGCTTGCCAGACATGCTGGGGACTCTGGGGTGAGCCGAGGTGGTGGGCGCAGCAGCATCTGGTGTGAGAAAAGGCACTGCTAAAGCCTGGAGCATGTTGCAGCCTGCGCTGCTGCAGATGGCTTTGCCACTGGTGCTGCAGTCTCACAACCTCCTGCCACTCCTCCCAGTGCTATTTTTATTTGATATTTGCATGATGGCAGAGCTGGGACCCCTTTGTACCATGCGCCATATGAACACACCGCAGCGACAATCCTTGTCCCAATGGTTTGCTCCTTGTTACTGCAATTTTCTTATTAATTAAATTATCTTTAGGTAGGAGAGGACACCAGTAAAGCAAGAATATGCTAACTCTCATCAGCAAATGCATATATTTGTTTTATGGTTTTGCTCTGTTAAAGATACTTGAAGTTTTTTATACCAGCCCTTTTTTTCCCTCCTTTCCAACCTCCCCCATGTTTGGGGGTTTTGCTTTCTGTTTTAATTTTCTCATTCCTTGAAACTGTAATCACGTGCTGATCATTAGGACTTCTGTTCAATGCATACTTATCCTTTGTGGTCACCATTCAAGAGTTGAGATTAGTGATCAAAGAAAGAGTGTAGCTTATCATCCAATGTTATTTTGAGAAAGACAAAGCAAGGAGATAAAAGTAGCCCGTTTGGACATGCAGCTCTGCTTAACAATACCTCCACATCACTGTCGAGACAGTCAGGATTGGGCATGTGGTTAAAATGTAACTCGTTGGAGCAAAAATTCTGCTAGTGAGTTCTGACTACCTAACATGGCTGCTAAAAAAGGAGAAGAGGTTCACAATTACACTTTTGGCTGAGTAAGAAGAGTTTGATTTGCAGGCATACATACATGATGACATCCATCATCCACAGGGTAGCCAGCAATTGCTGGAAATCTCTGAAAGTGTTTGTGAATACAGTCAACCGAATATGTTTGTCCTTGAAATGCACTGTTTCTTATTTAGTATCCTGTGTTCATTTTTCCTCCCTTGCAAACATTTCAGTCATTCAGCCCAGGAACTGATTAAACCACCCAGTAAACACAGTACAGATGTCAAAGTGAAAAATTCACAAGCTATTCATAACAAGCCATCTGCTGAAAATAATTTGTCTAAACTATTTGGGGAAAATTTACGAAGTAATGAAACCGCTCAGAGATATTTGGGAAGATTCTAATTACCAAAAATCAAGAGAAGGCGTAATGATATGTTTTGGATACAACTGAAATCTTTACAGCTCGTTGCAGGATTTGGGATAATAAATGCTCTTTGGCCTGCCGTGCTAATTACCGGCTGCTCAGTTTTGAAGCACGTAAACCTGTTTCACATTCATGATTACCTTCCAAGAAGGAGCAGTTTGGTGGTAGTCTGTGGTCTGATTTATATTCCCAGGGCGATAAACTGCTGAACTCCCAGGCTATGTTTGGACTACACTGGAAATCCAACCTTCAGAAATTCAAACCACCCAAACAATAACATACAGTTTTGCTCAAGAAAAGGCATACCCAACCTTCAAGAATTTTTCATTCAGGTAAATCATTGTTTCTTTGACCATTCAAAGTGTTTCACTAGTGCCGTATCCCGGTTTTCAGAGCCCATGCTGAATCCTGGAGACAAGCTCTTTCATCTGCTGTGGCTCCAGGAGCACGTTTCTCTGTTCTCTGCATCTCTTCTTCACCCTCGTTTACACACTGGTGCTTTGACAGACACCTGAGCTGTCTAAAGTGGTTTTTGCATGCAAAATGCAGATTCGGGCCCCTGGGAGATGTATTTGATGGTAGATCAGAGATCTCACCTTTAAACCACAAGCAATTTCCTGAAGAAGGCTTAAAGTGAAATAAGAAAGAAAAGAAAAAGATTAGTATCTTCAGGCGACATTTTCCGGCACATCACTTAAATCCTCCTCCCCAGCACACAGGCTGAGTAAAGGTTAATCCTACAGCATATAAAAATCCTATACAATCCACACTCCCTCAATACACACATTTCCAGGAGGAATTCCTCTGACTGAGCATAGCTGGCAGCCACACAGAAAGGTATCTCAGAGCTTAACGGCCACAAGTCAGAGGAGATTTAGGTCCTTCAATCTCCAGAGGATATAAAAGTCACGCGGGGACATTGCTGCTGTGCACATGCAGGATGGGGTCTTCCTTTGGGGGGGGGGGAGCCATGTAGACCAAGAAGAAAGATCTCTCTGAAAGCCCACGCAAAGAGGCAGTTGTCAGAGCTTTCACGATGGGATTAATGGGCCTGGGGTCAAACAGATAGGTATGCGGGTACTTAATGAATTTTTCAGTAGACGTTACATCTGAAGTCTGTACTTACTGAGCCGTTCCCATGTCTCATTTCTCCTTTTCTTTGGAAACTGTCAGTGTAGACTCGTCTAAATAGACTGAAATGTCCATGAGTAGACCCGGTTGCTGAACTTCACCCATGATGAGCACAGGAAGATTTGTTTGATTTTTGCAGTAAGAACTTGCTTTCCATTTTTAAGTGACTTCTCGAAGTCCCAGTTACGGACTTTTAAATAGAGATGAGCTAATGCACTGTCCAGTTGCTCTTGCCACTATCCTGTGTTTGTTGAGAGTTGCCTGTCTGCTCTTTGCCAGCTTAAAAATAAACATCTACAAGTAATATGAAAAGTTGTTCATTTAGAGTATTATTCTGATGCTACACAGTTCAGTGTTTTCCATCTAAAAGTTCATTCCATTCAAATAAAATACATGAAAAAGTGTGGTAGCTAGTGTGAGAGGAGGGACAAAATGAACTCTGACAATACGCCGTGAAATGTTGCTGCCAAATTAAGAGCTTCAAAACCTACTTCTCTTGCTCTTTTGCCTTTTCTTAGCGTAATCTAACGCTCAGCTCGACAAAGAATTTGAGTGTCAAACTCTCATTGAATCCAGTGGGAGTAAAGCACCTGAATACTGCTCCAAAACCTTGGTCTGAGGGTCTGCAGCTCTGCACTGTGCATAACCCCGGCAGGGCTGCGGTACAATGTTCTTCTCTTGCGCCTGGGCAGCGTTGCCTAGCGCCGTACCCTGCATTTGCGATGGGGAAACGGTGGGAAAACGGGGACCACCGGCGCAGGTCTTTGGGCAGAGCCCCCCGGTGCCTTCCCCGGCGGTGGGGCCGGCAGATCGTGGCCTCCACCACGGTGAAGGTCGGTGGGTGCGGAGTGCTCCGGCCCGTCGAGGGGGCGGAGGGGATGCGGGGGGAGCAAACGGGCGCCCGGCGGTGTGAGCCCCTTCCGTTTCACTGCAGC
>NW_020799095.1:8170532-8216315 GCF_003259725.1 Athene cunicularia | reverse complement strand
TCAAGCTGTATTTTTTTTTTTTTTTTTTATATTTTTTTAATAAAACCCACACACACAAAGGAGTGAGAGAGCCCTGAGGAAGCCGAAGGGGAGGTCCGGGCTTGCTGCTGCTGTGCCAGGGGCGGGGGGAGACAGGGAGACACGCGCCTTGGGACCTTTCTCTTGCCATTACAAATATCAGAGAGCAGGATTTCTCCACCCGCCAGCTTTTTCCTGAGGGAGTCCTCCCAAGATGAGGACAGTGGTGCTTGCTCCAGGGCTGGATTCCATGAGGCAAACCTCAACTTTCCCTCCCAACAAGAGAAATTGAGGAAGAGATGAAAATCTGTCAGATTTAACTCCAATCCCAGTCAGAGGCATTTTGGTGGAGTTGCTGAGCCCATCAGAGCACCTGAGTTGGGAGTACTGCGCTTAAGAACAGTTTTTCGGCACAAATAAGCCACTTCCTTAGAGTAACAAAGATCACATTTAATCGCGCAAGTAATGGTCTGCGTGCTGGTGTGAACCAGTCCCAAAGCCCACTGCAAGCATGGGTGGTGAGCGCTGCAATGCAGCTGTGGGAGCCCACGGGCCCGGAGAGAGCAAACTGGAGAGCAGGAGCCAGCCCGTTACTCACATGCTTCCTCCAGGTCTGATCCAGAAGACAGCTCCAACAGAAACAGTGCCAGGCTTTGCTGGTTTCACTCCAGCTGAACTCCTAGGAGGAGCGGATCTTAACCCTACCCTGTTTAGGGCATTGAACATTGCTGTCTTTGTAAGAAGAGACTGTTGATAAGGATAATCCAGCTGCGGTTTTGGAAATGTGATAAATAAATTGTGCTCAAATGGCTGCATTTTAATTGAAGTGGAGTTTGGTGGAAAAAGTATTTTTTAGGAAAAAAAAAGTATTTATTATTGGTTTTAATCTTTTAAGCATGATTACAGACCGTGCAGACAAGCTACTTTTCTTGTGGTGTAAAAGAATCCTCCTAAATGAATAAAGTATGGGATATGTTAGAGCTGAGCTTAAAGCCTAGAAAAAAGAGAAAAGAAAAAAAGCAGAAAGAACACAGTCAAGACCCTGTCTCAGCTCTCATTGCCATCTGAGAATTCATGGTTGGGATCCTATGAAAGAACAACCCCTGGTGGGACAAGAATTAAAATTAGAAGAAGAAGAAAAAAATAAAATACAAAGTGACCCATGAAACCTAGCCCAGAAAGAAGGAGGGTCACCAGAGGAAATGAAGTTAAGGATATGTTTGGAGGGAGTTTGTTTTCTCAAAGCCTTCCGTTTCACTGCAGCTGATTTAAAACGAGTGTTGTGTTTCAGCAGCAGCAGTTGTAGGAGGGTGAGAGGGGAGCCTGCCACCTTGGCCTCTGCCGGCACGCTTCACACGGAGCTGTTTCTGGGACCAGACTCAGAAGCTGTTTCTGGGACTGGACCAGGAGGAAAAGGTGCCCTTCTGCTCCTGCGGACAGAGCAATGCTGCGCAGAGGCAGGCAGAGGCATGAAATGTGTCCCTTAGCCTGGCTGCAGACAAACATGCCAGTTTGTTGCCCAGCAGTTTTCCCTGCTTGCAGAAATGGTCAGCAGTGGTGCAGACCCACACACTGATTTGAGCAGTGCAAGAACTGAAGCAGATTTCGTGTGCTGAGGAGCTGGTGCCATGCCATTAAAGCCTTCCACATGATAAACGCTTATGGAGTCATCATTCTTCCATCAGCTCAACTTCTTCCTTCCCAGATTAATGGCCTCACAAATACACCTATTTGCTTATTTTGTTTACTTCTTGTCCTCATTGTGAAGACAGCAAATCACAAAATTTGTTTTTGTTTTTTTTTGTTTTGTTTTTGTTTTTTTCCAAATTGACCTATTCATCTCACTTACTGTCTTGAAAACATCTCTAGAGGACACTTGAGGAAGCTGTCACAGAGCAGAACTGGCCCTGAGAACTCATGCCAAAAAATCAGCCCCAAGCTGCTGTTCAGCACAGCAAATTCCCACAAAGAGATTGGGGATGAGTGCAGGAGCAGAGAAGGGGTTTCCTCCGGAGGACATGGGCTCCCAAGGCAGAAAGCCAGCATGTTGTGTGGTGGTGGTGGAGAGACAGCTCTACTGCTGGTAGTAACCTTGGTGCAGCTGAGATTTCCATGTCATGGTTAAAATAGTCTTTTCCTTGTGGCCAAGTGATTGTAAAGCAATGCCCTGAAAGCCTGTTGCCTGCCTCTCCTAAACACACCAGGCAACGTGAGGCGTGGGATGTCAAGCCAGGCTCAAAAATCACGTTTTAGCAACTTCAGTGAAAATGTCACTCCTTCTGCAAGTGTACATGGCCATGCAATGCACTCCATTCCCCCAGGCTGGATGTTTTCCAAAGCCTGGGGAGTGTCACAAACCATGAACAGCAGCACTTTTCATCTCAAAGTGCTTCTCCAAGAGGGTCACATCTGGGCTGCCCTCCACCTCTGGGCATAGTCTGGATGCCCATCACAGACCTGCTCTCCCCAGGGCAATCCCACCTGAGCCAGCGAAGCCCTGCTCCTCCACACGCTCCCCCTTTTACCTTCTTAATTACAAAATGCTTCCCTTCTCTCCCTACACCATGAAACTCTGGCAAAAACAAATGACCCCCAGAGATTTTTCAGCTCTTTGCTGGGTCAGGAGGCTTGAACGGAGATGGTCCTGCAGCAGCAGGTGGATGAAGGTGAGGTGGCGCCTGCTGCTCCGTCTTTTCCAGTTGATGGCAGGAGCAGCCACCTTTGTTCCCGGTGCCCCAGGCTCCAGGTCTCCTCAGGGGTGTATTGGGGGTCTATGATGTCCAGTGATGCTAGCTGGAGGTTGCTGACACCATTAAGCAAACACATTTCAAGGGGTGGTTTAAATAATAGATAAATTGCGGGGAAGTTTCTGGTTAGCAAGGATCTTTACACTTGGAATACTAGTACTAACCATGTCTGAAAATAGTGGTGTGGATGGGGAAAAATAAATCACACTGTCAAAAGCCAGGCTGAGTAAATGCTGCAGCAGGGATGTTTCAAGTTCATTAGCTCTTTGCAAAGCCATACTTATACTGAATCAAATAGAAAAATATCTCCAGCGAAGGGGTGCAATCCTGCCATCGTGGTCCAGGGACCAAAGATCCTGGTTGTCCCCTGCCGCAGCACAGGTGCCTGGGTGCTGAGCCGCACTTTGGAGCACAACATCTAACTGTACGTCATGGCTGAGGACACTTTATTGCTTTCTGTCAACACCCTAGCACCGATCTAGGAAGTAATACATGCTTGTAGTGATGTGATCCCTCAGATGACATTTTAAATCAAGCTTCTGTCTGTGGGGAGTCATGAAAGATCCCATGACACCATTTTTATTTCAAGAAGAATAAAGGCATTCATGTCTGCAACATTGGCTAGATTCACTGCCATATCCCAATAGAACATCTTCACATAAACAGCTGAATTAAACTGCAGTCTGGAATAGCAGTCAGAGGTAGGAAACTCAGGCCAGAAACTCAGGAACTAGTTTTACTTCTTCACTAATACTATCTATGTTTAATTGCTCTGAAGGCAGATTTGTAGTATGGCTTCCAAATAATGGTACCATTTCTCCTCAGACTCCAGAGTAATTTTATTTGAATTCTGATGGCTGGTATTTATGTTTTCAAGCCTTGTCGTGACCAGGAGTGTGAGAAGAGAATGAAAAGCAAGCTTCAACCCCTATTTTCAAGGAATCCTGCCAAGCTGTGGGGGTCAAATTGCAGTTTAAAGATTTAAAATAAGGTTTTTGTTCTAAAAGGAGAAAGATTGCACCAGTACAGCCAAAAGACGAATGGTGATAACAATTCTAACACCAGTGGGAACAGCTGATTTGAATTAAGCCTTTTCTCTCAAGAGAGAGACAGCAGCCCTTATAAGGACCACATCTCTGCCATGGTGGAGTTTCTCATGCCCGTTAATAGTTACGACCCTCCCAAAAGCTACGCAAGCTTTGAAAACATTATCCCCATTTTGTGGATGTGGGAGTGTGACCCAGGACCCAACTCAGGAGCTCCCTGAGGGCATGCAGCAATCCTGCAGTTAAGCCAGTACCAAAACTCGTGGGAGTTACTCCCATGCCCTGCTCACCTTCCTTGCCCTACACCAGCGTTCTCCAGGCTGGACCTCACTCCCTGCCCCTTGGGCTGATGAGAGGCCCTAGATGGATGCCCAGCCACTTTGTGCAAGGGCAGAAGAACCACAAAGCTCCTCTGGCTGGGCTGATTTCATTCTCCAAGCAGCAGAAAATAAAGATAAGAAGAAAAAAGGAAAAATCAGCGTGAAGGGTAGAAAGCAAAGCTGTTAAAGAATATGGGCCTGTATACTTACCACAGTCTACAGTGTACTCAAATAACATAGCAAGGATTTTAAAAATCCAATCTTGATCCTTTTATTTAAAAGTAAGCATCACTTGTGAATATATGTCTGGATGAGTTTATTATTTGGTGTTATTTTTAGTTCTTTGATTTGTATATGCATTTTGAAAGTTGCTTCAGCCTCAGTGGGTCTAACAACCCGAGAGGACAGGGAAATGCAAAGCACATTGTTCTTCTATCTTTTCTCCTTTTTAGGTTTTGCATCAGTCTGAGTTTTTGCCAGGTCAGTTTATATTACTGTTAGTTTGGATCTGGGTGGGTGCATCACCGCATTATAAAGATCCAAAGCCAGAAAGCCATAATTTACAGATCATTGTTATTTTATAAGCATACATTTAAGAACCACTTCGAGTGTTTTCATCTCACATTTTCACAGACTCAACAATTTCCCTTGTTGTTAGGAGCATCTGGGGATAAAATCTCTAGATGAACTGCTTACGGCATGACCTGCTCTATTCCTGCCATGGGGTAGGACTTCCCTGTCTTCTGTCTGCCTGCTCGTTCACTATAGCATCTGTTTTTCTCCTGGTTCCCAGCAGGTCAGACTACTGGTGTAAGGGGAGAGCTCTGCTCTCCACAACCACTTTGCCCTCCTCCCAAGCAACGCTACTGGAGAAACACAGAGGTTTAGCATCTCCCACCTGGCACCAGAGCTGTTTATGTGACATATCCCCTCTTCTTTTGTCGAGAAAGCTGCATCCCTCTCTCCCCAGGTCTGGAGTGGCCCCTGAGGAGCAGAAATCCAAGCCCGGGGTGCCCATCCCGCAAAAACTGTACCTTGCTGGAGCCAAGTACTGCAGATGGCTGCAGCTGCTCAAGCCAACTGGGACGGCAGCCGCCAGCCCCCACGCGCCAGCCCCATGGCTCAGGTGTCCTCAGGAAGGAGAGAATTAGTGAGGACTTTAATGATGGATTAGGCTCCTCAGAGTTTTCCCTTTTGCTCCTACCACCAGCTCATCCCATGGAATTGGGCGGTCTCCGGTGTGGGTTACAGCCTGGGACTGCCCCTCGGGGTGGCCACGTCCTCTCCTTGACCTGCAGCCCTGCTGCCTCTCCAAACATCTCCAGGTGGCTGATCCCTGGGGGTGCACTCCAGGATGCCCTGAGGGCATGGGGATGAGAACTCACATGGGGGGTGATGGGATGGGGTTACAACTCACAACCCGCCCTGTCCTCTGCTGTGCAAAGCCTGGGGCTGAAATGGAGCATTTTGTGAAGAAGTCCTCCCCACTCCGTGCAGGGTGGACGTTAACTGGCTCCCAGGATCCTGTCTTATTCAAAATCCATCCACCAGACCATGGGTAGAGCACCCTGCACAAACAAAATGTCCTCCCCTGTGTTTTTAGGCACGTCCCTTCTCCACAAAACCATTGGGATGTTCCACCAAGCTGCAGAAAAATCTGCAGCCGTCTGGGCAGACCTTAATAGCCCTTTAGCCCTGGAGGAATGAGCAACACAAGGTTGCGGCCTTGCTTTCACGCCGCAGAGGGATACATACCATTCCCCCTGTGGTCAGAGTTGCAACCATTAATGTAACCACTAGGAAACTGGAGTTGATGTGACTTGTTGAGTGGTATTTGGTAGGCTTCCTGGCTGGATTTAGATAGCCTGGCAGGCTGCCCTTCCACAGCAGTCATGTGGAAAGCCACAGAGAAGATCCAGCTATTGTGATAATGCCATCTTTCTGAAAAGCCTGTTCAGTGGCTGAATGAGCTCATGTGGATTCAGGACAAAAATCCTATAGTCATACATTGCAAAAATAAGAATTTAAAAAGAACTCATGTATGATTTTTCCCTGGGACTTGTAGATTTGTTGAAATCACCGTGTGCTGAAAGCCAGGAAGACGTATAAGGAGAAGATCACTTTGCATTTACCCTGTTTCTCATCTTTCCTCCAGCATCTGCTACTTGTTGCTAGAGGGAGGTTTGAGATGAGGAGACACACCAGATCTGACCCACTGACATCCTTCTTTAACTTTCTGCTGTGCAGTGTTCATTTGTTAGCCCCAGTTCACTTTGAAGAGCTCAGGAAGGGTCATCTGCCACCCTCCTTGGGAGCTGCTCTGCATCTTCCGAGAATGCCCAGCTGAGAAGTTTTCCTCCTGATAATTCATCAGCATTTCCCAAAGGGTAATTAAAAAGCTTTTGTTAAAATATCTCAGGTCTGTCTTGCTGGATTGAACATACCTTGGAGGCATTAGTTTGCTGCACTGTGGATTACAAACCCGTTCATGTCAAAAAGCCAGGGCATGGTGACCATGCCTTGGCTC
Source organism: Athene cunicularia (assembly GCF_003259725.1). NCBI lineage: Eukaryota > Metazoa > Chordata > Aves > Strigiformes > Strigidae > Athene > Athene cunicularia. The sequence continues at coordinate 8,209,657 of NW_020799095.1, read as the reverse complement.
TCTGTTTTAGCAAAGGTGCCGGGTCCTGAGGAACCGTATTTTGAAAGAGCAGATTCCTCCACTGTTTTGTGGTGTCAGGTAACCAGTGCTGTCCTCTGGGTGCCTGACATTAGGGGAGATAATCCCACTTCTGCGGACGGGAAGAAAGTCTCCTCGTATCTAAGCCAAATGGCAAAGCAGCAGAAAGAAAAATGAGCTGCATATTTCAGAGGTATCACATCACGTGTTGTGAAGAGCTACCCATGCAAAATGGATATTTGTCCCTGGTTCCTCTCTTAAGCAGAGTTCACTACCAGATCTTTACCAGCCTTTGAGCAGTGGTCCAACATGTAGAACTAAGTACACCAAGTCACATTGTAATTTGCTGAGCAAAGGTCTAGGTACATGAGAAGGCTGAATTGTCTTCAGGAGGGCATGAAATCATGGCCAAACTACCTGTGCAGGTTTTACCATTGCTTGATAACTGCCCATGGACGCTTCACATACACCCCCCGGGGAGAAAACCAATCTAGCCAGGGACTGCAAAGAATGATACTTTATGTTTGCTGTGGGTAAAAGGCATAGAGGGATTAGCAGCACGATTGACAAGCCAGAAGGAGTTCAACCTGTGACTGCTCTTTGTGTAGATACAACCTCAGAAGACAAACCTCTGGCCCCAGAGGTTTGCTTTGAATTTGCTGCTCTACAAGTGCAAACAGTTCAGTAGGGAAAATGCACCCAAGCTGATGGCTCCCAACCCTCCCCCTCCTCGAGGTGCGAGGCAGCAGGAGCCCAAAAATCATAGTTGCAACTCATCAACTAATTGAACTACATCTGCCACAGGAACAGCTGCACGCTGGTGACTGCTGGGATATGAAGTTCCTTGAGGACAGCTGATGCAAAACTCATACTTTAGAAAGCTGGTGGAGTTTAAGGAGTTCATGCCAAAATGCCATGAGGCATCATTATTTTTCACAAGATGTAGTTTGAACTGAGCTCAATTCTCCTTTAGCCAGTGTGATTTATCCCTCAGTATTTTCAGTCTTGTCTAAACCAGGCTTCTCTCAGGAAGTTTTCATTTCCAGCACATATTTTTCTTCATGGTACAAGTAAGAGGAGGTGGGACATTCTCATAGTACAGGCCCTGGGCTGACCTACAGGGTGTGCTGAGTCCATTCGTAGCTCAAGCCACAGACCCAGTCTGCATGTAATTATGCCACTTGGAGCAGAAATTTGAAGCAGATGGGGCACAAGTGTCTTGGGCTTCTGTTGAATGTATCAGGATTTACACTAGTGCACACTATGGGCATGTGCTCTGTGTACCAGAACCCACTGCACTGTACACTGCCATGTTCTAGGTTCCCCTTCTATGAACTCTGCAATGTTGCTGCTGCTGCTTGTGGGTAAATGCCTGAGGGTCTGGCCAAGGTCAGACAACGCTGTGGAAAAAAACCTTGAGAAAAACATCCAGAACTCGGCTTGCTAGCGCAGCTCTTCATCTGCCCAGAGAGGTCATGCTGCACATCACAAGGTTGAGGTCCAGCCTCCTCGCGAAGGTTCAAGCTGCCCAAGCTGCTCAGCACAGATGGACGTAGAGGCTAGTTTTCCTTGCACAAGCAAGTCAGCTTTTGGGAAAAGTTTTCATCACCTTTCAGAAGAAGTTGCAATCTATACAAATCGTAGATTTTTTTTGGACTGGACACAAGGTAATCCTGTGACTGCCAGTGCTGACACAGCCCCATGTACTTCGGCAGTCACGCAGCTGACAACATGCTGTTTGGCAAATGACCCCCCCTTGACTCTGGTGGGAAGAGTGAGCCTGTGACAGCCCCCCTTGCTCAGCAAGAGCAAGATTACAATCCTCAGAATAGCATTCCCTTCTCACCAGCGGCATGGGGCTGCTGTGCTAGGGCACTGAGGCCAGCACGTGCAGTGCTCAAGATTGTAAAATCAGTCGTCAAAGTCTTTGGGGCGTTGCTGTCCCTGGGGGGTCCCGGGAGCCCGCAGGGGTCTTGCTGCCAATGTCCCTTTCAGCTGAGGCACAACTGTGGGAGCCCTATGGGAATGGCACCCCCTGAGCCCCCATATCCTTCCCTGGGACTGCATGTGGTCAGCCATCGAGCGGTTTGATTTCTGATGTCCCGGAGATGGACCTGGGAGACTGAAGGGTAGGTGGTGCATTGGCATCTATAGTTCTAGCAAGAACTGATCAATATGAAGAATAAATAAAATCAATGGATCCCATTTTACAAAACACACGTCAAGAGGGTGCGAGTGCATTAAACCTGCGGTCTCATAACACTGCCTTGCCTTTCCTCCACCTGGTCATGTAGGATGTTTCAGAGATGATGACCCACACAAATCCTTTTGGACTACAAGCAGGGGTATCTGCTGCCTGGAGACACCTTACAGGTTTGAAGATACCCATGACCGTGACCTTTCTTGTGCTCAACCACATGAGAGCTCATGCCACACCTAATGTTTTCACATACCTCTTGGCACCACCAGCCAGGCTGAGACAGTCTCCTATAGAAACTTTTTCATCAGTTTGTATGGCAGATCCCATCTGAGACAAAGAAACTTCCTACTGTAAGAGCTTGGTTTTAATTTTTTAAAGCAGCTCTTTGATTTATTTGACAAGTTAAAGTTTTTTAAGGATCCTGAGGCAAAACTCACCTCAGATGGTGGATCCTGGTATTGCAGATGAAGCAAATAACCAGTGAAATGACATGCACCAGGATTCCTACACATCATTACGGAGGAAGGCATATGCCCAGAATAGATTTTAAAAGTACAGAAGCAGAAAAATGCAGAAGTGATGATTTTAAAGCAGAGAATATGCCTGTTTAGTAGATACTGATTCTTGTGTAAAGAAAAAGGGGTATTATTTTGAATATACTCTTTCAGAGTGATTTGCTAGTATTAACATTCCAGATTTTAGGCAAGTATCAATATAATAAAAATATTTAGTTGAAAAGTATAACAAACCAATCCTGTGCTCATTAGCTGCAAATTCAGTTCTACCATGTCAGCTTCTTCACTGTTTTTAATTCCTGTTTTCCACTGCCTCTTATACAAGATAACTTTTATTTACTTAGTTTAATGATAAACTTATGCAGAACTTAATTCAGCTTTAGCACAGTGGTGGGAGAGGGTGGGGGCAGCTGTGTAGGATGCAAAAGTGGTGCCATGGCCTAGGTGGGGGAAAGGGATTTGTGTGGTGAGCTGAGTCCTGGCAGGAGCAAGCAAAAGGGGCATTTTGGTGAGACCCCCGTGCATCCATCTGGGACACTAGCTGCTGGCAGGACAGCTTCTGCAAAGTGCGGCTACTTGCCTCATATTTTCTGTATGACAGCCACCACCTCCCTGTGTGCCCCAGTTATTTTGGGCAAGGTTGGGTGGACTGGTATGGAGATGACTGGCTTTGAAATCCTCCGCTGCACTTTATAAGGAAGGATCCCAGGTATGCAGGAGGAGGGCCAAGGCGCAGAGGGAAGCGAAAGGGAAGTGCTGGGAATGAGCAGCTGGAGCTTTTTAGGTTAAAAGCAGTGGACAAGAGCAAAGCAGGGGGACAGCAAAGCACTGAAGGCACTGCTACAGTGCTGAATATTTCAAGCGGTTAGAATAACCATTCACACCTCAGAAATGTGGAGGTTTATTTAATACATCATTTTTTCCCCTCTTGCCCCCAGCCCTGGAGTGGAGGGAGCAGCAGCACTTCGCACACCCAGCAGAGTGAGAGGCTCTCCTCCCGTGCTGATGCTGTGTGGCATCCCCAGAAACCCAGACCCCCTCTTTCCCCTCTGCAAAAGAAACGTGTTCTCGGAACTTTGCCTGCAGTGATCATGCTTCACCAGCTCCTGCATCCACAGGCATCAGCCAGGATGTGGTGCAGGTTTTGTCTGCCCGCAAGTGCACTGAGCTGAAAGCACCCAAGGATGGGGTTTGCTGTGCTATTGCATTCTACTACTTCAAGAAAATCAAACTATTGAGTAAAATGCTCCTGATAGGAAACAATGAAAACCTGCAAATGTAGAGCACAGAGCGGGTTTTTGTTACTGTGCCAGCCTGGTACACATTGATAAACAGTGAAATAGGGTGTCTTCTGCTGCAGCTTCCATAAATGCAGACTGTTGGGGTAGAGTTACTGCTGGCAGAGAAAGAGGATGCTCTAAGTGGATCTTTGGTTGGACCCAGAGAGTGGATGTGTGCTCCGTGCTGCACCGAAAGGAAAGACAAGGCAAAGCATGAGTCTTGACTCATGCTCGTGGAGAGCACATATGCATTAAAAACAATTCTCCAACATTTTCAGAAGTTATTTAAGCAGAGGAAAAGCAAAGGAAGATGGTGGGATTTCTCACCAGATGGGAAAAATGAGACAGTAATTGCAAATACACTGTATCCTCTGCCTTCCCTGCTCCTGGTCTTGAGTTCCCAGCATGAAACGCACAACATCATTCTGTTATGATTTGAAAAAAGTCGGACTGAGCAGCGCAGCTATGTGGGCTGGCCATAGAAATCCAGCACCCATGGGCTTGTGAAGGGAAAATGCTGGATACCTCCCTGTGCCCACCCAGCATGGAGAGTGGTGCAAGCACCCCAAAATCAATGAGGCTCTGGCAGGGGAGCCCTGGTGGAGTGGGTCAGTCCCATGAGGCAATTGCAGCAAGGAGCCAGGGATGGAGACCTGGTCACCCACTGCTGCTTTTCCCCAGGTGAGGAAGGAGCCAGTCACAGGCGGCAGGAAGGCGGACAGGGAGGGATAAAAAGGAAGAACTCCCCAACCAGAGGCCACAGCTGATGGCCGTGCCCAGGGCGTGCGCCCTGGCCGCTTCTGGTCCGGAAACGCCAGCGGGAGGCCCAGCGAAGGTGAGCCATGCAGGGAGAAAAGCAGCCTCAGAGTATGTCTAAGGTCGTGACACTTGACCTTTTAATTTCTTTTCCTCTTTGAAACCTGATTATGACTATTTTTAGGCCCATGCTTGGGGAAGAAGGGGGGCAGGAGTGGTCTGATCCTGCCTGATTGTGTGGCTCTGCTGCTTTCCCTCCCCTTCATGTGCCCTTCTTTGCACAGCACAGCAATGGCCCCACCTGCCCATGCACTCTGCAGAGTCACCGAGTGAGCAAGGTTTGGCACCAGGGTACTTCCACTACCCCAAACCCCCTGCAGACCAACGTCCACCTTGTCCGCAAGGAGAAGGAGCACGTGCTGCAGCTGGTTGGGACAGGGAGCGGAGCTTGGCCACGAGCAGCTTCCAAGGGGGTTCACTCTGGGTGGAGGGGGAAAGACAAGGTTTGGTGCAAAGAAGTGCAGTTATTGCCAGATGTTTGCTCCGTATTGGAATAACCCTGTGTCCGTTGCTGGTGAGCAAGGGACTGCTGGGAAGGTGCTGGAGAGGAGGGAGGACTTGGGGATGTCAGAGGCAGAACACCGAAATCACTGATTTAGAGACTGATTATTACAAAACAACATAGGCTCTCGTTTTCTCCATTTAAGATGGGCAAAATCACGCTTGCAGAAGCAAGGAAGAGGAGGTGAAAAAATCATGGGTGGTGGTAGCCCAGCTGGCTCCAAAGACAACACCCCCTTCACCAAGCATAACATCTATTTTATTTTACCATTTTAGCTTAGCTGAGCAGTAAGAAAATAACAAAAAACTCCCATAACATTCTGGCAAACTATTTTGCCAGGTTTTCTCCCCCTCCAGCTACCCAACTGCTGGGAGCGCAAAGGGGGAAAGCCAGCAGCTGAGCAGGACCTGTCATCGTGGGGGGTGTCCCCAGGCAGGGCTGGGCTCTCCCTGCTCTCCTGCCGGGACCTGGTGAGTGAGTGAGTGTTAGTTCACCCAGTATGAGTTTTGCATCCTATCACCAGTAGGAATGAGGGGTGGAGGCTTTATGATGCTTTGTGATGTTTTACACATTGGTATTAAAAAAAAATAAAATATGCTGAAGGCCACTTTGACGACAGCGTCCGGGAGAGAAGGGACTTGGTTCCCCAGGAATCGGTCCCTGTGACCATCAGCATGCAGCTTTTCAGGGGATGTAAGATCATGCCCTAAAGGCACCCTTCGAAACCCAGGAAAGTGCTGCTTGTCCTTGCTGACATGGCAGAATATCTCTCTTTCTCTTTTTGTTTTTATTTTAAAGCAAAGGTTATCCTGTCCACCCAAGGCCTGACTTATTTCACATGACTCATGTAGTAGTGTCTCACAAAAACATTAAACAAAAAAAACCACCTGGGGCTCTGTATGCTAATATGATATTTACACATTATTTCATATACCCCTAAAACACACACACACACACACACACACACACACAGAGCTTTCTGCTTTTTTGCTTTTTTTTAAAAAGGCCCAGGGTATGGTCAACTAATTCTCTTGGCTGCTTAGCAACAGGCAATTGAGACTGCCTATCAATTCTCAGTTTGTAATAACCTGAGGCAGACCTAGATTTTTGTTTTCCCTTGAGCTTTTGTCTTCCCTTCCCTCTATAATAAATACCAGAAATGTAGGGGCAGCGTGTGTCAGAAATCCCCTGGTGGAATATCTTTCATCGTGCTAGCGGGGCTGCTCCTCTGGCAGGACAGAGCTCCAGGTCTCACACCCTCCTCCCCTTTCTTAAAACATTTTAGAGATGCATTCTGCATTAGACTATGCTTTGCAGTAGATTTGCCTTTAAAATAGTTAAACCCAGACATTTTCTCTTTTGGATTAAGAAGACCCAAAGGGTTCACCTGGACAGACTGAATGCAACCCTCAAGATACACAAATAACCTGGATATTTCTGTCTTTGAATGTGCTATAAAAGAAGACAGAACGTAATTAATTTTGCGGTCTAATGGAACCCTAAACAGTGTGTCCTGCACTGCAACTTAAGGGGCTGGAGTCAAGGGGCCCGGCCATGCTCCTGGGGGGAAGTGGTGGTGGCAGTACACGAAGGCATTAGAAGCACGATGCTGTGCCCTGGCTTTAGAGGAGTGTGGCAGCACACGGCAGTGATGGAGAGGAGGGCTGTTCAGCCCATCCTGAGAGGTACCTGATGGGTAGTGGAGGAGTGTGGCAGCGTTTCTATGGCCAGCTTTGCTGCTATAGCATGCTTTCTCTGAAATCTTTTGGTCCTCCACTGGTAGCACCTTAGGGATGCTGCTTGCTGACTATCACTGCTCTTAGTCAGGATGGAAAAAGCTGCCTGTAAAGCCCGGAGAAAAGGAAAATCTGTGGAGTTAAAGTGTGAGCGAACAGGGGGAGCCTGCTCACCCCTGCCCCATGAGCAGCCCCATCCCCAGAGCTCGTGGCAGCTTCAGGCTGGTGGGGACTGTGTGGTCTTTTCAGGTGTGACCTCTCCATACCAGGTTGACTACAATTCTCATAGCTATCCCATACCAAACCTAAGCATTTCCATTATAAGAAGCATTTCTAGGAGACAGACACATGTTTTTTACAGGTGGTGAGCAGGAGGAACCCAGCCACCCCACATGCCCTGGATCACCCTAGCAAGGGATCAACACCCCTGGCACTGCTCTACAGCCCTCAGCTTCATCAGGGTCACAGGTCTCCCACTCACAGAGTGCAGAGCAAAGCAGCTGCCTGCAGCCGTGCTGTGCTCCCTGCCTGCACTGGCCCTTGCCCCATCTCCAGGCCACCTCCAGCTCTCCTGGATGGGCTCCCTGCAGAGGACAAGCGTTTTCCCCCATGTGTGGAGCCCCGGCTCTGGGCAAGAGGTTTTGCACCAGCCAGCCCCTCACCCCACCAAGACATACCTGCTCACTGCAGGTCCCCAGGCTCCCCAGGCATCACTGGCCCATGACCCTCAGCAGCAGCAGACGTAACATCAGATGTAATATCCTAATTGCAGATGACCAATGTGACCTGCAAGCAGCACTGTCCCTCACAGCCAGGCTGTCTGAAGGGGACCTGCAAACCGCTGCAGGGACGACTGAAATGCTCTCCTTTCGCTGAGGTCTCCACAAGTTCTGCAGACAGACTCTAATCCTTACCTGGTCTCCACCGTATGTACATCACAGGACCAAATGCTGTTTCTCCCCAGAGTTCATGACCTGAATGACAGTCAGAAATCACCAGCAATAACTTTTGCTTTCTTGATCTTTCTGTGCAGATCATCAAGTCCTTCAGATGCTGGTTCATGCTGTTCCTGGAGGTAGCAGAGATGATGGAGATTGGGAAATCCAATAATATGCATGTCTCTCCTTCCACGAGGACCAGACTGAAAGACCATTCAAAACCTTCCCCTTGCAGCAAGAATGGTGCTGGTGCCAGGGAAGGAGGACTGGGGGTCCCCACAGTTCCAGCGCAGCCTGGCTCTGGGCTGGAGCCGGATGATCTGTTCTGAGCTGCCATATCACTTAATATCATCACTCATCCTTTGATGAAAATTTAGCAGAAGATTCAGTTATTTAAAAACCTGGAAACGAATCATAGCAGGGTATACACAGGGACTGGACTAAATATTCATGTAATCAGAGGGCACTGTTGTTCCCACAGACCACTCAGCAACTTTCCGCACCTTGAGTGATAGGAGCATGGGGCACGCGTGCATTGCCCTAGTTGCATGGCTGTGTAAGGTACAATTAGCAAATACACACATATTCACGCATCTCTGGAATATAAAGGCACATTGGGAAAATGCGTGTGTGGAAAAGCAGTACTTTGGATGCTCCAACTAGGTCTAAAAATGACGGTTTTAATCTCACAATGGGTTAATGAATTAGTCACAAGTAAAGCAAGTACAGGAACTAATATTTGGCAGGACTTTTACCATCCCAGGAGGTGCTAAGTGCCTCTAGAGAAAAGGCAGGAGCATTTCTAAAGCTGGAAAGGACAGAGCCTAGCCAGGAATATTAAAAAATCTTTCCCAATTTAAAAAGATGCACAAGAGAGGTGGTGGTGGGGGGTTGTCTTGCATCATACCAACATCCAAATATTGATCTGGCTTATACGGGTACAGAAATCTAGAGCTTCTCCCAGCAACTCTGCCTAAACCAGGAACCACACCAGCATTATCTCTAGGTTTAAGGTCCCCCCCAGCCGCTGGGGGATGCTGCACCCTGCCATTGACCCAGCCCTCCTGCCTTTGCATCCATGAAGACAGGGGTTGATGAGCTCCCCTCAAGCCTGCAGTACAGTGTCACCAGCCGCTCACCCTCCAGGCCACACACGTGTCACTGGGAAAGGAGTGGCTGCTGGCACACTACAGCAGGGCTGCAGCTAAGATGCTTTTGGAGGCATCAGTGTTCAAATATCCAGAGCAGACACTAGAAGGAAAGGGCTGGGTTCAGTCTTCGGCTGTTGTGAGCTCTTCTGCCATGGAAGCAGCATGTCACTGGGAATGCGAGTGGCCAGGACCTTTCTTCAAGAGGAATTGTGCAGGAAAGCCACATCTCCACACAACGAGAATGCAGTGTGAAGTTTGTGGTATTCTTTTCTGAAACTTCTTAGAGGGGCAGGGAAAAGTCACATTGCTTTTGTTGAGTTCAGTTATAACTGTGTTGAAAATTGCACCAATCTACCTTCTTCCTACATACCTCTCCCTGGGCTTTGCCCTCCTGTTAGGGCAGTAAAATTACAGGAGAATGCAAACTCTACCCTTCAAACCAAGATGTTCAGGAAAAAAAAAAAAAATCCACAAAATCTGTGCATTTGACCTGTTCATAGCAGGAATTAAAAATCTACAAAAAAGAAATCCAGGACACTTGGTGCACTATTGTTTGAACAATGATTACTGGATACAAAGCACCCAACAGGGATTACAGAAACACCGAACTCCAATGCAATCCTTTAGGAATGGGGAAATATTTTAAAACACATCAGCTGTGGTGTAAATCAGAAACAGCTTCACTGAAGCCACAAAAGGGCTTGTCATCACAAAAGTGATAACATTATAAGTGTACACTTAATTTATGAAAACTCTGGTGTAATTCTCCAGTGGGAACTCACTTCTGGAACAGTTAATACACTTTTTAAAGCTTACTTATGGCTAAGAGTATGTTTAAGGAAATAAAACCACCAACAAGAAAATGAAATACTGGAATAAGTATCCACACAAGAGGTTACACTATTTAATCACCCCAAATTCAACTTTCTTTTCTCAGATACACCCTTCCCATAGACCCTTGTACATTTGTGTAACTGTACATCTGGTGCACAAGGTGGAATGAGACCCTTTCACAAAGTGAGGATGCAGCCCTGATAGCTCCACCATTAAGCAGTTTCTTTGAGGAAAACAGGTTTTCTTTAAAAAAAAAAAAAAAAAAAATTTTTTTTTAAAAAAAAAAAAAAAAAAAAATTTGCAACAACTACAAAGTCCAATCAGAATAACACTGAAGATGGAAGAAATGTAACCAGGAGTGCAAACTGCTGAGAAAACGACTTCTGTGTACAAAATAATCATCCATATTGATGCTGTGTAATTTGTGTGTTTAACTATTAGGCTCACACACGTGGTGATATATTAAAATTCTTCTTGGCAAAATGTCCATTCAAATTAAATGATGCTTTAGCCTCACCACCAGGATTTTTCTCATTCCAAGTCATGTTTGTAATAAACTTTATTAAATGTGATAAAATATTACACAGTTCAAACAGAGAAACCCAGCAGGGAAATCTTGTCCATTTCTGTTAAACTAAGTAGCAGAGCTTTGTTGCTGGCATTAGGGGAACAGCTTTGAGCTTTGCTAGAGATAGGTTCTAGAAAATCCCCATAGTTCTTAATGAATAATTGAAGACAATATATAACTGAGACGCTTGTTTGCTACCTCCAGAGCTGGATCCTAGAGGACCATTAAATTAATTTTTAATAACTTATGCTACAGTTAAAGTTATGGGACACAAAATTTCACTCTAAATATGCTCATCCTATAAAGAATAATCCCAAGGTTATAACCCAGGTAGCAGGAGGTTTACAATGACTAATAAAACAGAAAGGGAAACATTAGGAGAGTTTACAGCTACTCCGGTTTGTTTTTCACATATCATTTCTTTATGCCTCTTACCTAAAGACATATTCCATGACTTTCACAGTGCACTATGATGATAACACTCAGATTCTCCAGCAGTTCTCACTTACACAGCCACCTTTTTTCCCCCCAGAAGCTAGGAATTGTGCAGGCCTTTCAAGTGTGCAGGGTCTGTGCAAGATCCTATCCATTTTAGTTATTTATTGTATGTGGTTAAGTGAGGAGGCAATTTCTGCTAGTGCCTTGGGGTGATGCTGAAAATGTTTCACAAATTCACTATCCAAGAATTCAATATAGCAAGTTGTCTGCAAAATAGATTTGTACAGAACAAAGTAATCATTAGGAAATCTAGGCCATTTTAAGAAATTATAACAGTTAAAGGGCTGGAACACCTCTCCTATGAAAGACAGGCTGAATGAGTTGGTGGTGTTCAGCCTGGAGAAGAGAAGGCTCTGTGGAGACCTTGTAGCAGCCTTCCAGTGCCTAAAGAGGGCTACAGGAAAGACGGGGAGGGACTCTATATCAGGGAGTGTAGGGACAGGACAAGGGGTAATGGTTTTAAGCTGAAGGAGGGTAGATTTAGATTAGATGTAAGGAAGAAATTCTTCCGTGAGGGTGTTGAGACACTGGAATAGGTTGCCCAAAGAGGTTGTGGCTGCCCCCTCCCTGGCAGTGTTCAAGGCCAGGTTGGACGGGGCTTTGAGCAACTGGGTCTAGTGGAAGGTGTCCCTGCCCATGGCAGGGGGTTGGAACAAGATGACCTTAAAGGTCCCTTCCAACCCAAACTATTCTATGATTCTAATTGCTAACTGCACCTAGGCTTCCATTAATTGCTGCATAATAGTGTTTCACCAAATTTTAACTCTGTCCCCATGAAAGGCTGGTTTATATCTGGAATAAATGAACATAATAAAAGAAGGGAGCAATGAAAGAATGACAAAACCAATAGAAAATTTAAACCAAAAAAGATCAGAGGACTTACCAAATATCCTGTGCCATGGATGACGCAGTATTTTTACAGAATCTCTAGACTACTACTGAGATGAGCAGCATGCTAGAATGTACTTGAATGTAGCTAGAGTACATTTTGTGATGCTATGATGGAACATGAGGGTTTAAGACACAGTGTGACAGCCCTTACCCAGCAAAGCTTTTATTTAAAGAGGAGCAGAAAGCAGTTTTGGAAACCCTGGTTTGTAATCTCTTGGCAAACTCTCTGTCACCATTGCAGCCAATGGTCCATGTTCACTCAAGGTGGAGAAGCCTTTGCCCAATGGCATTAGTGCTTGAGATGACAAATGAAGGAGAGGAAGGAGGAAGACAGATGTGCTCAATACCCAATCCCTTCACACTCTCTTCTTAACCACTTTTGAACACATTTAGAATAAACTGGTCTATCTGAAACCTAACCCAACTTGGTACCTACCAAGAATAACTGATGAAGGAGAAATTCAGGACACACATACACCTAGCCAGAACAGCAGTCATTTTTTCTAAAAGAAACTTCTAGTCCCAACCAGCTATGTAGACATACTATGCTCACTATACAACTTTATAGAGTTTTACTTAAGATGACAGAGTATCTTTTCACAAGTGATTTTTCAAATTAAGACATAATTAAGTTTCAAGGCTTCTAAGAGAGATGTGTGAGGTGAGAACATCTGTTAGGACTTGCTGAAGACATCTGAAAATACCTGCAAAGGCAGAAAGGTCTCCACAGCTTTCAAAGAGCTGCCATGCAGGTAGTGATATGCTACTAAATATCTAGAAATCTCAGCTGGAACCTGCCCTTAAGATCTGCTATTCAGTGTTGGCCATGACAAACTGCATTAGAAAGGAGGTGGGCAAAAACTCTAAGTGCCAAACTGCAGCAATCTCAAATCTTGTTTTTCCTTTTCCTCATTTTTAGACCAGAGCATAAACCGTAAATGAAATGTTGTTCTTGCCAGAAGATTACAGTTATGATTTACATACCTGGCAAAGATGGAAAGAACCATACAGTAGTGAGAAATTATATAAATATTTTTTATAAGTCCTGATCTTGGCCAGGAGGGGTTCAGACCTGCATGGCATTTTATCCTATCCACTTTTCATCATCTCAAAATTGAGACAGGGGATCTTGGGCTCCAGCAGAGATTTCTGGCTAAATTCAGAATGCACGTACATCCCCAGTTTACAGCACAACTTGTTTTCGCTCCAAAATCTCTCACACCAGGACAGAAAAGATCTAAGCAGTGAAAAACCAGTTGCAACTATGCAGGCTTTTAAATTCTGATTCATTAATTTGAATTTTTTGGTCGTAATACAGAGTGCAAGAGAACCAGCTATGCCAGGCATCATACAAAAACTGACCCAGACAAGATGCCCTGCTGCTAAAACCTTTGTGAACTGGTCACATTTAGAGTAACGCTTTGTGACCTTTGGAGAAAGGCTTCGCAAGCTCAAAGATTAAACAGAGAGAAATGTGCATCTGATCATACAATACACCAATGGCCCTGTGCCTAAATATCACCTGGCTAGAGGGATTGTCCATTTTGAAGACAGCAGCATCATCCTCCAGGAATCTTCCCTTATTTGAAATGCACAGAACTGTACCAGAGAACTGGCTCCTAACACCATGAGCTGTTACTCTCTCAACACTGTTAACAAAACCAGGTAGCAGTTTCAGAAAGGCCATTCCTCACTTTTTTTGTGGAGTTTTTTGGTTTTGTTTGGTTGTTTTGGTTAGGTTTCAGGTTTTTGTGGGTTTTGTTTTTTTTGTTTTTTTTTAATGAGCAGGGCTCATCAGGCCACCCCAAAAGAATACTGTGATCAGATGTCCTCCCCCGGGGCTGCATAGGCAGTCCTGATGAAGACAGCATTGACTCACCCTTGGTAGCTCTGCTTCTCAAACCAACAAACAACACCTTTACAGATCCCTGCTAGCAGGGTGAGCCCCAAATCATAAGGACTCTGTTCAACGCTGCCCTGGCTGCAGATTGATGATAGAAATGAAATTTAAAGTTAGATGTAATGCTCCTTGTTAAGTACTTTCTAATAATTTTAATTGTGAAATGAAATTGAGAGATTTGCATTTATGCTTTTCTTTTTTATTGAGCATTGTGTGACTGTGCAGAAGTTACAGTTCTCTCTCGATGCAAGATGAAAACCTGAATCTTTTCTTGTCTGAAATTAATGAAAGCTGAAAACAGGATTTACCCATATCCTTGGATTACAACACAAGCAGGATTCAAAAACTTGCTCTACAACTATGACCGACTGACTCAATGAACTTGAAACATCCCATTAAAAAAACCATCCCAGAACGAGAGGTTCCCAGGAGCATGACAAACTGATGGCTAAAGTAATGTGTGGGTTGGACAAAGCACTATCAAGGAAACGCCTTGATCTTGAACTGTGGCTGCCAGATCACAGAGCAGTCTTGAGGGAGGACATCAGGTTCTCATCCGATTGCTGCTTTTAGTAAATGGTCCCAGAATATCCCATTACAGAGAGAGCATGCACACAGCTACCACAGGCATTAGCTGACTGTTCAACTATGCAACATATAAAAATCAAATGACAAAGCAGATGATTAAAGAGAAACAATCAAAAAGAAATTAAAGCTGACTGGTATCTTAACCTACATCAAACTGCCTTGTGTTTTGACCTGCTAGGTAGGGATGCTGGAAGTAAATTAAGACTAAAATTTTAACCCTGCTCTTCTTATCTAACCTCAACATTAAACACCATTCCATGTTGTCATTGCAGCAGTTGCATTTGGCATGAATTTTGGCCACTCTCGCTTTTCCGAAATCTTATTCCCTGTTAAAATCCAAGAGAAGTTTACAAGGAGGTTACGCAGTTCAATTTAAGGCATGTTTGGGGGGTCTGTAGTTAGCACAGTTCACAGCATAGATGGGGCCAATTTAAACCTGTATTATTTTGGTAAACATATTAGGAAGAACAAAAGGGTTAAAAAAATATTTAAATTTGCCAGACTATGGAGCTGCACAATAGCCAAAAGCTATGGAAACAGAAGATCACAGAAAAGACACTCTGAGAATATAAAAGTTGGCAAGAAAATATTAAATTTCAGCTCTACTAAATAAAATATCTTCAAAAGCTTTTTTGTTTTAAAGACATTGCTGAGATCATAATCAATCAGTCTGGCTACTTAGACACACAACGCCCCATCAGAGGATTTAGCAAAAATGAAGTACTAAATTATTCAGCATTTAAGCAATCATGTAAGGAATATGTAGCTGAAAAGGACAAACTGCAGAATAAGATTATTTTTCTGTTAACTCAGTATATACTGTAGAATTAACAGGGCCTTCCAGGGAGATTATCTAAACATTTGTTCCCTGCACAGAATTGAGATCCCAGCTTTTATTCTAGTATTTTTTTACGTGCAACAGAAAAACATGATCTCCATCTCTAAACTTTTTAAATTAACATTTTTACTGTCTTTACAGCTGTTTTCTTCTTTTCAGCTAGGCTGGGTTTTTTTTGTTGTGCTTTTTGTTGTTTTTTTTTTTTTTTTAAACTGCCCTGCTCTGTAACAAATCTGTATACTGTTAAACTTATAAAGAAGTATTAGGAAAGCCTCATGTTTGGATACATGTACTACACACATACAGTACATGCATATGTCCAAGGAATCAAGAGATAACCCTGTTCAAACAAACACTATATATTCTCAGAAATACAATTTTAAATTAATAAGCTTTAAAATTTCAGTTTCCTCAAAAAGTTTTTTGAGCTGTAACATACACAAACTAGATGAGGTTTATGTTCTCCATGAAAAGGTTTGATGAATTTTAGGTATGCTTTGATACATCACCTCTAATCTTCTGGAAGATTCTCCCTTTTTAAGTCTTTCTCAAGATTCATTATCAACATTTGAGATGTCTTACAAAACATGAATATAAGCCTATTAGTCCTCGAGATTGTATAATAGCAGTTAATAGTCAAAACAACAATGACAGAGTGGGCATAATTTCACACGTTTCATATAGAGCTCTAAGAATAAAAATCACATATCAAGCTGTTAAAACACAGGCAGGAGCCTGTAACACTGGAATTCATACAGAACTGATGCTGTAAAAAATTATGTGGACATCCGACAAAATGGAAATTGCTGTTTGCCAATGTATGCATCTCAAGGTCACAGTATTAAATAGCAAACTAACCCGTTAAGGTGATAAATTTTGTCTTAAATCCCTGTCTCTCTTATTCTGGCATTGAATTTCCTTCTGGCAGCTGCACTAAAATACGGTTTACTGACTCATGACAGATGACCAGCACACGTTTCAAGTCTTTGATCACTGGTATAGATTCTTACTTATCTTTCAAATGTTTGTTGCAAATTTCTGAACAGGAGGAGGAGAACTCAAATCTAGGCCAAACAATAATCATTAAAACAACAAGACATCAACTCCACCTAATTTAATATTAGGACTTGTTTTTAAAGAGAACACTTTTTGAAATGTCATACCAAGCATGTTTTTTGGTTGTAGGCCACATAGCAAGCAGGAATTCTGTACTGAATAAAACTACAGTAGATGTTAATATCCATTCAGATCTATTTTCACGAGCTGATCGCACAGTATGTCGAACAGAATTTGAGGTGTTTTGCAGAGTTTAAAAACAGACAAAAGTCGAAAATCATTGTCCATTTCCACTCTCCAATTGTGACAAAGAGCTTTCAGAGTTCTAAACTTTTTTTTTCCCCATCTCATTAAAATGTCAGAAAGCAAGATATAATTCTGACAGATTCAACCCATATACATCTCCTTAAGTGGACAATTCTCTGTTACTTTTGGAACAGTTTTTAAAATAAGTCAAACTTGTCAAAATAAATACCTACAACACACACATTAAGTTTATCTTTCTGTTTGTTTTCACTGCTTTTCTAAGTATGTTAAAAAATGTTGGGAGACCCATATGTTTGTAAAGTCAACTCGACCATTCTGCAGTAAAACTGATTTACAGAAAGTGCACTACAAAATAACTGTTAACACCCAGACCTTACCATGCTGAATTACTGACTTATATGCAACCTTAATTTTTATCTTGCTCAACTTTTGAGCAGTTTTAGATTCTGACATGCATCTCCTTCAGAACTCAGAAAACAAAACCCAAAGCCTAGCAGAAAGGGAAGGACCACACCCATGGCACCTGAGCTGACCACCTCTCTGGTGGGATAGCGGCAGGACTGGAACTCTGGCTTACTGCACAGACCCAAGACCTCAGCCTGGAGGGAACTATCAGAAAAACAGGCTGCCATGCCACCCTTTGAGGGCTGACACATTTTGCCAGAGGATTTTTGCTATTTCCCCTTAGAAGGAATGGTGAGAATCTTCAGATCTATCCCAGACTGGAAATGTTTAACAGCAGCTATTTTCACTGCTTCCATATTTAAACTCAGTCCTGTTCCCTCTTGTCTGCTGCCTTTGCCTACTCCGATTCCCATTCCAGGTCAAGGTCTCCACTGCCCCATTTTACTTAAGGAAACATCCTATGCTCTATTTCGTTAAAGGCTCTCTACAGCTTATGTCTCCTTCTCCAGCCAGTTATAGTTTTCTCTATGCTGCAAAGAGAAGGTCCCTAGGTCTAGTCACGGCTTTCTGTGACATTAGCATCAGTCTTCACAGAATCACACCAGGCTCTTGATTGAGCCTACTCACCTTCAGCCAGACTGTTTTCTATTGTATCTCCTCTGCAATCAAACTGGACAGCTGCTCCTTGCCTGAAGACCTGTAAGGGGCCATTCAATTCAAGTAAGAAAAAAAATTTACTACACTCAGCTTTTACTCCTGAAGACACCTTGCTTTCAAAGAGCTGTTACAGGGAATATTGATGGGCTACAACTGATGGGACCAGCTCACTTGCTCAGCACAACTAGGACACGGACAGTATCATGAATGCTAGATGGAGTACGGAGAAGTAACATGCAGTGGAAGTTAACTACTTAAAAGAAACTACGAACAAGTCTTCAGAACCTATACAGGAATTGCTAGTAATCTATCTGAATTATAGGCCTGAGAAAGTCACAGCTTCTGTCTTGATGTTTTAAAACTGACATGTTTTAGATCACAGTGGAGGTTTTTAAGTCTGGCAACATAATAAACAACTTGACACTGAGTCTTTCAACAGGAGAAAGCAGAGAACCATAACAATTTCCCTGCTCAATACAAATATAAATACAAGTAAATATCTGACTCTTTTTTTGCCAGTTGTTATAGGTGAATTCAAGTCCAGAAACATTAAGCAGTTGGTTCTCCTCAAAAGATATTTTGCAAAGTAGTAACCCTAATACAAAGCACACCTTGGCACGTATTACAATGAGAAAGTGTTGACATACATTCACACTTGTACCAGTAAAGACACACATTTGTCTTACTGCAAACTCCTTGCTCTCACTGAGAAGTACTTACTCTCGCAGACAATCCCACAGAAATCAATGCTTCCTTTCTTGAGATGTCACATAAAACTACTCAGGTTTTAAGTGCTGTGAATGGGATTTGCAATCTGTTCTAGTGTAAGTAGAGGACTGTCTGTGTTTATGAAGCAAATGACAGAAAACAAAATGAGAATGACATCTCCTTTAAAGTAACTGCAGACAATATTTTGAAATTCTAAGGCAACAACATTGGACCAGTGTATGAAATACTGCTGTTTCCAAGTTAATGTACTGCTTTCTCCTGTGAAGCAGAAATACTGATAGTTTTTTGTCTTTTTTTTTTTTTAATTCAGTAAGAGGTAGGAATATGAAATGCCAATAATGACACTAGATAACTCATGTACTCAATCTCTGCATTCAGTGAAACCCTTAAGCAGACACAATGTCCTGAGTCATACACTCTGTTTAAGAAGATCTGGCAATATTAATGTATAAATACACATGTACATTTTTGCAGACTTGCAATTTAATATATTTTTGTAATTCACTACAAAAATGTGGTTTCACAACTGCTCCCATGCACTGGGACTCCTACAGTAGTATGGAGAATGTACAGATGTCTTTCCCAGAACTGGCAATACTGTGCATTGTGCAAATTGTCTCCAATCCTTTTTGAGCAGCAGTTAGAAGAAAATTTGTGGGTTGAATATTGATATCAAAATACAGATTTAAATAATTTACTCTTAAAAACATTCGTATTTATAGCCTCTTACAGAAAATAAACAATTAATCTGATTATCAGACATGTCCTCAGTTTTTCCAGTTCCAAGGTATACACAGGTCTCCATCCTGCAGCACAGAGTAGAAATGCGAAATGCAAAGGTGCATGCCTTGTAGGTATGGCAACGATTCTTCTAGCAGTCGCTTACAACAATCTATCATCTGTGCACTGGAAACACTGGGTTCCTTATACAGCCGATCCAAAGAAAATTTTTCAGTGGAAGTATCGATTAGCTCTTTTTCTGTAATCATCATCCTAGCAAATGAAGACAACATACAGTGACAAAATTAGAATGTCAGCTCTTAAAAAAAACCCTTGAAATAAGTAAATTTGTAGATTATATGCATGTAAACAAAAGTGTCACTTCATGTACAGCTATGGTACAGCTGACATTTTTGTGCAGGTTGATACCCATGTCTACACCTCAGAGGCTAGACTGAACATGCTTCCATGACTATGGGTAACAGCATGCTTACACAGAATCACATTTGAAAGCCATGACTTTTTTTGCTCACAACGTAATGGGGAAAAATACCAAAATAAAAATCATATGAGGCTCCATTTTTAATGAAGTACTTAAAAAGCCCTGGAAATGTAAGCTTTAAGAATAAAATCATGTTAGTAACTACTCTTTTTAAATAAGACCAGTACTCTGCATGTCATCAGAGACAACAGATGACAGGTTACAGCCACCTGATGCATATTAAATGTGTTAATAACTTACTAATTGCAAGAAGTATATGAAATATTAAATTCATAGCTCGCAGATTATTTTTTCCATTCCTCCCAAACAAAGCATGGCAAGACAATGCATGGGAAACTCAAGTTACTCAGAAATTAAGTTAACGTGCAGAATTAAGAGTCACTGGAACTGTGGATCATCTGATGCAGACAGGTTCAGGTAGCTCAGGCACTGTGCCACATTAATGTAGCTATACTTCCAGAGCCAGCTTGGTTACAGAAACAGCACCATCGCTGTCCTACAATACAGACCCTGTGCTGAACAGGGGAGGAGCTACAAAGCAGCAGGACATCTGCAGAGCCACTGGAATGTGAATCAGCCCAAGATAAGCACAGACACAGCTACTGAGAGTATCTGACTCGTGTGAAAACACTATTGTAGGGTCTGGCCACCACTCTTTCCAGAGCTCAGTATGGGATCTCCATGTACCTGCAAG
This sequence comes from Athene cunicularia, assembly GCF_003259725.1. Classification (NCBI taxonomy): domain Eukaryota; kingdom Metazoa; phylum Chordata; class Aves; order Strigiformes; family Strigidae; genus Athene; species Athene cunicularia. The sequence goes on along the minus strand of NW_020799095.1, from coordinate 8,189,354 downwards.
GCACTACACTGTGCTGGGGCACTCAGACCGCTCTGCAAGAGCCCAGCCCAGCTCTGGCAGTCAGGGCTGAAGTGAGCCAGTGAGTTAAACCTGGAACAAGTCTGCCATCTCTACTGACCCTATCTTATTGACATCACCCTCCAGAGCACATTCCCTATTAACTGAGTGCCAGCCCTCCTGTTCAGTGAAAACTCAAGCTCCCTTGAAGGATGTAGTTAGCTGCACATAGTGAGAACTGCACGTTTTAGATCACTTCCACAAGGAGGCTTTACACCTCTATCACAATACATAACTGATACTTCACAAAAGTAAGGGAGGGAGAAGTAAATACATACTAAATCCTGCATTACTAGAAGGCTGACAGATAAGACAATTTTCTAAAGCGGCAGCATTTGAACTCCCCAGGGCATCAGGTCATAGAGAATTCCAGCTACACTATGCTATTTACTGCATGTAGAATGCTCATCTGCACGTGCAAAGTAAATTCAGTACATCTCAAAATATTTTCGTCTCAGGGTCTCTTTAACAACCACAGAACGCTAAGGGAAATCAGGAGGTACAGAACAGGTTGTGTTCAAGGAAGCATTATGTGGAAAAGGAGTTTTCAGTTCAATAAAAAGACAACCAAGGGGAAATATGACTACCCGCAAAAAAAAAAAAAAAAAAAAAAAGGTGGTAAATTCAGAATGATTGTTTTGTATTTCCTACAGCACAAGAACAAGAGAATGACAGATGAAATCACCAGGCTGTGGGTCTAGAAAACAAAGAACACCTCTTCTCTCCTTCATATATACATATGCTATATGTAATTCAACTCTGCAGTTTGTTGCCATGGGATATTTTGGAGCCACAAAGTGTAAGTTGGCTCAAAAATAACTGGACAATTAAGGGGGAAAAAATAAGATCTACTGAATGCTCTTAATGTGAGATAATGTTTCCAACGTCAGGTATTTTCTCAAGTGCAGTCAGCCAGAAACTGGGAAGGAATATAGAGTAAAAAACCCCATTGTCTTTTCTGCCCCATTCATACAGCCTTCCTGTAAGCAAATAGATGATGGGGACAGACCTTTGATACAATCCAGTATAGCTGCTCTTTACTATTTTATACAAACCAGCAATCATCCAACACACAACAGAAGAGCTGAGATATTTAGCTTGGCTTTTACATTCTTACAACACAGCTGCTTCTACTCTGAGGGGAGCCCCACATTTTTCCTGCATTAGTGTCTTTATAATGTGGGGTAGTGTGAGATTTTTTGGAGAGTCAGTCACCCAAATGCAAATGCATACATTGGCTACAACCTCCCTCCCAACCTCTACAGACAATACTTTTTCAGCTGTCACAGATGGACAGCTACATAGAAAGCTATTCAGCAGTTGTAATTTGTACGGCAAAATAATCTAACTTCAAAGCTGGAGTAGGGTTATAGAAAAATTCCAAACAAACCTCCATGTTTTACCAAAGTCCATCTCCAAAACATATCCGCTCAAGTAATCAGGTCTTAAGAGAGCTAAAAATAAAGCCTTCAGTGAGACTCATGCCTAAAATAACCTTCATTAAAAAATATCTAGATCTATACATCACTTATATACACTGATGACAGTGCGATATTTCAACAATTCATTAAAAGCTTTCCAAAGCAGAAAAATAAACTTGCAGTAACAACATCTAAAAGGACAGCAACACCCTATCACAGTATTTTATGCAAAATAAAACCAGTACCTTTACTTCATGTTCTTAATACCCTGTCACAACGTAAGTAACATTAATAGAAGTTAGGGTTTTCTCTCATTCAATAAAATGGTCTCTTTTTAAATAAAACCCCACCTCTCCTTTTGGGAAATAAGTGTAAAAAAATAATGTAATTTTGTCTTGTAAGCAAAAAATCTTTTATTTCTGAATAAAGTACACCTGTTACTACAAGGTGAAAGATGGGTATTTTCTAACAACTGTGTTCACTGAATGCTGAAATTTTTAACTTTTAAGATGATGGGTAAAGTTCTATTTTATAAACGGAAGTTTTTTCCACCAAAACCCCATGAATACATTCTTCAAAGTTCTCCTCCTCCTCCAAATAAAACATATGACATGCAAAGATTTTCAGAAGCTAAATGTATCGAGTCACATGAACACTTACTCCTCCTTTCTTTTCAGATTCTCCCTTGCTTGCTGTGCTTTGGCAAAAATAAACCATTGAAGGGTTGTTGGATCACAGACCGTTGGGATCATAAAGTGTCCAAATTCATGTAAGCTTGGTGCATATCTGTCACTAATGAAACATGATGGAAGTAAAAAACAAGGTATCTTTTTTTTTTAAATGCAACTATTTACATTAATTACTTTCACAATGAATTCTGAACATAAAAGGAGTATCAATTAATTACAATCAGAATAATTGGTAAAAAATCAAGTTTGGTTCATAGGAATACAAAAGCATCATACATAAAGCTTTTTTAAAATTACATTTTAAAAACAACTGTCAACAATACTCAAAAAAATATAAACAGCATCATCATCATACACAGCTGAGTGTTGACCTGACAGAATAAAACCTTTGATTTAACCCAGCACAACACTGTAGGATAAGGACATAACTTGCATGAAATAATCAGGATTTTCTTCAATCTGATTCCTTCTTAACTCATAAAAAGGCACTTAAAAGCTCTAGAGACAAAAACACTAACATAATGTGAGTCCAAGACAGTATTAGTTTTCTTCTTGGTGAAAGCAATGATCAGTGTAACAAGAAAAAAAAGAATGAGTACAAGCTCTAAAAGGAAGAAACCTTTCCTGAAAATACCTACCTTTCCAAAACCATTTGCAAGCCTCGCAAACTGCGAGGATGAAAAGGTAGTCTACTGTCACGTAATTTATTATAGAAAGAGTCCAGAGTCTCGTAGTACTCTTCTAGAGTCAAGAGTGGTTGCAGTTCTTCAATATATATTACTTGTATGCCTCCCAGAAGTTGGCTTATCCGATCTTCCAAGAACAGTAGCCTTTTTTGAAGTTTATAATAATTTGGCAATCTCTCAAAAATCTGTGCACACACACAAACATTTCCTATGTTATGAAGCATAAAACATGAAAAAAATAACAAACTGTAAAAGAAGATACATGTAACAATGCAAACATGGAACCAAATGGAAAAAAAAAATAATGAAAGAATACAAAAAATAAGAAATATCAAGTATATATATTTTGGGGCAAGACATAATGGAATAAGCTCATAAGTATTTTCAGTATTTATGCTATATAGGCACCAAAAGACTGTAGCAAGACTGAAGGATGTCCTCTTTTTATTTTTTTTAATATATATATATATATATATATATATATATATACACACACACACACAGAAATTAATAGTCTGTATATAGAGGAAAAAAATATAATCTGAGGTTTACATAAAATATTTATCCCCATAGTTATAGTGGTAGAGCTATTCCACATACAGTTAAAAGGGGTTTTGCCAGCCTAATTTATACTAATTCTCAAAAAAGAGAAGTCTCTGTTGCTGGAACTCTTTCTTTCCAAAGGTTTTGATGGTAACATAGCTCATCTTGAGTCTGAAGGGAGGAGAAAGGAGGAAGGTAGCAGAGCTCTGATTTACAAAAACTATATCAGAAAAGGTTAAGAAGTGATCAGACTTGTGAGCTGAGACACAGAAGGTGTGATAGGGAGAAGGCTGGAACAAGGCAACAAGTGAAAGAGTAAAGTCTTTAGTAATAGTCGCTACTTACCATCTACCCAGTTATTACTAGAACACAGTTTATTACAAAAAAAATACTGCTGCTGGAACAAGTCAAGTGATTTCAGAATAATCTCTTTAGAAATCCAAGACAGTAGTAGAAACAGAGCAGCTTTTGGCACAATAAAATCCACTAGTTCAGCATTTCCATGGAGGTTAGAAGAAAACTGCAGAAATCCTCTAAATACTGTGTCTCTGACCAAGCATTCTACAGGCTGGACACTATTCTACTGCTTCCTCTTTCTAATAATTACTAACAAAAGTACTAGCACTCATGACTGCTTTCTAAAATGGTTAGATTTGGACAAAAAATCCTGTTCTCTAAAATAAGCGGCTAACCAATCTCGTGAAGATTTTCACTGACTTTTTCTGGGTATCACCTAACATGATCTTCAGTGCATTTTAAAACAAAAAGCCCTTGATTTCAAATTCAAATACATACCTCTTCTCTGTCTTCCAAAGCAAATACTACCATCACAACCAACTCTACACAGTCCCATTTGCACAATACTTTGCATTTCTCTTTTCAAGGAAAAGAGTGGGTTTTTCAGCACTAATCAACAGAACACTTATTCCAATGACTATCAACACTTGCAAATCTCAGAGCAGAAACTTTTGCATTAAATTCTCAGTTTAAGCTCTTTGTAAATCATTCACATTAACAAACTGTGGTTTGTCTTCTTCCTCAGTGACACATATAGGTGAAAAGTCAAACAACCACCAGAGGAAGATTTGGATTGAGTGTTAAATTTTCGTATTATTAATTGATTGGAATATAAAATATTCTGATATTCCAACTATATTCCCAACTATGAAATTCCACTGATTATTTTGATATATAACTATCAATAACATTTCATTAATCAAGATTCAAGAAAATTTCCTTAAGTGACATGCTGATATTGCTACATATTTTGTGGTTCTTTGTATTTAATACTTTGTCATTTAGGACGGCCAGAAAGCTAGTCAACTCTAAACTTTACAGAAGCGGCAGCAGAATTTGCAAAGTCACTAAATAGATATTTCTGCAACATCCACATTATCTGCCTAAAAGAACAAAGTGGTGTGACAGGGTTGTTTAGCAGCCACTGACTGAAATGACCACTTCACAACTCCCTTTAAATCCCATTTTTACAAAAAATCTGAATAGAATTCCTAAATTCTTCATGGGAATGAGCTCTTCATGGATAATGAAATATTCTGCCAGTGCTTGATGAGTAGACTGGAACACTGTATAATAAATGATTTTTCTTTGTATCTAATCAGGAGTAGGACTGATTTGTTAGTGAAAACAACAGTAAAGATCTGACAAAAAATGTTAGTATCACAGGATTAAAGTCAGAATGCAATGTTCACAGTTATGCTAAAGATAGTAGCTATGTGTTTGCTTTAAATTACTCTTCAGTCATCTGAACCAATTAATATTTTGGTTATGGTTTAAAGAAAAAAAAAAGTTGTAACGAAGCATTATCATTTACTTTGAAATCTTCTTACTTTGGTCCAGTGGTGGTGAACATCCATGGTCCCCAGCATTATGTGGCCTGCTGCACTCATACCTGAACGGTCTGTAAATACCACTGTGCGTCCTAAAGATTGAACAAAGCGCTCTTCTAATTTGTGTTATTGCAATTATTCCCACAATTATTTAAGGCTTAACTATGCTACTGACATGTCACAAGCAACACATTTCTGCAACACACACACATGCAAGCAGGTGCCTTTGTTATTATCAAAATTTGAAAGACTGATTTTTGAAAACTCTAGTTCAAGAACTTTTTTTCCATACAAACCTTACCTAGCATTTGCCTTCTCCCTGTTTAAACGATAGATTTTTAGTTAAATGGACTTTTTCTTACAAAAACTACTTTTAAAATAAGAGAAAGTCTCAGTAGACAGCATATTCAAAGAATCTGTACAAATCATGTATACGGTAGGAATATATGCTGCATGCCTAAAGTACATATAAGGTAAAGATTAGTCAAAGAACTATTAGCACAGCCATTCAACACTACTTCCACAGAAATCTCTGCAACATGCAAGCTGTAAGAAACACTTTCACATTAGGTTCTTGTTCTTTTTCTCTTAAAAGAAAGAATACAGGCAACATAAAAGGATAATACTATGTTTACTTTTAGGGGGACAAATCAGTTTTGAGTCTAAGTGAAGCACAAAGATCCTCAAGAATTCTTCAGGGTAAAAGCATAGGCAACTATTTACCAAAATAAGCTTCCACAAAGGTCTTCAGTGTGATGTATTAATCTACAAGACAAGGCTTAAATACAAGCTCTTGCTCTCAGACATCAGTTTTCCAAAATCCTTAAGAGCAAGCAACACTGACTCTAAGGCATCTGGTCCATCCTTGTACCCCAAGGCAAGATCAACTGTACCTGTATAATTACTGACAAGTATCTGTCCAGTATATTATTAAAGATATTCAAAGATGGAGTCTACAACAGGTTCACAAGACAGACTTCTCTAACACTTTAAATCCTTAGCATGCTTAGGTAAAGAAACTAACTAGAAACCTGATACAACTTAAAACTACTACTTACTGTCCTACCCGGTCTGTCTTTTGACAAAGGATTAGGTGAACCCTCAAATGAAAGCCACTAAAAACTGAGCATCTGCAGACAGGCATAAAATGTGGGAGTTGCAATTAGAGGAAACAGCTACTGCTACAGGTCAAACCACTGTATGAGAAGAACAGTAGGTCAGGTTTACAGAGTATTTTAGTTTTTCCTGAGAAAATACAGACTATAATATAGGTATTTTATGGAACATGCATGGTAAGAGAAGACAATACAATTTTAAAGGTATTCTAGTAAGTCCTCCTTATATTGACTCTTTGGAGAGCTACTCACATTTCTATCTTTCATCTACCATGGGTAACAATCTATTGCTACCTCTACCTTTCAGAGGTTCAGGCTGGATTTTTTACTTTCATTATTAGTACTAAGTCTAGTGCCCTCAACTCATTCAGTTTGCATTTATTACAAAGTAAAATAGAAGCTGAGTGTAGCAGATAGGAATGGTCACTTAAAAAACAACCCAGTAGCTTAAATGCAGGTTCTTGCAAGCCTGACAGGTTTGTTTTTGCAGTTCTCAAAAGCAGTTGTGAAAAGAACTAAAGCTCCCTTGTCACAGAAGACTCACGCTCATCTTTGTATCAATACTATATTAGGATCTGTGAAACAAGCAACAGAAATACCTTTAACATTCTTTAATACTTCAGGTCTCTGTTGGACTAAGCGACCTAGACTGTGTAGTTGGCTACAGCGGTGAGCAACACCCCAGCTTCTTTGCCACCTAAATAAAAATATAATTGAGAGTATTTCATTGTCAACATTATTTAAAAAATAAACAAAATCACAGAAGTTGAGATGCAGCCAAAAGCCTTATAACACAAACAAATCAAAATAGCACTCCAAGAGTAATAAAAGGCCTACTGAAAAGCTGTCCATTGTCATATGCTATTTGAACAGATAAAATGCCTAAGTATTTCAGTTTTTCTTAAAGTGAGTGCCAAAAAACCCCCAAAGAATAAAACCAGACATAGGAAAAACAAATCTAAAACCTGGTAGACAGAGCAGAACTTGCAAATCTCTCTCCCAATGAGAAGGGGGTAAGGAAATGGCAACCAGTATTTGGTTCAGTCATGTTACATGCAGTGTCTGTTTGTACACTGTAATGTTTTTCTAGAGGAGCAAATGCTGTATATAAGGACTTTGTTCTTTTTTTCCTTTGAGTTCCTAGACCAAAACACTACTAGGATTCCAGTGGTAAGTTGTTTTTATTGTTTTGTTGTTTTTTTTTTCTTATTTTACAGTGGAATAATTTTTGTTAAGCCATATGGGAGGCAGGTGTTACATTGGTGACTTTAATACATAATGTTTTGACATCTCATCCATCACAGATCAAACTCGTAACTAAATTTCAAAAAGCATTTAAATTGCAAGGTTGTCCCAGTGTATTGAAAAATTACATCCTTTTACAAACTTCCAGCCAATATAAAACTGTCTCAAAGTGGGAAATTATCGTTCCCTTATTGTACTGGGTCTGTCTGGGATGGAGTGAATTTTCTTCATAGCATCCCTGTGTTTTGTATTTTTTACTAGAACAGTGTTGATAACACACTATTGTTTTAGCTATTGTGCAGTGCTGGCAGCGTCCAGATTTTTGCTTTTACTTCCCACTCTGCCCCCCTCCATCAGTGAGTAGGCTGGGGTGGGCAAGAAGCTGGGAGAGGATGAATCCAGGGCAGGTGATTCCAGCTGAACGAAGGGATATTCCAGACCACATGACACCACGCTCAGCAAGCGGACCCTCGTGGTTATGGCGTTTGTCTTCTGAAGCAAGCATCAGACATGCTCTGCTCTGCTTTCCAGAAGGGGCTAAATACCTGCCTGCCAATGGGGAGTAGTGAATGAACTACTCCTTTTGCTTTGCTTGCACACACAACTTTGCTTCACTTCACCTATTAAATTTGTACTTTGATCCATAAGCTTGCTTTCTTTTGCTCTTCCTATTTGCTTCCTCCCATCCCGCATGGGGTGTATGAGTGCGAGGCTGTGTGGGTGCTGGCGGTTCTGGCTGGGGTCAACCCACATCATTTTGTTTAGGGAAACCTAACTGGCAAAAAATCACTCTTTGGGAAGCATAGGATGGCACTATGCCACAGCACTTATGAGGCAATTCAACCTATTATAATGCAACTCATTCGAAAAAATATTTACTGTTACCTAACAGTACCACTTTGCTTTCAGTAGCACCAGACAGGAATGTAAAAAGGTGGCTTATAGATCCTACCTTCTCTTCAGTTGTCCTAAACTTATCTATGGAATGAAGCCAACGACCCCATTATTTTTTCAAACCTCTGTGAATGCTAGCATTAGACTGAAGGATCACAAGTAGTAGTTTCTTATTAAGATGCTTGTCAGATTTCTGACATTCACAATCCTTTCTGCATTAAGACAATATCATTCTTCGAAGGTTAATAACTCTTCATGGAACACAATAGTTTTAGTGTATTTTAAAAGCACAAACTATAAGAAAACTAAATATAAGCCATGAATAAGACCAGACCTATATATATAATACTGAAGACTGTTTCAGAAATTTAAAAACACTCACCGCAGCACAGTTGCAGAGAATTAGAAATTGTATTCAAAAAAACTGGCTTCATCTTAAATGAAGCCAGGGTCTTTTACAGGGTGAAAGGAACAAAAGTACAATTTCTGAAGCTCCAGCTCTCTCTTTCCTGGTTAAAAGAAGAACTTAACAGACTAGTCCTTGAAACAATCCCCCAGAGTGTATTCTTTCATTGCTGAATACCCTGCCTTTTCCCATCCTGAATATCCCACTTAAGAACATCCTCATCTGAAGGCACAAAAGTTAAAAAAGGATAAGTTATTTTCCAGAAAAATATTCTGAAGAATCAGGATCACTAACTGTACTCAGGCCTTTCAAGCAAACAAATACCCTCCTCCTCTGGAGTGGGGGAAACAAGACATTAATTAGAAAGAACATTTTTATTAAGTCTTCATAGGATGTCAATACATATCATGTGGAAAGTTGCATTTCACTGACAATCTAGTTACCTTTGTAGATATTCACTTGAATTCAGGAAGAGCAATTTTATCCAGCAAAACACCCCAATTAATGCACACACAGAGGTCCTATTTCAAGCACTTACACGTTTGCCTCAACTGGAGCCTACGTTATTAGTTACAAATACTAGGTCTTTTTGAACAGATTGTAACAGGAGACTTTGGTCCCAATCAGATTCTCCTAGAAAAATATTATTCAGTGCAATAACACTTTTACACATATAAAATATAGCTGTTTTGCTGGAATAAGCCTTTAAATCTCACGGTGTAGTATTACACAACACTTTCTCACTTTGACTGTCTTAGTGCAAGTCCAACTGATCTAATTTATTACCTGATATCTGAGAGCTGGAGTTGATGAGAGAGTTCAAATTTTAAACGTTCTAGTTCTTTTCTAAGTGGCAAACTCTTTTTCAGCTTTTTTACTGCACTTGCTTCATTATCATCTAGCCAGGATCTGAAAGAAGAGAAGAAAAAAACCCCCAACAGTGGAGGCATTCTGTATTATCTTTCATGCAAACTGCACAACTCATTGAATTCTTACTGTTAACATTAACGTTTTATTTCAAGTTACCGGGTAAAGGGATATTTTAGAAGTAGAGGACAGAAACTGAAATTGCTAAATGATTCACTTTAAGATATCTACAAAGGAAAACCTGGCACTTAATGTCTTTGGGGGGGACTAGGGAATCAAACCGAACCAAAAGACGCTGACAAGTGTTATAACCGTAAGACTCAGAGGTGTGAAAGGCGTAGAGCAGCAGATTAGTGGGATTTAGGGGGGAGCAGCTTCAGAAGTTAGTGCTTTAGTTCCCACACACCTGTCTTTAAAAAAAAAAAACCCAAAGTGATCATAGTAGACTATCAAACAAGGGAGGTGGTACTAGAGGACTAAATTAGGTAACTCTTACAGAGCTGGGATGAACACAGATTACGGAGGTCAAAGTTTTACAGTTCTTTTGTCAATAATCACAACCAGGCAAACTTGACTCATGGAGTACATCTAAAACTTTCAATAAACAGATCATTATATTTCTAGGAAAAAATCTACTCTTTAAGAGATTTAGCCTTTGTTCATAGCATACTTATTTTCATATTCTTATTTTTACAAATGAATACTTCTGTTCTCATACTGTATTCTAAGCAAAGAAATTCAAACTCGGAAGCAAAAAGAGAGGCCCAGTGCCAAATGGCTAGGTATTAAAACCAGACTGTTAATATGTAACTGTTCATGGCATTTCTTGTAAATGTGTAAAAATACATAAAAATATTCTCCAGTGTGTTAATTCCCAGTTAAGTGTTTTACAGTAGCATATATTATAGCAGTAGTTTTATTTGCAAGGTGCTAGGCAGGATGAGGGGTATTCTTTGCTCTGAAGATATTACTAACCACAGTTCTGCATTTATTTCAAATGTCACCTCTCATTGTTACAAGCTTTTCAAGGCAGTATTGTTCATCCTTCCCCAAAATGAGCACATGCAGATTTTATAAGCAACCAACTTCTAATACACAACATGCTGCATTTAATGCAAATTCAGTATTTGTAATTGCCTCAATTTAAATATTAAGGTTGATATGCTCAACAGCAAACAGAAGCACAACAATAAGATATCTGGCAAAATTAAAACTTTTTAACATTAGTTTTCATGTATTATCTCCCACTCCACCCCCAACAGAATGTCATAATGAAATACTAACAATAAAGTTAATAGCTGTGTAGTTTTGTGTTACAGAAGTCCTGCAAGAGGCAAAGAGCTATTTGGAGCAAGTGGAACCTCTGCCTCCTTCTGAATGGCCACAAATATTCCACACAGCTGAAAAACTAGATCAATCAAAACTAGATTGACCAAATATGAACGCTGGGCAGAGAGATAAGAATGCCTCAGCTTAGCTGGCACTACATTTATCCCAGAAGCTCATCTGAACTCTCTTTAATTATAAAAAGAGTGACAGAATTACATGTTGGACAATAAAGTTTTGTATTGTTTAGATTGCCTTTTAAAAACAACAGCATTAGAATATGACCAATTTAGGTTACAAAAATAAGTTAAATAAAAGCCTTACATACATTAAAGTTGTTTCCACTCTCTGGGCTTGTTCTAGTTCCTCCTCAGGATCCTTGAATCCAGTAAATGAATAATATGTCTTATCCCATTTGATAGGTCTGTTCACTGTGCTTTTTGCTTCCTTGTGGGGCTGAGAGTTCACATTCAAACTCTGAATATGCTCCGTAGATAAACTGCAGGAGTTGAGAATATCTAATACTGTGCTCAGGAGATCCCTAGTATGTAATGTAAAACTGACTGCTCGAAACCCTATAAAATACAAGTCCCACAAAATCAGTATTATTTAACTAGTTATTTAAAATGCATTCACATTTCTCTCATCTTACAAAAACCCAAACTAGGCATACGTAGTTGGAAATTATTATGATATTGTTATTCCAATACTCACTACAAAATTCACATATAGTTTAAACTTTAAAACTGTACATGTTCAAAAATATAAATAGAGCTGTTTTAATTACCCAAATCATTGGACAAAACACAAACCTAGCTACAGATCCAGCATAACCCCAGAAAATATGCTTTCACTTTAGCAGTGGGTCGCAGTTTTGTCCAACAACTCTACACAATCCACATTATTACTGATCATCACTTTGGATATAATTCACTGTAGAAACACAGTACTACAATAGCTTGTCACAGGCTATGAACAGAAGCTTCAGAACAAAATGTGACACTTGCACACTGGGTAAAACTATGTCCCATCACTTAGCTATCGGGCCTAACTGCCCCATTAGAAAGCAAGCAAGTATTAGACTCAAGAGCAGAAAACAGCTACCAGTTCAACTGTTATTTTAGGTAGATTGGACATAACACTACTATTTTCTTGAAAAACAGTATGATTTTGTTTTTTAGTACTAGGGTTCCTCACAATTTGCTCAAGTGTTTTGAGCAGCAGCGTAAAGAATATAGAACTTATCTGTTAGATAAGGCACAGTAGTACATCACAAATACGTAGAATAAAGTTAATCATAACCAATATTCTCAACTCGGCAATATTTTCTGTAGTCTCACAGCTAAGAGACAATGTGGTAAAGTGAAGCTTCAGATATTATACAACTTCTGCTTACAGAGTAAATTCCTACTGATCATACAAGCATTATAGGACATTGGTTACTACACGTTATCAGCAATACCCAACTGTTGTTCCAGTTAAATGTGACAACAGTATTAAAAGCAGAAAAATTATCCTCTACATCAAGCTGTTTTTTACTTCCTCATACTGAAACCTGACCTCAACTTTGTTATTTCTCATTCTTTCAATGCTTTTTATAGCTTAAGATGTTTAATTACTTGGGATGGTCCTGGCTCTCTGATCTAATAAGCATTTTCATTGTTTAACAGGATTTTATTCAGTTGAAAAGTCGTTATGACTGCAGAAGGCTAAGTAATGATCTGAAAGAATTTAAAACCAGGAAAATACATTCTGCACAATATAAAAGCACCTGAAGCACTGAAGGATTCTTGAACACTGGAAGAATTTGGTTCTCTTTCTCTTACATAAAAAGTAAGCTGTGTTGGCTTAAAAGACCGAAACCCTGGTTTCTGTAGATTTTCCAAGTAGCCATTTAACCTCTTCAGAGAGTTTTCATTTACTTCCTGTTAAACAAACAAACATTACAGGTGATGAATTTGGCCATTTTTCATCTAAACCTTTTTTATCTCACATTCAGAATTAGTTTTTACAAATTGCCAGCTGTTCTTAACAATTGTGATATAATTCACATTCTCAGCATAAATGAATAATTATCTTGCAGTAACAAACTGCATGATATACATACTTATGCGTTCTTGTACATTCCAAAAAACCACAACTTCTAAGGCTTTCAAGCTTAAAGAAATCAATTGATTCAAATACAACACACAGCACTTCAAAGTGATAAAGCAAATAATACGTATTATAAATCAGCCTGGAAGGATTCAGTTATTTTCTTTGTGACAATTAAACAGAAAATGAGACTAATAAATAATGGATGTTTAAGGGACCTATCCTTGTTAAAAATAAACAAAGTGCATCTTTTTATTCTCTGGTAAGAACCATATTCAATTCTAATACTACTTTTTTTTTTTCCTCTAATAGCAGGAAAACTAGAAAATTTCCATCGTTGATACATGACACATTAACAAAGAAAGCATACTAAAAGATTTTTACCCTCTCTTTGGGATGCTGTCCAAAGAAATCTGGATGCACAGCAAAATAGAAAGGTCTGAGAGCATTGATGGCATCAGCTCCTGACAAAGCTCTTGACTGAAGAACACACTGTAGGAACACCTTCTCCACAGATAACCTGTTAAAGTAATAAAATATTTATGTAGGAAGCAATCAATCAAGTGACAAACCGATAAATTACATTAGAATGTGACAGAATGGAGTAAACATTCATAGTTGAAAGTACAATCAATTAAAACTGGTATTATAAGTTTGAGTTCTGGATTTTTCCCCTTGGGACTCACAAAACTATTTATACAGAGCAAATCAACAGGTTTGAGAGATGGTGGATGCTAATGGTTGATTAAAGACATGTAAATATGTACAATAACTTTTCCCTCTACTTTCTCAAAGCAGGCTCAAAAATTCCCCACTCAAGTAGTTCAAATGATGAAGACCAGCTTTAGTGGTTTTTTTTGTAGCTGTTGCTGAAGTTGCTCTTAAAAGCCAACCTTTACATAGTTTCGAAACTCCAAGTTAAAAAGCCAAACCCAGTATTTTTCAAGCAGTGCCAAGGAATATTAAATTTTACCCAGGAATAAAATAATCACAATTCAATCAAAATAGGTTTTGCATTAGGTTATGATGTCCACATACTTGTGTCCATTAAAAAAAAAAAATATCTACTTTTCCAAAGATACTCTTTCGTAGAAGACATCAGGTAAAAACAATACTTTCTGCCCTTCAATCTTCACTGAAATAGGACTACAAGAAATTGAAGTGGTAAGAAGATTGTTTCACCTAAGATCAGAAGGAAAAGCTGAAGTTCTAGGAAGTTCAGAAAGTACAAAAGATGAAACACCTCAAATTATGCATAAATTAATAGTTCTCCAATGAGCACACCTGTATAACAGAAGACGGAAATGAAACAAAAAACCAAAGTTCTGAATTAAAGACCGCCAAAATTTCCTGCCATAGCTCAAAGCTGATATTCAGGTTAGCAAACTAATTACCAAGACACAGTATGTATAAAAGCAGCAAGAAAATGTGAACTGGTAAGTATTTAGTAATAGATTTCTCCTGCAGCTGATTTTACAGGCTAAGAAATTCAACAGGCCAACCATTTTCTCTGTGATTAGTGTTCATTTTAGTTTGCAACTCAGAAGGGTAGGGATTCTGCTCTGTTAAGCAATACAATGCTGTTTCACTCCTCACAGTATCATTCAAATTGCAAACCCCAAATAGGAAAGCCCCAAATTGGAGGCAAAGCTGCTTCCAATTCACATAAAACTAGTAACTTTATTGACAAGAGTAAGCAAGACTATTTTACAAAGAACTATTTGTTCAGCATATTCGACCACATAATTGTCCTGGACACGGAAACATGTGAAATTATTTCCCTACTGCTTTCATTAACTATAAAAAAAGGTCCCAAAAACCAAAAACCAACCCCCCAAATCTGTGCTCAGACAATAAGCAGTATTTTTCATTTTGACAAATGGTAAATGACAACAGCTGAGTTGTCAGGCAGATGCAATGACCCTTACTTTACCTTTTTTCTGTCAACCTTTCCAGCTCTTCAATTAGAAACATGAAAGCAGTTAAAGCCAATGTTTTCTGCCTAAGAGGTGGGCAAATATTTAATTAATAGGTCTTAAAAGTCAGCTTGCTGAAAACAGGGTAAGTTTTCATAGAAAAGTGGGATGGAAAACCTGTAACGTAAGATGACTGATGAAATTTCAAACCGTTATGACTAAAACCAATTTTCGTGTGTATAGATTAAGTGGAAGATTAAGAAAAGATAAAACGTATTACTGTCAAACACTTCTACCTCCTTGCTGGCTGCATCTCAGAAAAAAAGAGTCTAAGACTAGCCCATGATTCTATTCAAAACAGCAGGAGATGGTGAAGTACCACAGCAATACCAGAGCAAAACTTCTCAATGACAAGAAAATGCCAGAGGTGCTCAGTGGTGCAGGAAAATCCCCTCTACCTGACCTGGCAAGAAAGGAAGCAAAGCACACTGGATGAGATCTGGAAATGCCAAAATAATTGTCTTGCTAAAAAAAAAAAAAAAAAAAGCAGATTTTTTTTTTTTGTAGCAAGTGGACATAAAGAGGTAAAAAGGAAAAAAATTATTTCCAACAAAGAAAAAAAAAGGTAAATAACCAGCTACCTGACAGCAGTTTTGACTAACAGCCATACAAGAAACCCACATCCTCCTAGGAGGAAGTAAGGAGCACAGTTCTCTCTTCACCTTACTCGTACCATTTCCCACATCCACTCTTGAGCTACATAGCATACTGTTTCCAGTAGTTAAGTAAAAAGAGCTCCAGCATACCTGGAAACTATTAATCATACTTCCAAGTTTATTAATCATAAACTTCCATCTGGTATTCTATAAGAAAAATGGCCAAGTATGGTTAACTTCAGTTCCCTTGTTTTGTATCCAAACAACACTGTCATGCTAGTAGGAAGGTTCAGGATTCCAGCCAAAAGTCTATTTTGAACTTGCTTAAAAGAGAAACGCTCAAAGGCCAAAATTAGTCTGCATGACAGAAGGAAGAATTCATTCACTGAAGGTGAAAGACAGAACTCTGAGGCATCCTTCAAGTGAAGTGACAAAATAAGTGAATTAAAATGAATTTAGAGAGAGAAAATGCAAGAAAGATGCTTATGGCTTCACTCACAAGGAGCAAGAATTGTCCTAAGAGCTTCATTCAGATTTGAAGAGCAGAGAAAGGCTTTGTGTTAAAATCAAGGTCATAACCACTTTGAGAATAGCCGACTTCACTTCTTGAAAGACATGAAACACAATCTCCACTAGAACACATTATGCAATCATACTCTAGGACTGATTTAATTTATTGATTAAATAATTCCCTTCGGCTTTCTTTTTACTTTTTCTTCACATCTCTCTGAAGTTTAACTTTTTGGCTTACAGCTTTGGCACTGAAAAGCTTTGTTAAATTAAGCTCATTATTACACATATATTCACTCATTTTGAAGCACTGAGCTTTAATAACTCAATAATGCAAATGCAGTAATATATTGGATATCATATTCAGACTTAGACAGTAAATTTCTCATAATTAAGCTATTTTAAGCCCCTTGTTTTGTTGAGAGCCTTTTTAATGTCTGACTCAAGGACAGGCAGGCATATGGCTTTTAGGGACTTTCAACTGTAGATGCTCTGTTGAAAGCTTCAAGCTGTAAAGATGAGAAAGCCAAAGAAATAAGCATTAAACAAAAATACCAAACCACTTCTACACACATGCGAGTCATAAGCAAACACTTAAACGTATGCTAAAGGTAAATTAGGTCAGCCACATGCCTTACCTTCTCACGGCTCTCAAGCAGCAAAACATTTCAGCAGTACAATGGTCAAGCCAACTTTCATCCATCCACTAACTCACTTAAAAGAAGAAAAAAAAAATCCTGTTTAGTAATGGACATGAGTATTTCTCCATGTTACTCAATGATTCTCTAAATCCTAGGTGATAACTTTTAAAGCCATGATAGTAACATAAGATTGAGAAATCACACATAAAGCCTAAAGCTTTGCATAAGAATGTTTTTTGTTTCCTCCAGTAACAGCAAGTCTTACGAATATTAAGAGTTGTTACTGTGTTTTGATTTGAAGATGAATATCAAAAGATGTTCCAGTTAGGATATAAACCTAAAAATTTATTTATTGAAAATGTTTCCCACTCTTCCTGATGTTCATTTTTTGTCTTGAAGTATAGAAACAAAATAATAGAAGCTTTCTTTAAGCACTAATGCATACCAGCTCATGGAATTCTATGTAAATTTTTACTCTGCTAAGTCCAAAACTTTCAAACAAATGATAATACTTAAAAATTTCTATGTCAACTCTTTTATGAGGGCACAATATATAACCCAAGGGAAAAACAGTGTCATACAACAATGCCTGGAAATCTGTTATCAAAAGTCTTCTGTCATTCATAAAAAGGAACAATTTTTACCAGTAACTCTGCACTATGCAACCGTAAGAGTTTTCCAACAGGAGGCAAACCACTTAGCATGTCAGAGTGCAAACATATACCTAAATTATAATTATTATGAGAGAAGCTCCGTATTGGCAATGTTTTTTCTTACGTTTTCATACATTTTTTTAAAAAAATACACTTTTCTTTGCACTTTTCAGAATAACATGTTCCTACTAAATATGCCATTTTTAAAGCACCTGAGATGAACAGTCATCAGAGAAATATCATCCTTGTTCCAATACAGCATGACAGTTCCTATGACTACTTTGCAAAATACCTGAAGTTTTAGAAGTGCATCTTGCTAATACAGATATACTTTACTGAAAACATAGATTCTTTACCAAATATTTCACTAGAGGCAAACAGGGTGAGAAAAACATATGCTGAGCTAAAATATCCCTAAAATACTTTATAATTTTTGTCTTCTTATTTTCAACCAGGTGAGCAGTAATATCATTTTTAGTGTCCCTAAGAACGGTCCTAATCATAAACTAACTGAAATACATTAACAAACTCTCTGGTAGTAAAACAGTTTTCACTCTCTGTAATTTTAGCTTCAGGGATTTGGACAGAGGATGGAAAAAACCAAGTCTCACTAATCTGTGCTGACACTTTATATAACCAAACAAAAGCATCATTGTTTCTTATTTTAAATGCTCTATTAACTGCTTAGAAGTAGTTACATTGCTTAGTTAAAAAATAAAATCTCCTGGTTTGAGTAAATTTCACCTGCACCCACCTCAAAGATACGTTTGCTAACACAAAACAAAACATTAATTATGTTGCAGTCATTTTGCAAGTGTCTTTGGAAACATGACACTCACGCCACCACCTCACTGCCCAAACCGAGATTATCTCTTTCAGGTGTTTGTTTCCCTGCGCTTGACCCTTAAGGTAGTATGAAGAAAACGGTATGAAAATAAACAAGACGACAGTGTTCAGAAAATAAGCTCGGGTGCAATCGATTCACTCGCTGCCTGAGAGAAAAGCTATGTAGCCACCCAACCGCTAACAGTTTTAACCATTTAAAACAGGCCCCTGACAGAATCCACTTCAAGGTAAGGGAGGGTCTTTCTCGGGGCCGGCTAACGGCCCAGCTGTTAGCGAGGCGCGTTTTGAATTCACTGTTTTGACAAATGTTAGGATTCAGCACAAGGATAACTTATACAAACGGAAAGAGCCAAAGGTAAGTAGCCTCGGGCCTTTCATGCTGTGCCAAACGCCTCACCCACCGCGGGTCC
>NW_020799095.1:8125358-8170482 GCF_003259725.1 Athene cunicularia | reverse complement strand
GCCGTCAGCCGTGCGCAGGCTGCTCCTCAGGGCCGCCGCGGGCTCGCCGCACCCCCCCACCCCCGAAAATGGCGCCTTGGGCTGCAGTGGGGGCCCGCAGCCGTGCGGGAGCTTTCGTAAGTGTTACTCGTCAGTACCGGAGAAAGAAACACGTAACAGCTTTTGATCTCATGCTTCAGGTGCTGCCGCTGCCTCTGGTAAAGCTGAATGATGGTCTCGCAGCCGTGTTCTCAAAAGGCCTGAAACACACGATGCAGAGAAGCCGGTCCCCTTTCATTTCAGCGTCTCCTGCTTCTAATAGTAGAGTGGGTCCACAATTGTTACTCAGGGACGTAGAAGGGAAATATCTGAACCAAGGAATCGCTGCTCTTTTGCTAAGGGGATGGAAGGGGTTTATCTGCATACTTGCGCCCACTTCACAATTCCTTTGTTCTCCAGAAGGAAACCACCAAGTGGGCAAAGAACCAACCGTGGGCTCTGCAGTTCCATGAAGAAAAGCAAGAGCTGTTTTCCTGCAGTTACTAATGCTCTATGGATACCTACATTTATACATGTTTTTCTCCCAAGGTAGTTGGTGTCAAGAAGCATCTGATGCAGAGACATGCAACAGAGCAAAAATGTTTATTGCTGATGAGTTTCAGAACAAAGGGAGATTAACTGTTGGGGACTGGAGTTACTCGCACATCATCTATTGCCATTCCAGGCAGAAAAGGTTAAAAAGAGGACTGACATGGTTTAGGCACTATCTGTAGTTCAGTGAAGCTTTAAATCAAGTTAACACTCTCACAACCCTTGGGGGATTTGCATAATTTCCATAATGTGCAGCATGTTTTTTGCTTCCCGACAGAAGCCATCAGTTATGTAAGCAAATTGGTTGCATAATTATGCAGATGAAAAAAATAAATTTAATTGATTCAACAGAAAAGCGTGTTGTTCATTTCACCTGGGATTTCTTTGAACTCGGTGAGGAATAAAATAAATTGGGAGAGGTAATCAGCAGGTGACACTGCCAGATACCAGCTCTATTGCATAGTGCAAGTACTTTGACAGGGAGCCAGAGCACCCCACCCCCCAGCACAGGAATGAATTTCTACTTTTTAGCTAAAGATCTCAAAACTTACTGCTTATGAATATGACCACAGTATTCCATGGGAGTAGTATAGTGGCTTTATCTGGTCTCGTTACTCCCTATCAGTTCCCAGGATACATCCCACTGTCTCAGCAACAGTTGCAAAGACATTTCTGAATGGAAAGCTTGTTTTATACCAGATAAAATTAACATCTAAAAAAGTTTTGATTTTGACTACCAATAAAGCTTCTACAAACAGCAACTGAACCATTTTCTCCTTGATCCTTTGTTTCTGTTCTGGTCCTTGGTCTGCCGATGGTCAAAAGTCGCATCAGTTTCTCCAGTCCCATCACACACAATGGCACAGAAGCTCTGAGGCCAATATCAGCATTAATTTTTTGATACTACTCATCACACTAGTCATTTTAGAAGAGAGTTATGCAGAAATAGTTATGACTGAAAAATGCAGACCTGGGATTTGCAAAAAAACCCCACCTCAAACCTGCAAAGATGCAAGATGTATCTGGAGAACATGAAAGGACAAAAATGAACTAGTAAATGCTCTTAATGTGGCCATATTTTACTAAGCTGAGGAGTATGCCATTAAGATTTTAGTAATTAAAAGTTTGATTACTACACCAGGGACATATAATTTTACTATTTCTCCTCATGTGAAACTCTCACTAACATCCATTAGAATTCTTCAGCAGACTGAGCACAGCCCATAGGCCTAGCTGTAGCCTCCACTCGACTCTGTAGTTAAAACTGGAAGTTGGCCATGTCCACAGCTGGGAGCTTCAGCCCAATTTATTCATATGTTTTGTGCTATGATGTGGTGAAAAACTGCGTACTCTGACTGATTTCACACATTCTTAACCTCCTCATGCAGCACATCATGCTCTAGATTCTTGCAGTAGTTAGGAGATACTAAACTCTCCACATCTACATTTGCCCATCTTCCTGCATATCTAAGTATTAATTACAGGGATCTGAACAGAATTAGATGATTTAATGACAATACCGACTCACAGATATTTTCAATACTCCATATAAAGAACACATTTATTAACAACTTAATAACTCCAAAATGATCTCCTCAATTGCTCTTTATAAAACATTGTAAAATTACCAAGCTTCTATTTCCAGCTTCTCAACACTGTCCCCAATGTGTGTTAAGAAACTCTCAGTGCTTTGAAGTAAAATTGTGGTAAGTCTTCCCAACAACATTATTCTGGTTAAGTTACAACTGTCCATACCTAACACAAATAATCTTTCCAAAAACGTAGTAATCAGTGAAGAAAAATTTTCACAAAGAGAATTCCTCATGCATCTAACAACATACTGAAGGAGCGAAGTGTTGTCTAGACCTAGCTACTGAGAGCAGCATAGGAAAGTTCTTTTGCACATTTTTCTGTCTCTCTGAAAACAGGTAAACATACATTTTATTTCCTATATGAAAAATTAAATATATCAAACAAGTTGCTTAATCTCAAACACAGAAGTTCTTTCAGCTACTAAGAAACAGTACCTTATACCTGGGGAAAAGCAAAACCACGGATATTGTCTACCGAGTGTCTGTTGTACTTAACTTTGTTTGGAATATTTTTTCATCTTTCCAGGATTGTTTCTGTCCTACATTGGATTGTGTCTTGTCTAGCACATGGAATTTCTGTCACCAAAATAGTACTGAGAATGTTGCTCAAGAAACCTTCCTGGTATTTTGATACACATCAAAATTGTACGGTATTTCAAGTGGACCCAGACGGTACAAAAATGTGAAATACCAGACTTAACAACTAAACTGTTATTTAAATTGCCTAGCCCTATGGTGATAGGGAGAAACACTGTATTGACAGAACATGAGATCCACCAGTTGTAGCAAAACTTCTGAGCAATGATATGGGGAGCTTGCTTTGCTCGTTAATATAAAACATGACTGAGATTGCATCCTTCAGCCGAGGATGATACTCAGGAGATGGAGCCAAAACGTTGCACCAATTTTACACAGTTCCAAGTTAAGCTAGAAGATCAATGATTAACCTCTGTCTGAAAAACAAAGCAACATTTGGAATTTTTTTCTGGGGATGATCCAAGTGAAAATTCAAAGTTGCTTATAATGGAAAAAATAATGCTGTCTCTAGAACACCCCAAGTTTTGAAGTCCTATAGATTACTAAGAGAATTCTGTCCTTCTGTGTGTCTCAAACAGTATTAGCCACATGTGGTACTGCTTACAGAAATGTGGGATTTAGCTGAGGTTCAGATAGCCTCTGTCTAATTCCAAGGGAGATTAAGCTACAAAGGATCTTACAATGAGTAATTAGCAAAAAATGACTTAGTTTTTCACTTCCAGTTTTAGTTTGCTGACACCTTCCAAAATTGCTCTTGCCCACTAATGCTGGGGTGGCTGGAAGAACAACAGTTTAGAGACCTCATCTGAAACCTGATCACTTCTTACCCAGTCTTTCAGCTAATGGGAAACTAAGTAGCAGAATGCTATTGGATTTGACCAGGTAAACAGCCTTACAAATGGCAGAGCCATCCTGGTGAACACAAAGTGGTGGAACCCAAAGTCTCTTTGAACTAGTGCCAACTGTTCTTCAAGGAGAATTCTGAGGTAAGGGGATTTTAAAGAAACACCATCTGATTTTTAGTACTGAATCTACCATTTTTTAGAAAGAAAGCAAATGAAATACTTACTAAAGAATGATACCCTATGAAAACAAAGGAGCCTCTATTCTTCCATTTTTCTGTACAAGTGGCATAGGAGGAAGGCAGTGACCCTGGTGGTCACCAGATTCAATCCTTTCTCTTCCAGCAGCAACTCCCAGACAGACTAGTTAAAGAGTGGTATCAAAAAGGGTCAGGACCCGACCCTGAAGAGGGTCAGGAATCTAACAACTGTCAATCAGGTTAATGGCACGAACCTCAAGACTAGGGTGTCTACCCCTCCAAACAAAGAACCATGGACATCCCTCCAAAACCCTCCACAACCATCCAGTGCTAAGATCCTGACAGATTTCATGATTCAGAGGCATGAGGGACACCTGCAATAATGCTGCTGGAACTGGGAAGAGACTCATGGTGCCCCAAAGGAGGGAACGATTTTTCAAACACTGAGGGCATATGCTACAATCTTGATCTCACTTAAGACAGAATAGCCTTAAAAACCCATTAACTTCTATACCCAAGAGAGAAAAAATTTTCATCACAAAAAACCTCTAAAGGGGATGGAGAGTAGGACCAAAAGAGATGTATTACTGGCATGTTTGTGAAGGTTGGTACTGGAGATCTAAATTAACACTACAGAAGTGGGGAGCTCAGGCAAGCATCAACTTTGACAGAGGTCCCACTGATTTGTCACAAGAGTTTTCCAATAAAAAATGTTTGGTTCTTCCTACTCAGGCTGCAGATCAGTATAAGAAGTGTGACTTACATAATTCATGCTCCAAATCTGATTCAGGATTTGCAGGCAGAAAAAAGAATTCCTGAAGAACCACTAATGCTAGAACCAGCTTGCTAGAAGCCTCCATCTCATCATGCAGTTGGCAGAAACTAAAAAATGGGCAAAACCTTCCTTCTTAGAACACAATCAAGAAAGCAAGTTTTCCGTATCAGTGGAAGTATGCATATATACAAATGTGAAGCCATATACAAGTTACTATCAAGACACAACTAAAGCTTCAGCTGTGAGCAACTTGTGTAGACTCTCTCAGTTATGTGAAGGAAGGTATCCTGTCTGGCATGTCTCAAGTGATTTTGAAGTTAAGTTATTCCCAGTGCTTTTTACT
Source organism: Athene cunicularia (assembly GCF_003259725.1). Classification (NCBI taxonomy): domain Eukaryota; kingdom Metazoa; phylum Chordata; class Aves; order Strigiformes; family Strigidae; genus Athene; species Athene cunicularia. The sequence goes on along the minus strand of NW_020799095.1, from coordinate 8,165,623 downwards.
TGGTTTTTGGAGTAAGAAAATTAAGATCTAAGGGGCACACAGATGGAACAATATCCTCACAAGATATTGCGAGGAAGACAAAAGGAAACATGTATTCTACAGACTTGGAAGTAACGTGAAAAAAGTCTCACCAAAGAACAGCAGATAACACTCAATCAATGCACTTACATATGATCACCTGCTGGGAAAAGAGTAACAGTGCTAGATTCTCCATAAAATAGGAGAATGTAGGTTCTGAGGCTGCAGCTTCCTCATTATCTAATGATGCCATTACAAAACACTTGTGTAAGTCAGTGTGACAATCTATACAGTTAGGGAAAAAAAATACTGTTTCTACTGTGCTACTATCTGCATTATCATCAATATAAGTATTTAGAAACACAACTTGAGTTTGAAGCTTTGCTGTAAATCAGTAATGCACAGTCTGAACACATGGGAACTGCCTTTATTAATCTGTATTATAACAATGACTGCTTTAACCATTAAAACCCTAAGATCTTTACTATTTAATGATTACTGAAACAGCCAGACCTTCCCAGCCCATTTCATATTTTCCTGAAGCCATTTTAGAGCAGATGTATGCTCCAAGCTGTAAACTTCTTCCATATTAATATTCATTGTCATATGCTTAAGAATAAGCTTTGGATCAGATATACGAGCAGCCAGACTCAGTCTCTCCACTGCCGCGTGATAGTCACTGTTATTCTGAACTTTCTGATCTTCACATCTGTAAGTGAGTTCCCACAAATACAAAATTAGGTACCATACAGGCCCTGTGTCACTTGTTTGATGCTTTATACTGGCAACAAGATTACAGAAACATTAAAATAATGCACTGTGTTTGCATCACTTAGATTAATTTCTAGACAAATTTAGGCAATTGTTCTGAAGAATTAAGAATTTAGAAAAAGTATATTTTAAACGTATTTTATGGTAATCAAAAGTAATAGAGTTTAATGCCACTGCAAAGTAGGTCTGCAATAATCACAGCACGTTTCATGAAGAAATGTTTAACGCTGGGCTGGAAAATTCAGTAAAGGAATGTAAACCATTTTATGAACTGGATGTAGCAAGAATTCAGGTACATGCTTGAATCCAAAAAGATTATACTCAATTTTGGCATGTAATCACTTCTGGAAAAAGGATGTGCCTAAGTGACATGTCTACATTTTTGCAAGCGCAGAACTTACTCTTTAAGCAAACAAGCAAAGGTACAATAGCATACACATTAAAATGAGATAAAAACCTTCTCATCTATTAAAAGAACAAAATTAAGAGATGTATTCCTTGGGAAGGAAGGCAGAGTACTCAAGTTTGAGATGCCCCTGTTCATCCTTCTTAACAGATGTAGCTTTTCTATGAAGTTTCACATTTTGATGCTGAGCCAGTCAATCTCAAGAGAAAATGGCGTCTTGAAAAATAAATTATAGGCATAATCTAGTGACAGTGGTTGGTAGCTTATGGACAAAAGGCAGAAGCAACAAAACACATTTTCATCTGAAGGTATTAAGTCTCAAAGAAAGGGGAAAAATCCCTAACAAATTTATTATTGAGATATCCCCTATAAAGAGAATCAAGTAAAATGGCTTCATGCACTTTTCAAAAAACAGCCAAGAAATGTTAGAGATGCTTTTTGAAAGGACTAACATTTTGACTCTGCCCTTCTGCTCCACTGCTTAACCTCAACACAAGCAACTACACACCAAAATATCAAGCTATCCTGGTTTTGAAAATACAGTACACTCTTAGTGCAGTAGGCACATTCAGTTATGGAACACAGACCAATATCCCTCTGGAACAATTACTTTTCTGCTATACACATGTAAAAATAATAGTAAAAAATGCCCAAACATTTACTGTTCTATAACCAGATTAAAAACAAGTTTAAAACCAAACATTCTCTTTCCTAGCCAATGGAAAGTAAGATCTCTCATTAATTACATGATCCCACAGATAAGTATAATCAAAATGGTACATATCTGACAACAAACCTTTTCAGTATTATTTGAAGAGTCTGACGAATAGCAATTGGACTTTGAATATCACAGGCATTTGAAACAAGAAACATTTCCATTCTCAACAGCATCTCAACCTCAGACAGATAAGATGGAATCATCAAAAGTTTCTGATATGAATTTCCCTGCATTGGTGGGTAGCAACCCCATAATAAAGCACCTGAGAGTAAATGCAGAAATGTAAGGAATTAGGATTACAAATACTGAACATAGATCTGTTTTCTTCAGTATGTGGCTAAGAATGTGGAAAGAAAACAACCCCAAACTCTTAATGGATTTTACTATTTCACCTGTGAGATGGCCTGATTTGAAAACAACAAACAGTACTTACTCATAATATTCACTGTTGTAAAATGTTATTTTTATCAGTGAATATTATCAGCAATGATTAAAAACCTGTCAGAAGTCCAGGGACTGCAAGTGCATCATAACACAAGTACAATTTATGACAGGTCAGACAGCAGCTCTATTAACTGATCACAGTGAGAGGACATTTGAAAAGCATCTCCCCCTTTGCTCCCCTGTCTTTGCCAAGTGATCTCAGAAGACCCAACCTATACAGCATTTAAAAAAAAAAAAAAAAAAAAAAAAAAAAAAAAAAAGAGGTCAGGAAAACCAATAATTTCCAGGATGGGAGGGATGGACTCCTTAAGCTTATTAACCGCCACAATTCTAAAACGGATCAAACAGTAAATGATGTGACAATATGGAGAGATGGCTCTTGGTAGACCCTATCAGGGCGACACACCCAGTGTTATCTTAGCTCGAAAGTGGGGAGTTGAAAACACTCAGACTTTTAGCTTTTATTTGAAAGGAATTTTCTTTTAGTTAGGATAAACTTCTTAGCTAGACCTCTGAAATCTTAAATATTAATAATTTTACCACCACAGCTCTAAACAGAAGTATAAAGAAATCTAATTTGCCTAGATGAGAAAGTGAAGATGATGCACTTTTAAACCATTTCAGGGTTCACATTTTTGAAAATCTGAAACTGAACATAAAAAATTAATTTCATCAGAATTGCATTCATTTCATGCCAGGTAGTACATAGTCATCAGATTTTCAACTGTCGCTATTTCCCAAGAAACTTGGTTACAAATAAATTCCCGACTGACACAGAAAGCACTGTTTTGATCTTACAAAGTACTCTTACCCCTTTCTCCCCAACATAACATGCTGTTATAAGCATGATGTTCAAAGAACATAAGGGAAAGATATTGTTTAAGAAGCAACTTACTTTTGTAATAGGTCCTAGCTTTAGACCACAAGCAACTTCTTCCCAAAGCTGTGATTAATCCTCTAAGTAAAAAAAATTCAATAGCTATGTTTTTGGAAAGCATGAAGTCTACTACAGAAGATGAGACCCCAAGGTTCTTGCTCTCAAAACAGGCATTTAACAGCTTGTTAAAAAGGCAGCTGTACTGAGAAACAGCTACAGTATCTGAAATGAAAGAAGAATATTAACTACTGAATTAAATCAAATGCAAATCTAATTGAAGAACTGCTTCTCAATCAGTACCTAAACCAGGACTCTTGCTTCTATCAGCAAAATGGATCGAAGTTGAGATAACATGTGATAATGCTTTGTTCACCAAAAGTGTTTTCATAATGTTAGTTCATTTACATTGTGAAAGTGTTAAAGTCCAAACAGTAATTTGCTGCCAAAACCATCAGGATCAGATAAACACACATTCACCTGCCCAAGTCTATAAATACATTCTTCACCTGATCTCTCAGACTTAAAATTTGCACAAATAAAATCACTTTGGTACTTCAAGTTCTGCTTCTTCTCTTACTCTGAACTGTCCACTTCCTCTCAACTGTCCCCTTCTTGGCAGGACTTAGTAGCCTTGTATCCACCTCATGCCTCAACGGACTAGATCCTTTTAGGATTCTGTAAGTAGAGAGTCTTCCAACTCAGCCCTCCTAATCTACCTAGAAGCACACACTGGCAAAGGACTGACACCTACACACATCAGTCAGCAGAGGTTTCCTGAGTGCAGCCTAAGTAACTACATATCAAGTACCCATCGAAAATTTGCCAGATAAATTGAGTCCAAAAGAGCACTTGGTTTTAACATGATATGTGAAAGAAGCCTAGGTTTTCTGGCTCACTTATAGAAAAAAACCAAATGTATTCATCTGAGCTTAAGATAAAATTAATCACTCCAATGATATCCCTATTTTAGCTTATGGTACAGACTGTGCATGATCCTTAAAAATGTAGTGGGTTTTTCCTTTGCCTTGTGTAACTGAGACAACTGGAAAAAGAGGACAGGTGTATAAACTCTGTGCATGTGTATGTGTGTATGTGCATGTGTGTGCGTGCATGTGCGGCAAAATCTGCAGAGTACGATATATATTTTAACTGACATTACAATACATATTTTAACTGACAATACGATCTTTGGAAAAAAAAATTGGCTTGTCTAAAATGATCTTACTTCTTCAACAACTTTTAGCTGGGAAAGAAACAGAATAGTACAGAATCATCCATTAAATTTTTAGCTCTTAACACAGTACCTTTTTCTTTACTTACCAGAATAATTTTGAAAACCTGGTAAGTTCCGCAGAACTTCAAATGCCTGCCTGTATAAACTCCTCCTCAAGTATTTGTGCACTAGTATATATAACAGATTCTGTCGATTGATGATGTCCATTTCATCACAGGGCCACAATGGTGCATTTGTGGTCCACTCTGACTCTGTGGCAAACAACAGTGCAGTGTTACTTCTATGAACTGAAACTGATTGACACTGAAGACTTTTGGCCATTAGAAATATTCTGCAGCAGAAAACAAATTTCAGAATTTCTCAGAAAATGCAGTTCTAGTTGTTATTAAGTTGTTCCTTATCACCACTATTTTTCAGTTGTAAATAACCTCTTTTATTAAATATCACAGTAGTAAAATGGACTGTCACATATATGTACATAAATATGTATATATCTATGTACATATATAAATTTGCTATTCAATTTTATATATGTACATAAATATGTATATATATCTATGTACATATATAAATATGTACATATATAAAATCGAATAGCAAATTTTAGATCCTCAGTATTACTTTACAGAACACCTTCTATTCTTGTTTACCCTTTTCAGTTTCTTTTTTCAGCAGATCAGAATTTCAAAAAGCCAGTAACTATGCGTTATTTAATTGCAGAAATATGGTACTATTCTAAACCTATTTTACTAAATGTGGATACTGTGAGGGGTAAAGGAACACTACATTGACACAAGCCTGAAAATTTTTTTACACTGAATATCACCTGGCTCAAAGGAAATATACATGGGGCAGAGTCACTTTCCAAGTTGCACCCTTTCCTTATTATGGTAGGCTTTTGAGTGGAATGGTGCTGATGGCAGACTACTGTGAAAACTTTTCTAAAAAAAATTTGGTATTAGTCATAATATTTCTTAATACTTATCAAAAAGAATACTAACCAGTAAGATGCATCACATTTTTTTTGTTCCAGTATTAACTTTATTTAATAACACAGACCAGCTTTTACCTTTTATCTGAAATCTGTTACAGAAGGGGACTGTTCAAATTTAAGTCAAATCTCAGGGTTTTTATAAGACAAGCTTACCTCTCAATACCCGTGTTGCTCCATCCAAATTTCCAGTTTTAAGAAAAATTTCTGCAGCTTTATTAACAATTTGACATCTTGATGCTAACCTCTCTGCACCTGTAAATCCTTTCAAGACTGTAAAATTTATCTGTAGCTCATACAATTTATCCAAAACCATCCTTCCCTAGCACAAAAGGGAAAGGAGGATGGTCAGAGAAAGCAATTATATCAGTGAACACAGAGTATATCTACACAAAATACAGTGGATTTACTCTGGTGATACAGATTTATAGGCATCAGTTTAGTTATCTAAACTGAAACAGGAAAAAAAAAAAGGAAGTATAGTAAAATTTCTAATGAATACTAAGTTAAAAATCGTGGTCATGTGTGTGCCCGCATTGTGGTGGCAGAACAAGAGTTGCCGAGGTAGAAGGAAAGGGAAGTTTAGGAGAACAGAGAAGTCGACAGAAAATGAAACTTACTAATTAAGAAACTAATTTTTTGTAAATATGCATATGCACATACCTACTGTGGACTGACATATGCTCAAAACTGGAGACTTCTGAAGGCCTACAGTTATCTACAACGGTTTATCACAGCACAACAAATAAAAGAATACTAACTATATCATTGCAGTTAACATTTAAGGTGTAAAGAACCCATTCAGGTTTATGTGGTTGAAGGGAAAAAGTATGTACCAGAAAGACTCAGGTGAAATTCTGACAGTAGAAATTTGAAATTTAAGTGCAAACCAGACAACATACAAAATTAAGGAAGATCTGCATCTATTCCATCCTTCTAGCAGAAGGAAGGACCACTAAGAAGTGGGTCTTTTTGGAAAGCTTGCAGCTTTAAGCATAAATGATCTATAAAGGAAGGGCACCCAAGTGAAATTCAGTTGTGGAATGAGATCCTTAACTGGACAAGAACCCAATCCTCTGAGGTAATAAGTTGGGTAAAAACAAGCCACAGCAAAGTCTTTCAAGATACGAAATAGTTAAAATAGGAAGTGGATTAAATAATTGCCAAAGGAGCATTAATGTTGCAGGATTCTCTACAAGTAGATATCCAGAAAGCAGTCTGGTGTTGCTTGAAGAGCTGCCTCCATAGAAGACCTATTCACATCTTTCCAATTTGCATTTGAAAAGTACATCTGTTTTATGATCTTTCCTTAGCTCTTGCAAAGAATATTCTCTTCAGGACCAAGAAGCATATGTACTTTACCCCTGAGAGCCAGAAAGCATGAAAACCATGTGATAAAGAGATGTGATGTTCATGAAGGGAACGTGATCTGAAAAGCACATCTAGAGGTTTAGGTGGTCCAACATATTCATAAAATGGCATAAAGCACGTCCTAAAGCCAAAATTACTTTGGGCATAGCAGGAAGAACAAATCCATTACTACCTTATTTTCTGGACCACTTTTTGGAAGACACAAGACACAGGATCAAGCAGATACTAGCCCATAACCACAGTATTAAGGACTTATCCAGTACATATAACAGAGTGAAACTGGTTGGAGTACGATAGGAATGACAGTTCTAGTTCATCCCTGAAGCAGAGATCAATTTGGCATCTACCAGTTCTGATAAAAATCATTCAGAGCACAGCCTCATTCACCCTCCCATATGGTCAACACAGGTTGTGTATAAGACTGTTGGTGAGGATCTTGGTGAGCAGTCTGTTGAGAGGTGGTTTGACACCCAACACAACATTTCTCAAAGAAGCAATAATCTTTTGCTCTAGACATGAAAATATCATAGTATCGTAAGAACTGTTTACTTTCAGTAATTCCTTGTTATACAAGAGGAACACTACACATGCTTTTGACAACTTGCACCTCTGAAATCAGGACATGAAGATAAACCTCTTTGGAATATCAGAGGTCCTGCAACCCAAATATCAGGATCTCCCTTAAGATGGATCTCAAAAACTGCTACAATGTCTAAAGACATTTCCCTACAAACACTGAATACATGCTGTCTCTGCTGAAAACAACAAACAAAATCCAAGCCAAACAAAGCTCTTTGATGTGTATGTGAGCACTGTCCACTCCTCAATGCCACAAATTTAGACTACCTATTCTATGGCCAGGAATAACTTCACTGTTGTAACTGCTGAGTTTTGTGGAACAAAAATGTTTAAAAAAGGTCTAGTGCATTACTACAAAAATGCTAATGCAAAGACCGTATCTCTTTCCCTTTACTCCTCAACAATACCACATTGTGTTGCAGCTTGATAGGAACCTGCTAAAGATCATTCAGCTCAACAAGTTGATGCTGCAAAATTAATGATTCCTTAAAATGGATGTAGTGCTTCTAGACTAAGCACCTCTTATCAAATATCTCCTGGGACCTGGGTTGATTCTGGAAGCAGACTGAGCAGTGCACAGGTTTTGCATAACAAAATTCCTGAGGGTCATCACCTAGAGACAAGTCATGCAAACCAGAAAGGGTTCCTCAATTCACAAAAAAAATCCAAGAGACAAAAGGGGAGAGTGTTTGCTTTTGTTCACAAAAATACATGCTATAAACCATCTTGTATGGGATGAGGAAAATCCCTGTACAGTGTAATTACTAATTGTAAAGATCAGGCCAACTGATACAAAGGTAAGTTCAGAATATGATCACTGACCAAAATACACTCCAAAATCACTGGTGGTTTATATTATTTCTTATGCTGTCACTGGTCATGTTGCATTGTACAGGAGATCCAGCTTGATACACTGCTTTCTTCCAGGAAAAAAACATGAATTTAACATTGAAACGGATCTTGCTGTAGTGAACTTATGATCAATACTACGTGAGGCCTAAAGAATGTAAAACATCCAGTGAAAGGTCTAGTCTCTTAACTGTGGCCCTCTGTAATACTTGATAGCAAAGAAAGGATTGTAAAGGTCCTTTCTTTGTGAGGTCTGGGTTTTTGCAAGATTCACAGATCTTACAACCCTAGATTGAATGGAAGAAAAGCACTTCTAGTGACATTCTGGGGAATGAGCAGTTCACCAAGTGCAGTAGCAGCCTTGCTATACTTCTGTCTTCCTGGCCTTATCCATTCCATTTGAGGTCAGGTTCAGAAGCATCAGTGCAGGAAAGGGCCCACTCAAACTCCTGTAAATATTGCTTGAGTCGGGAAGTCTCAAAATACAGCAGTATTGCCAGACAGAAGAAAGTGATTCTGGGAAACAATCCCACCAGCACCTTGCTCCAATATCTCAGGATGAACTGTCTCCTAATCCAGATTCATCCTTATCTCAGAAAAGTCAAAAGCTGAACCTGAACAAATCAAGTTTCTAGGTTGCAAGACAAAGTTATGATGGGCTCCATAGTAGACTACTGCTCAGAAAGGCAAAATAAAATGCTTTGATCCATCTGGACAGTTAAGAAGTACTAAAATGGTGCGAAGGCAGGTAGCACATCCAGCCATTCAACTAGAGAAACACACTTTAACATGTAGAAAAGAAATGACTCATTCTTTTTCTTGCAGTCAGGTTCCTATAGTCCAGTATACCTTTCTCCACTTCAGTACTTTGTGGTAAGAACACATTACACTTATCCCAGTCCTTCCAATGAAAATTCTATCTGCTTCATTATGTTGTGAGTTTTTTATTACTGGAAAGAAAAAAAAATTTTAATTTTACATGTAAATGCAGTACACAGTTGAAAAACACAGTCATTGTAAAAGTATTAAATATACTTTCTGAAATATTTGCCATTAAAAGTAGTAACTTTCCAAGTCTTAACACCTGACGTAGGGTAAATAACTCTAGTTTATTCAGAAACTATTTCATAGTAGTCTAATTCATCCATAAGATGCTTAGTCATATAATGGCATAATTTAGTAACATCATTGTTTGTAAAGTAGGCTTTGCATTTTCTGGCACCATGAAGAACAGCTGGCAATTACAGAACTGAGTAATTACAATTTTTTCCAACCATATTATACAACCACTTTGGAAGAACTGTTGGCATTCTAGAGCAGTGGTCTTCAGAGCGGTATGAGCACAACACACCACTTGGATGTTGGAAGAATATATTTTTTTGTACCATTAAGAAATAAATAAAATATTTTAAAAACTAGTGTTTATTTCATCTTTATCTCATCCTTTTAATTTTTATTTTTCTGTATGTTTTATAATATACTTAATATATCAGTGCAATAGTACATGTATATAATTTATAAATAAATAAATAGGAGGTAAGTGCTCAAAATTTTTTTACTGATAGAGACCCCTATCAGTTTGGAGACCACTGCTCTAGGGAAGACAAAGTTCCAAGCCCCATCAAAATTTTCAGTGTCACAGCTAGAAGTTGTAATAGGTGTTTTATAATACAAGTCTGTGATCAGAAAGGTCATGCCACATATCTAGAATAAATATTCATCATGTCTTAGTAGTTAATACAGGTTGAAAGAGATCTGAGTCATCCATTACAAAGTGTTTTAATATCCCACTGACACCTCACTGAGCCTCAGTTTTCTGCAAACTTATTAGGAAAAATGATACAGATATGTAAATGAAGGGGCATAGGGAAGAAAGGTATAAGAAAACCTGCCAGAACTATTAAAAAACTAGGTGTTTTATGGACCCAGCCCTTGCAGAAATTCTTGGTTCTTTAGAGAATGAAATAATTCTGAAAATTGCAATTACTAAAAAAAACCCAAACAACCAAAAACCAAATTATATACATGATCTAACCATGTTCAGTGTGTTATGAAATATACAAATATATATATTTGTATTTACAGTTCTGAAGTTTATTTATGCTTTTAAGAGTGTGACACTTCACATGACAGTATTTAAATATATTTGTCCTGAGAATAGGACATTCTTAACAGAAGACCACCACTTTAGGTTTCTTTTCTTGATTTCACAAACCTCATATATTCTTCTTTCAGAACTTTCTTTGACTTCTAAGTGTAAGCACTGTGGATTTTACTTCTACTAGAAAATGGCTTATATTAAGTATTTTAGCCAATTGTATTTGTACCTCAAGAAATTCTGAATATTGTAACATACAAAATTAACTAATACCCAGAAAACAGTATACAAATTTGGTTTTTTACCTCTTTTAAAAACTCTACAAAGAACAGGGATGCATCTTAATTTTACCTGCATCAGCAAAATCACAAAAAGGAACTTCTTGTCTGTCTGTCTCAGAATCTTTGATTAGTATTTCAGCAATACATAAAGACAACTTCTGAAGATCATCAGAATGTTCACATCCAGTTCTCGCACTGACATACAAAGCTCCCAGCTTATTCCAATCACTTTTTTCCTTGCAATGCTGAAAAAAAGGCAAAGGATAAATATAAGCCAACCTGCTTCCAGAACACCAACAGAAAATATATTGACATTTGAGATACACCCGGAAAAGACTTAAAGCAGAAAAAAGATGCAGATGAAACAATAGTGCCAAGAATGTCCATGTTCAATATGCCACAGTAACATGTTGCCTAACTTGCATGGACTGCTAATCACTTTTGTCCCTCAAGAAATTAAAATTCTTTTTGCATTTATGTCATGACCCCAATTAGGGAAGTTCATAACTTATTCATCCTATTTAAGAACTGGCATTCATCCAGTTCTTACTAACTTTTTTTTTCCACGATGCATGCCAAATTGATGGTTATTTTCTATACAAATTAGTTTTTTGCTTGCCAGATCACTTGATGACTTTGGCTTTAAAGGAGTAAAAATTCAGTTCTGGTTCTTCCCTTCTTAAATTTTGGTCTCAGGATCTGTGCAGCATGTGATAATATATAAATTATATGATAACTGTGCATAATAAGTAATTTGTCCTTGCATATGAAAGATGCAAATGTGCAATTAAAGAATTTTTATAGTATTTTCTTATTCTTTAAAATACCTTCTTAGTGTTGCCAATTATAGCCTTTTACAACTATGCCTTGAATTCTATCTGCTAAATAATACATTAAATAATTTTTTTGGTGAGGAATGAGGTACCACTACCAATTACAAGCACAACAAATGCAAGGCATAGAAAATAATTGCTTAAAGTTTTAAAATCTCTGAATTAGATGCAAAACCAAGATAAAAACTACAATTATGTAAAATAAAATACTGACATCACAGAGAAGCCAAAGATAGTTTTCCCCTGCATGTTAATCTTTCCCAAATATGGCTCTGCATAAAAATATTCTATCATAATCCCAATATACTTAATAATAAAGCCCATTAATTTTAAATGATGTAGAAATTGCTATTTCTTGTAGGTTTAAAACTAGTCATTGTTAAGTATTCCAACAGGCTTGAAAAATGCACATACTGTACCTGAACTTCAGCCACTGCCAAGTTGAAGTTAAAAAGCCACTTCTCTTCAAGATGTCTTTCCTGAAATCTTCCAGAAGAAAAAAATATTATTACTTAATTTTAACACATCCTATTGAACTAAACTATGTACTAGCAGAAGGTGAACAACAAATTTTCATATATGAACTAAAAACTGATGTGATTCTTGATCCTATTTACTACACACTATTCAAACTCGACACTGAAAACAGACAGTTATGCCAAGGGAAGTCAGTACCTGTACCAAGCAAATAACTGAGCAGAGCTGTTTTCACAGAAAATATTCCCTTGTCTCAGTAAAAGTGTAACTGAAAAGGTATGAACAAGACTTGTAATCCATTAAGTAAATTCAGAACTGTATTGTATGTATTTCTGACATAAGGGTAAGGAAAAAAGTTAATTACACGAAAAAAAGTGCTGTTCAGCTTCAAATCTCCTGGAGCATAATACTTTATTCTGATGCTGCCATTGAAACAATGGATACATCTACCCAGTGCGATGCTATCATGCTGAGATACATAACCTACACATGAATGAGCTAATACATGTAGTTGAAGTAGCACAGCCGATTAGTCTTTATAGATATAGACTGTTTGTGCTGAAAACATATACATACTGAGGCACCCTGGAAGGGGTCATTCCTCGGTGAATCAGATTTCTGATCTGAAAAGTGATAAAAATTACTTCCAACATGTGTAGTAAGTTGCACTAGTAAAACACTGAGATCCATGGCTTAAAGGTACCATATGCGGAAAGCATGAAAAGCAGCAAATAATTTCTACAGTGCTTTCACCTGAAACAGTGATGGCATATTTTCACACAGTAGATGCTGTATATTTGGTTTCCTCTAAGAATCAAAGGTTGTTCTATGAAGTATATGATGCAGATGATAAAAAAAAAAGGACCACAACCTTGTGCAATCATCATCAACACAGTTTTGGGCTGTGATTTCACATTTTGCCCAGTATAATCCAGCATTACTTAAAAAAACGAGCCCTCTCCCTAGTTGTGTTGGTGCGTTTATGCCATTGTACAGTAAACAAAAGTAGAAAACTACTTCAGATTATAACTAATCTTCTTATTGCCTAGAAGAGTTGTTTATTGTAGAAGTACCATTTGCTTATGTAGGCCTAAATGATATATTAAATCATGATGTTTCTAGTTTGACTACACTTATATAAACTCGGAAACAGATGTACAGCGATGATCAATAAGGAAAAACTGAACATTACTGCGTTCAGAATCTAAGTTTTGATTTAACAATCCTTGACCTTTTAAGCACAGTAGATCGACAGCACTTTAAAATACAATTAGACATGATATGATAGTATTTTCATCCAAAACACCAAATTTGCATTTTCTAATTGCCTTTTAAAGTTTTTACATCAATTTATAAAAATTGAACCCAACAAAGGTACTAGACAGATATAAAATAGCTCCTTAAAGACATACCTGGATTTTATGTTCAAAACAATATTTATTTCCCGATGGGAAACTTGCAATTGGTGAAGGAACTTAATAATATAGTCAAAATGCTCAAACTTGAGGAACATACCAGCATCAATGAGCTGTAGTATCAAACAGGGGAAGAAAAGTAAACATACAAAAAATTGTGATCATTCACATATTTCCAGAGGAAAGTGACAAACAACAGTGGGAAAAACACGTTACAGTGAATCTCAGTTAAAAAGTAAGGGATAAATGGAAACCTGTATCACAAATCCAGCTAGTCACAGATTAACTTTTAAAAAACAGCACTGAAATAATATTGAAGTGTTATGTTTGGGTTTTAAAACAGGCAAGGTATTTCACAAACTTCAACAAATAGCAGTATTACAGTCAAACATACCTTACAAAAGGTACTGATTAATGTAGGCACAGCATCTCCTATATTCAAAGAAGCCACATGTTCAAAAACTTTCAGAAGAACATCTACAGCTGGCTAATTTAGACAAAAAAGCACAATCAGTTTTGCAACTCTATTCAGTTAGGAAGCTTAGAATTTTTATAATAGGAACTTCTGAATTGCTCTTTCTTTTCCCCCAAGATTTGAGTACCAGAGTAAAACCAAACTTAATACTACAAATGGTATAGTACTCAAAAAACTAAGAAACTACAGATCCAATATTTTTTTAAAAATTACAATCACCTACCAGTGTATTGATTTGTACAGTTACATTCAGTATCTGAAATACTTCCTGCAACAAGTTGTTCTTGAGCAAAGAAATGAGAAGATCATTCAGCACTTGAGAAGCAAAATCCATACCAGGAGTAACCTCTCTGTAATATTTCACAAATATTTGGACTGAAAAAGCAATTAAAATAATTTCACTTTGGGGTAACCGAGGCTGTTACTTCCTTAAAGTTTAAATGCAGTGTAACAATTCTTAATTATCCGGGATTTTATGGGACAGGGATATGAAAAAAATGGGTGAAAGGATCTAGTCTGAATACAGTGTGAACCTTACTAGACCCAGACTGACTATTCTGAAATATCTCATGACATTGAGCTGAACACCATAAGCCCGGTAGTTTTCAAGAAAGCTTAGTTAATTTGGTTTAGCACAAGAAAACTGCACAAAACAGATTTGGTAAGTGCATCAAGGTAATAAGGCCTTTCCAGACATGAACCTCTAGGAAGTAAAGTGCAGTGTTACCATGGTGGATGGTCTTACAACCTGTTCCAGTGCTAGCCTTGACAGACACGTACTGTAGCCTGCTGGTACGCAGTCTTATCTGCATTACAATGATCAGTATTTCAGCACAGGAACACTACAGCACAGGGTGCAACCGGATTACACGTTTACATTGTACTACACTCTAATAAGCTTTCAAAAACTTAAGACTGCTCAGGACAGGTACAACAGCAATAATTGTCCAGAGTAAAATTCAGCCCTTTCTGACTGAACTCAAAAGCTCAGATGGATTTGAATCAACTACAGTCCCTAAAATGTGTTAACCATAATTGTTTATGTATATGGTAATGTCAAAGGATTAAAAAGCTGCTTGAGTGCTGTAACAACACTTCATGTCAAAAGCTTAATTCTAAAGGTTTTAGATTTGTGAAGTTTGGCCAGGATGTTCAAAAGTACCTTAATCAAATTTTGGTTCTGTTAAATATCCTGCCTGCCCCAGCTACTCATTTCTGCTGTCAAGTCTAGTTCCATTCAGGCTAAGTTCATTTTCCGTGAAAGTAAGATTTATAACTACCTCCTGAGATAACTGCGTATTTAAGTATCTGGCTTCAGTGAGAAATTGGAACATAAACACACATGGACTGGATGTATTCCTTTGAAACTAGAACTTCTTATTCAGCGTATCATACCTGAACGTTTTAGGAGGACTGATTTTTTGGTACTAATGTATGTCCTAAGTATTGCCATGCAAATCTAGAAAAAGAAGAAAAAAAGTCCATAGTAAAATGTTACGTCAGTTTATTCCAAACAAAAGAACTACCCAGAAAAATGAGTTCGATCAGGAAACAAGCTTTATATTGCCTCTATTTAACCCACACATACTGACAAAATGGTATAAAAATTTAACTGGGTCTGTAGGCAAAGACACTGTCAAAAGGGTGGCAAATCAAGTAGGAAAAATAGGTAGTTTAAACGTTTGGGAAAGGAGCTGCTGGGACCACAACTGCATGTGTGTGTATATACTCACAGCAAACAAAAAACAGAATGTGAAAACACAGTTACTAAGGAATTTGTGTAAATATGGCAGACTGTAAACAAACAGAGAAAGGGAAGCAAAAAGGTGAAATTGAAATCATGATAAATAAAAATTACATGAATTTACCAACTAAGCAGCTGAAAAATCATCTAGAAATGCAGTTGGTAACACTCATTGTCACAAAGAATCACTTATAAAGACATAGAAGAACTCAGAACTAACTTGATTTAACGAACCATTTCACCACAGACCTACTAGATTTAAAAAAAAATCCACACCTAGATATTTTAATGTTATTTGGTACTGGAACATTCTTGTCTTAACATCTTAAGCTATCGATTTTGTCACACTCACACACTTTTCTCCATCTCTGCAGATGAAGAAATAAAGACTACTGAGATTAAATTTTAGAAATCCAAGTTAGGGAAAAAAACACCCACCCTTTCAGATGTCCTTTGTCACTTCTGAAACACTTAACAGTCTTTCTACACAACAATGTAAATGGGTCATATTTAATACTTTTTTATGAAATAATGAAAAATCAAGAGACGGAGAATGCCCTAAATTAGTAGTCATGTTATTATAAAATTTAGTCGGGTTTATTTTTACATGCATCTTCAAAATTAGACAGGATCCACTCATGGAGTTCGTTACACAGCAAAAAAAAATTACCATCAAAGCAGAAGGTACTGGCTTGTGGCCAAGATATCCTTTTTTTTTTTTTTTTTTTTAAACATTAACCTGTTCAGATCATCAAGTCAAAGAACAGAAAAACTGTATATGTAAGTATGTTGAATAAAAATACAGCTTGGGGTTTTTTTGAAACAGCATCATAATGCTGTTGAACTATAGTCTAAGATAGACCTTTCCGTAAATAATGTAGAATATTTGATCATTAATTAATATATATGCAGTGTCACTTGGCAATGGGTGAACTCATTTAATCCAAATCTACAATCCCAGGTGGCTGAGGGCATTTCCAAAACAAACTTTAGCACATGCTCACAGTATGTAAATTAGTTTGCTTTCTTTTGGAATCTGTTTTCCTCCTTCTTTGGACTGACTCCCAAAAAAAGCCAAGATTGCATCTGGAGCTCTGATTGTTCCAAGTATTAGTGAAATTGCTTGGAAAATCCAGATGTAGGCATATTTAATCATGGGACACATTACATTACATTCATTAAAAAAAAAAACCTAAATGCGTTATTCATTTGCAGCTTCAATGAGGTTTCAGCTGATTTAGTTGTTTCAGTTTTAAAGGTGTAACTGAACCTACAGACCATGTAAAAATCTCTATTTAGAGTGAATCATAACAGATTTCAAAGGAAGGTACATGAAGGAGACAATTCCCATCTTTCTGTCACCTCTCAGTTGATTCCACAACTCATTTAACATGACAATTTAATAAAAAACATAACAGAGGGCTGTGTATCTTATACAAGCAACTGACTGTCCAGGAAAACATAGTTCTACTACAGTAACACAGAAGTGCTTAATCGGAAGAACAAGCACCAGAATTTATGAAATCCTTCTGCATCTCTCAGTCAGCGTCCACTCGGATGTTTAATAAGGCGGAAAACTCCATGCTGCAACACTTCAATCAGTAATATCAAAACCAGGATCCTGTTTATAAACCCTGTGGCATCTTTGGGACACACACTCTGTATTAAACATGGCTGAAAGTGAGCAACAGGTTCAAAAATTATTTAAAGGCAGTTAGAGACTAATAAAAGCACAGTGCAACTTTAAGTCTCATTTCTTTGGGAAGCCAGATTAAAAAAATCCCACACAACAGATGCATACACCCAAGGCCCTGAAGTTGTGAGACGACATTAATGGGTACAGGAATCTTCCTATCACGTTGGTTTCCAGTTAGAGGTTCATAGGATCAGGGAAAAAGAGAGTAAGAAATCACAAAAAGTAAACATTTCTTTAGTGGATACAAGTCCAAAAAAGTTAATGAGTAAAGTGCATAAAGCTAAAAAAATCAGACAGAGAAATACAGTTTGCATAAAGATGTTTTCAAACCACTTATTTAACTGTGCAGTTATTATCTATGCTACAGTCTGAAGTATCATTCAAGCCAAACTGAATTGCCTGCAATTTCAATTTATGGCCACTGTTTATTGTCCTTTCATTGGGCACCACTGAGAAGAGTCCGGCTTCATCTTTACTCCCTCCTTATACACACTGTTAATATAGCCCCCCTTTAAATAATTTGGGGAGTATTTAAACCACAGTCTTAATAGTTTTGCTTGCCTAACACAAAAGAGATTTCACTGCTTGAAATTAAAGATATCTTTAAAAAAAAACCCCCAACAACTGGTACTTGTAGAACTTGCTGAGCTCAAGAATATGTCGGTTTTCAAAACATATGTTGTTTCTATGAATTAAATCAATTAAAAATTGATCACAGTTGTGTGATCAACCACAACTGTGAAGAGTATTAAATCCTTGTAAGTTATGGCTTAAAGTATCAACCAGTTACTTATGAAAAGAAAGGAATATCCATTATGGGGAAAGGTAGCTCTCTTCAAAAATTCTGTTAACAATCATCACTGAAAACACTGTACTAAGCAAGTGAGCTACCAGTCTGTGTAACAGTTCCTAAAGATCTATTTGACTAGATGACTGTGTTGCTGCTTTATCTGTCTTCCATTTACGTACTTTGGTGCCACCATGAGGTGCTTGGCCTATTATAATTTTTAAATGGACAGTTGTAAGAAAATAAATAAATACACAAACAAAACCCCAGATATACTTCCAGACTACCAAGAAAGTTCAGCTAGGTTTGGTGGGCAGAACTGTGGTGTGCTGGAGTGCTACACCACAAGTAAAATCAAATGGAGGGCATTTTTAATAGTTTTCGGCAAGTAATTTAATTTTTTAATGTGTCTGTATATAATAAAGCACTACAAACCATTATAATTCATACAAACTAGCTGAAAATTACTGATACTCACTACAGCCTGCCAAAGATATTTCACAATTGAGGAAATGGGAAAACATCCCATACAAAATTACTCTCAAGTGATCTTGGTATCTTTAAGCTGTCATGAATTTTCAAAGGGGTTACAAAGCATTAGAAAAAAACCCAAAACAGCTCTTTTTTGAAACAAAAAGGAAAATAAAAAACATTAAGAAAAATAAAACCAAATTACACTGATGTATTTTAAGAATTCTGACACAGTATATTTAAGGTATCAGGGAAATGGATAAGCTTCATTAGGTGTTAGCCTTTTTTTAGTATTTGTCTAACAGATTCACAAGTTATTTTTAACATTTTGATTCTGTAATTTCTTTCTTACTGACACCAAAGATAAAATTGTAGTCATACCAGAAAGATGGTAGGTAAGAAATAAATCTTTTAAGACCAGATGAGGACAAGTTTAGGCATTTGTCTTTAGTTGTTTTAATGTTGTTGTTTGCTTCCAAGTGACTTACAGAACCACCTAATTCTTGGTTTCATACAGCCAATTCCAAAATCTTATTACATGACAGCACAATTAGCTTGCTTTGCACAGTTCTTAGAAGCATTACAGACTTACTTTCTTATGAATCAAATTTATAATTTCTTTGTTAAATAGTTTGAAAACACATCTACTTTGCCCACCACTAGAAAAGTGGTTTTGCTTGCAAGTTATGATGAGAATTGTTGCTCCACTTAAGCAGATTACAGCATCTTTTAACAAACATGCCCCTGTTGCACAAAACTTGCAGAAAGTAGTATACCATAAATAGCTTTTTTGACTTTAAGAATACATACAAAGCCTGGGTTTGCTTACAGGTCTCCAATGCTTGGGATAGAAATGCTTCAGAATCTCCCCCTTCTACTACTCTATATTCGCACAGCCTAATTCTTGCTCTTTTGCTGATGTCTGTTCTCTTAAAAAGACTATTAGTTCCAAATTCTATCATTTTTTAGAAAAAGAACTGTAAAAGACCTTGAGAAGAGGAATTTCTGAACATTTTTTTGATCCATCAATCTCTGAAATTTACTCCCTTTCGAAACATAAATGAATGAAGGAGATGTCATTTTGCATTTAAAAGGTGTTTATGCAATCTGTTCCTTTCTTCAATAACTCTCTTTACCTTTTCATCCCCTTGTTCAGGAACATGCGAAAATTGACATTGTGCTCTTTCACACCCATGCAAAGTCATGAAATAAAATCTGCAATATTTACGAGGCAATTCAAACATCTCAAGGATCCGCTGGACTGAATGAGAAGCCTAAAATAAAACAAAATTAAAACAAGCAGAAAAACCCCAAAGGAAGCAAACATAATCTTTTTTTTTGAGAATTTCAAAATACCTACACATTATAAACAACAAAAAAAATTATCTACAAATAAACTCCTGAAACAACGCTCATCTCTATACTGTATTTGCAGCATTTCAAAGCAGACCAAGTTCACTCCCTTGTCACGTCGTGTTAGTGTCTAACACAACAAAAATCCTTCTTGAAGGTGACAAGCTCCTGCATGGCTCTGAATAACAGTCTAAGAATTCTAGGGCATCAATTTCTTTTACCCTTTTTCAGTGCCCAACATAATGGATAATGCAGTTTGTCTTAAACAGGTGAAATCTTGTCTGCTTTTCAGTTCTACAAAAACAATGAAGTAAAAAGCATTTGATTTTGCTTAAGATGGAAATAGAAATCAACAAAGC
Source organism: Athene cunicularia (assembly GCF_003259725.1). NCBI lineage: Eukaryota > Metazoa > Chordata > Aves > Strigiformes > Strigidae > Athene > Athene cunicularia. Next base: position 8,145,376 of record NW_020799095.1, on the reverse strand, counting down.
TCCACTATGAATAGCTGTCCCCTCATAATTGATTTTGTTCTTAGAAATTCTATTTACTCAGTGATAACATCTTTAGAGGAGTAGAAACATAAACATTCATAATTTCTGACTAGATATATGGAATTGTCTGAATATCCGTAACAAAATTAGTGCCAAAGGATCAGAAATCATTAAGGATTTAACAACTCACAATTGCATTTTTTCCCATCTTCAATGGCTCAAAATTTCCATCATTTTGCAATGGCAGTAACAAACTTTTTCTTGAAAATATGTGATCTAAAGATGAGGACAATAAATGGATCATGTAATACAATGAATCATACTGAAACCACTCTCATTTATCTTATTTTCCTTTATATTTATAGTTCCTTCAAGTCACAGCAATGATTAATAAAATTTAATACAATCTAAAGCCAGTAATTTGAGTTACAGTTTTCTCAATTATCCTAAAACTGAGACTTCACACAAACTTCAAGAGTAGGCATATTTAAATCAAAAACTTCGTTACTTTATGCAAGGTTTCTAATCTAATTTACAGAGATAAGAAATGGAATAAAAATATCCAGAAATTTTAATTTCAAAAGGAAACCCACATACACACTTTATCAGTAATCTTTGCATTCCCACACACTAGCCATAAATTTAAACTATTTTTCAGAATTGACTCAAAACCTTTCATACTCCATGTTTTAAGCAGTGCACTAACAAGCTTAAGCCCAATGTAAGCTACTGGTTTCTTAACCATGAAACTTGGTTTTAGAACTTAAATTATTATTGATAACAGATTTCTCTCTCTGAAAAATGAATAATGTTAATGGAAGATAAAAGTTCTAATTTTCAACTGCATATCTGAAGAGAAATAAGAGCTTCTGAATGCCTTGCTTTCTAGGGTTCCCATCTGGCCTCTTGAGAGAGCTGGGTATTCAAAAGGCAGGGTGCGTAGCTGTTTCTGACAAACTATAGTTACCAAAGAGCATCCAATAATGAGGCATGTTCTACTGCAGACTTGCACTAGGTACATGGTTCTTAATTTGCATTTCTTTCTAAACAGACAGGACTATCACAGGATAGGAAGGAGAAATATAATGTAGAGCAATTAAATATCTAAATGTTACATACTGTCACAGCAGCATAATTTTGTGCAGTGCCGGTGGGCAATTTGGTAAATTCAGGATTGGATAAATTTGGTGACAGGAAAAAGTGTGAGAAAATGGTCAACCACTAGCTGCACGAAAATGCCACTGGGAACTTATGCTCAGAAGTCTTTCCTCTAGATTCTTGCCATCTCCACAGCATACAGCTTCTGTCCAGGTCCTTTCAACTGTACTCTCCCTGCTGACTCTTTGTCAAACTTGTAGGGTAGCAGGCACTAAAGTAAAATATCTAATCCTGCCTGCACAGGTTTGGGGAAAAAAAAACCTAGTTTGCCCTCTTCTGGCACAGTAACTCTTGCTTTGGCAATCATTTCAAATGATTTTAAGGAAGGTTTAGAGTAACTCTTCAGAAGGCGTATACATTTCTAAGGCTGAAGACATGAGCAATTTCAAACTACTGTAGTCCAGAGATATATTTCACAGTTGCTTTTTATAGCATCTTTGTTTCTTGCACTTCCTGAAAATATTGTTAAGTGACATGATGATAAAATTATTCTACAAGCTCAGACTGGCAGTATAATTTGAAACTAAGCAAGAACCTCTGCCACTGATCTCAATTCAGGAAATCCTTGTTTATAAATATCCGTATTAACCAGTAATTCTAAAAACATTAATTCCCAAAACAGCCGTTGCAAAGAAACAGAATGCGGTATTTATCCGTAAGTAATCAATTTCTGTCTTTCTCCATCTTGTATGACAAATAAAACTATGCATTTATGTAAAGCTAAATGTCAGAGATGTTATGTGCAGAGAAAAAGAGAAGGAAACTTTGACTACAGTTCCATTATATTATGAATTCTCTGGCAGCAGAGACACTTGAGAGGTACCTGTCCTGGGTGTGAAATATACCAGGTCAAAAGTGCTGCTTATTAAATTGAGATCACTTCCTTGGTCCAGTCTAGTGAATGCTTCATAAACATTTGAACAGGCATAAACAACAAAGTTCTGACTTTTGACAACATGGGCAAATCCTTTAGCCAAGTTTTGCCAACATGTAACAACCAACCAAGAAAATCTGCAGTTATGTCCTCTGACCACAGATAAAGAAAAACAAATTACTTGCCAATAACATGTCTCAAACACAATGTGTCAAAATACTAAGAATGCAGGCACAGCTGTACCATTAAAGTATCCTAGAACGATAAATGACAGAATAGAATGATTGCTATTTGACCCTACCAAATAGGATTCTCCTGAAAAACCCAAGCCAACAAACCTCACTAACCTATCATATGACAGCTTGCATTTTTGATTCTACATACGCACTAAACCAAATTCCAGCTCCTGCCTTCAGGGATTGAAAAAATTCTTTAAGGTTTTATAGGTAAATAAAACACAGGTAAAAATAAATTCTGGAGGGTTCACCAAAACAGCATATCATACCATTTGTCTGGGGTTTCATCACTGTATCTTCACTGAGGACATTTACTTTCGGGGCATGCAATGGTACTCCTGATGGCAACTCACACTTCACAAGATCTTCGTATTTACAGTCACTGTTGAGTATTAAAAAAACCCAAAAGTTTGTTTAACCAAATTAAAGAGGTGCTTCTTCCATACACTGAACACCTAGAAAGGGGGATTCGGTGTATAAAAAAAGAGAATTTCTTTAACAAATCACACAACACTTAAAAACTTGCTGTAAATTTACGTAAGTAGCAGTCCCAACAACTTTACTTTCACTACTCTCATTGCCTGGTCCAATCTGATTACGATTTTAGCTGAGATTATTCTGTCCTAAAGTGTAACTCTATGAAATTCAATAATTAATTAGAAAAGGCACCCATAAAACACTTCTATTTTTTTTCCACTATGCTGACAGAAAGACTGAGATAATTTTTGTCTCCTCTGAAAAAGCATCTACTTTTCAGTCATCTTTTTTTGAAGGAGTAATCCACAAAGCTTTTGAAATTACATTTTAAGAGCCAACTGTTTTCTTTCCTAATAACTGACTCTACTCAGAAGACTCAGGTGATTTCAAAGGGAACTCCAATTAACAGCTGTTCTGCCTTTAACTATTCCCAAATATCTATGTTCCAGAAACTACTAAAATGTGGTTTCTCAAAATAAGACATAAATATGCTAGCAAAATATGGTGATCAATTTATTATTTGTAAATAAATCCACAGAAAAAATAATCCCTTTCATGAGATCTTCCTCCCCTTCCTCCTTCAATTAAGAATCTAGGTTCAGAATAAAGGACATGTCAGCCTGTTTGCCTTCCCCTATGAGGGGCACATTCTAGTATTCATTGCCAGGATAATTCAAATCTTTCCTAAATTGCAAGCTGTTTTTAAATACAGTTTGAAATAAAAATGCTACAGAAGAGAAGAATAAATTCTACCTAGTAAACCCAAAATCTTCAATATCAATCTTTATTTTTATTCTAGTCAGAGTATTGTATTGGTCTCCAAAGGAAAAAAATCTGCAGATCTAGGTTACTCAGAATTTTCAAGTTACCATGTCAGTTTTTTTTAATGCTTCCTTGTGATGCCAGCCTCAGATTGGACACAACAGGATTTTCATAGCAGTTTACCTTCAGGTTAACAATCTCAGCTCTCATTTTAATCTAGACATGAAATTACACACAGGTTTGCGAGTAACTGTAAACTATACAGCTCTACTATAATTTTTTTTTTTTAACAGCATCACTAGATTTGCTAAATAAGAACAGTAGCTATGTTTTCTTCATAATGAAACTTTGCAACTAACATTTTTGAGTAAAACTAGAGAAAATAGTTTGACTCAAATTAAAGGAATAGATGTCTCTAACTGCAGAGTGTGCTGCATTTCAACTAAAGAAGTAATGCAGTATCACTTGCACAAATATACTTCATCCAGCATAATCTATTTATTCTATAGCATAAAGAACTATTTATGCCACTAAAGTATATTTAAATGGGTATTTTATCAGGAGGAGGAGCATGGAGCTCTAGTGGATTAACGAGAAGACCTAATACTCTCCATTTAATGGACTTCTGCTACACTTCTAGTTTACCACAGAAATGTGACTGGTGCTGGAAAAAAGCAATACCCTCTTCTGTGCCAGCTAAGGTTTCTCGATTATTGTGAAAATGCCTCTGAAATATCTGTTATTTCTCTTCTAATTACTTACATATTCCATCAATTAAGTGTACTTTTTATAGAAAGTCTTTTTCTTCTTCCTTTTTGGGTTGATGTTAAATGGAAGTTTTTTAGTCTGACACTTCAAGTTGTATGCACAACAAACAAAGCAAAGCTTGAAGCTAGCAGAACAGTAAAGCATGTGCTTAACTCCACATGCCATGTTTTTAAGTGCCTTTTTCTACTGCTGTTCAGATATTTGACAGGCTGAATTTGAATTAGATCTTTTAATTCTTTCATCAGTTTAGAAAATCCCAAGAGGCAGAAAACAAAGCTGAAAGTTTCACTGCTTTCTCTTTGTTTGTTTGTTTGTTTAAAAAAAGTTCTGGTAAGTGCCACTGTGGTTTGAAACCTATCTTATGCTACACTCACATTGAGTATATGTCCTGGTTCAGCCAGGATAAAGTTTTCCCCAGCAGAGAGAGAGAAACTTTACGCTATCCTGGCTGAACCAGGACAGTATAGCATAAATATACCCACTTCATGCCATGGTGAGAGACTGGCATGAAGTGGATATATTTTTTCACCAGCTAGAGGACAAAATAACCTCTGTTGTCCTGTCAGGCTATGACTATACTTGTACTTTGTACAGTGAAATGATATTATTTCACATATTTATTTTCTTCATCACATAGACACAGTAACAGAAAATTTGATATTTTTATTGAAACACCATAAGCATTTTAATTCACTTTTATTTGTACAGTAACTGGGGATTATCACAGATTGCATGAAGGACACAGTATACATACCTTTTTCCAGCTTCACTCTTTTTTTCTCGTTTATCATTAGGCACGCCATCTGCAAACCTGAACTGTGAAGATTTTAAAACATACTTTCAGATACAGCAAAGAACTATTAAGTCTGTTACACTTTACACTACAGACTTAAAACTCTTAGTCATCGTTGGAAGTTGTAATATATAGTCTTGACTGTAAAAACTGTCATTTGGACTGTAGGGTTACTCTTACACCATCTTTTTAAATGGACACACTGCCATTATACTCTGTGATCTTTAAAACAGTGATTTGTAATTGTTAAAAAAGTGACATGACTGTCTTCTCTTTGCTCCCACCGATAATGCCTGCAATTTTTAGGCCCACTGCCCAATTTTAACTGTGCCTGACATATGTGTAGAAACCCACAAAAGACATTCCATCAAGTTTAATGAAAATTTAAAGCTGTATCGAGGAGAAACTGAAGGCTTTTGCTCAGCTGTGCACCATGGCATGTAAGTAAAAAATTCCCAAAGATATGGAGAAAAAAGACAGTACCTAACGTATTTGGGGGTGAGAATCTTAAAGGACAGATACAGAACAAAGTCATGGAACCTTGGCTCTGTTTTATCCATTATTCATCAAGTAACTTAAATCTGTGATACATTGTGAAGTTCATGATTGCTAAAGAATTAGAGATGGACATGCTCTCACTGGATTTCTGAACTCCATTTTACCAGTTAGCCATATATTTTTAGGGTTTTCTCCATTGCTAGTTTTTGTTCTTCTCACAACATTATTAGTTGGAAAAGCCATCAAAAAAACAAAACCCAAACTGCCCCAAACAGTAGAATATTTGCAACAAGAGTTCTGCCATTTTCCCTCCCCAGGTCTACATAGCTCATTTTCCATCCACATACAGGAATAGGTTTAGTGCTGTAGCATGTATTTTGTGGCTTAAGTTTGGTTAAGTTTGAGGTTTGGGTGAGATCGGTTGTACATCTTCACTGTTGTCTAACACAGCACAGAAAAGCATACATTAGGACACTGATTTTATAAAGCCACAACACTATGAATTAGTCCAGCTAGGATTAACCTGGCAATATTGCAACAAGTACTACATCTCCAGTAACCTATAATATTTGACAGAACCTTTTACCTTCTTTAAGAGAACAAGGGAACAAGAGAACAGGGAACAAAATGGCACCATTCACTTTGTGAATCTGATGTTAGCAGCTCCAATTTGATTTGCTGAAGTAAGTGTTTCTGTTCTGCTTTTAAATAATGATTTTGCCAGGAAAACTGATTCCCTACTGTTTGATTACCTCATCAATTACTTACCAGTTTTTAGCTATGTGAATTTTACAGTTTAACTTATCCAGTTAAAACCATTATCCACTCCGGAAGTAGTGGAAAACAGTAAATGCTATCAGCAGCTATGTCTGAGTGGCAGTAAAATGTAAATTCCAATCCATTATCAAAGAAGTAAATAGTATAAAACTTCAGCAAGTCTTATAAGACCTAGACTTATTATCTAGAGGAAGGAGGACAGTGAGAGTAGAAAGGTCAGATAAAGTCAGCGAGCATGAAAATGGCTTAATTCCGTCTGAACTGCGAGGAAGCCAGTATGTTAATGTAATAGCCCTTCTGCCCAAGTAATGAGCCACAGAACAATCCTCCTCAGATGCATGATGATTGTGCAGCTCCCCAGCTTTCCAACACCACCCCATCTTTCCGAGACTGTGTGGTGAGAAGCATTTAACGTCAACTTTTAAAACTAGGCATGTTGTGTAATGATGTTACATATGCACAGTAGTACTCCTAGGTGTTCACTGGAACAGTAATTTTCATAGAACTGGTAATACAGAATTACTGTAACAACTGATATAATAGTATCTTGTTTAATTTCAAATTTGAAAATGAATTATTAGTGACAAGGTAAAAAAAGTTCTGTCAAGCAAAACATTGTCAATAGCACAGTCATCTATGAAACACTCATATTCTTTTTATTACAGGAAATTAAAAATTTTGTTGATAAAACAGCATTAAAATTATTCAATTACATGGACTATAACTTCTTAAACTACTTAGTGACAGAAAGCATGATTTCTCAGTACCTTTTCACTCATGTCAGAACTGCTTAAAAGTTCATCTAGTTCTCTCAGTTGCCCATCTTCAGAAAAGTACTCAGTAACACCTCCCAAAGGATTGCTTCCTCTGGAGGAGTTGTGGGTTTGCATATCTTTAGCTGAAAATGTATAAACACATTACTTTATGTGTTTCCCATGCTACAAGACAACAAAGCTTTTATTTCCTAAATATTACAAAGCCTTAATTCTAATGACATTTAAGAACTCCTAGGACTTCCTAAATGTGACATTTATATGTAAAATTATTTCACCTTTAAAACACGAACCATTTCAAATAAATATTAAACTGAATCTGCAATTAAAATTCTATCCAAGCTGTATGTTCTGTAATAGTCCCTGTAGAACAGTACAACAGGTTTATTTATAGAATACTGAATTAAATATTCTAGAAATAAATTCACTTAAGCTTTGTTATTAAAACACAGCCGAAGATATGTATGGTAATTTGCTAAGCAAATAAAGACTTAGTCTTTGCTGGAGAAGGGCTAAGTTAATCATAATGACATGATGCAACCCTGAAGTAAATGTAGATAGCTCTGAGAAACTCAAAATTCCTGTAATACAGTAAATTCAATAAGAATTCAGTGTCAGGAAATTTCAGCACTGTTTGCAGAAATGAGCAGTACACCTGACTGCACCTTTCTGAAGCACCTGTTCATGTACCACAGAAGAGCTCTGCATAGAAAAGAAAGTCACTTTTTCATTAGATCACGGGAATTAATTTTAACTGCACTACGTGCTTCAGATACAGGAAGAAAGAGTCAGATTATTACTGGAAAGGCTTTTATCTTATATTCACCAGTCTCTGTATGATTATCAGTACAAGACACATCTGCTTAAAAACAACATACGTAAGATTTCCACTTCAAAGAAGAAGAGCATTGATATCATCCAGAATACCTTAACTGTAATATGTGTTGCCCTTTTTATATTGTGAAGCCACTGAGACAAGCAGTCATGGCCTCACTATCTAACACAAGACACCAAAGCAGTAATATGTATTTCTAAATAAATACACAAAATGTCAGTAATTACCAAACCCAGGAACCTTTATTTTGTTCTGTACAGGTCTTTTTAAGAAGAAATGCATCAAACATAAGTTACTGTACACATATTAATCTAAGAGTGCGATGTGATGTTAAGTTTCTCAGATCTGGGAAGAAGGATCTACTTAAACCTTTTTCTTTATTTCAAGCACCACAAAAAAACTTTTAGCCTCAAACTTTGTTAGAACATGAAGTCAAATAACAAATTCTAAGAAAATGCAGAAGTCACTAAATAGTACAGGACTTGCTCCAGGTTTGGTTCAATTACCTCAGTACTGCAGATGCCATGGCACAGGCCCCTCTGGCTCTTTACATCACCAGAGGCCTAACTGTGTACCTCCTCTCTACTCCTCCTCAGGGAACTTGTGCCTATTTCTCCGTGTTTGAGCTCTTAAACTCTCATTACCTTTTAAATTGCCTTCTATTCACTGAAGCCTGAAATTCTCTCTTGTCAAAACAGTCACTATTCACTCCTTTTTTCTCCAGCAAGGTACATCTGCCCAAACCACTCACTCCTTCTACACGAACATAATATATTAATATGAAAAAACAGCACAAGAGATACTGTCACAGACACTTTTCAAGCCTGCAGCAAAATCAACACATAATGGCAGTGCCAGATTAACAGCAAGCTGACAAACCGACACCAGAAAGGGAAATACCAAGAACTTCCAAAACCAGTCTCAGCACTCTGTGCCTTCTCCAGTGTGTCAGTAATGGGCTTCTGTTCAAAGGTAAAATCTTGTTCCTTCAACCTATCTAAGAGAAATTTCCACATCAGACATACCTTGGATAGTAGGTCTGTATGCAAACTGTATAAAACAAATCACATTTAGATGCTACCTAGTTGGACTGTTCTGCTTAAAATAGGAAGAAAAAAACCATTAAGTCTAAAGTATCCTTCTCTAAAAAAAGCATCCTTTAAAACAAAACAGTTTGTCAGAGGAATGGGCATAGCATCCACAAAACCCAAAAGTACAACTTGGAAAAAAAAACTATTATAAAATTCTGTTTGCTGATGAACACTAGAGAAAAAACAAATGAGATTATGAGTCTAAATCCAAAGCAGTGCCACAGTACTAGAGTGTCTTATTAGCACCTCATCAACTAACAGGATTCCTTACTCAAAGAATCAAAAAGGTGTCAAAAAAACCCACAACCAAAGCCCCAACCCCCCCCCCCAGTACTAACCAATAGATAAGTACTACAGAGAAGAGATGTTCCCTGCAAGGCTCAGGTTTGTACCATTTCAAAAGACATCCATTTTATATGCATTAGGAAACAAATCCCTGTTACAATAAAAAGATACTACTGAAGTGACAAGTTCTCGTTTTATGTGGAAAGTAGAAAGCCTAGCATTTGCCACTGAACACTTTTGTGGTTACTTTCTTATCTTGATTACACATTCAAAAAATCTCCAGACTCTTACCTTTTTGCACACAATCACAGGAATTTTCAGTATCATTTGATGTTTCAGATTCTTGTTTGGTAACGTGTCTGTTTTGAACAAGAAGTGTATTTAAGATTTCCACCTTGCACAAAAGCAGAATTAATCTAACTACTTATGAAAAAATCAAAGTTTTCAGTAATAATTTTAGCTATGGACAGAATCCTTATGCACAACACACTGTTGCAAGACTGTTCTTAACTTTTTTGGTTTTCTTACTTATGTACATTCCTATATACAACTAAACAGGTTAACTAATCCCAAAACATTTCAAATCCCACAATTTGTCAGTAAAAGCTCAATATCTCATTTCACCTTTGCCTGAGACGTATAGCATATTATGGAAATAACTGCTAATGAGCCAATTCATCAGTTTCTACAAAAGGTGATTTATAGTAATTTTATATTCAAGACAATTTGCATAACAATGAATCTTGAAGAGATTAACAAAAACATTTGTTCATAGAAAGATACTTCACCTATTTTAAAGATAAATTGAGAAAAAAAATATCCTCAGAAAAGCTCAGAAGGTAAAAATACATATTAAAATAGTATATATCAAATATATAAAAAGAATGCCATCATCATCACAGATTTTGGAAGTTTGTACCCAGTAAATGACAACAAGCATAATGACAGCAAGCTGCTTAGTAAAATGAAACAATGAAAGTTTGCAACAACCTAGTGTAAATGAAAAAGTTCCCCAGTATTCATAACTTGGAACTACACATTCAGGCACAGGTATCTATGTATATACACGACATAAATTAAGAAGCAGAGTTTAATAAGTTACAGGAAGTTTGCAGAGACGAGAGGGATTTATATTAGAGGCAGGCTCTCTGTAGGCTTATTTCCTCTCTCCCCCACATTTTAGGTGAAGCACAAAGTTTGAAAGATTTCACAACAATTGACTTTTTTTGTAAAATTGCAGTGCAGACAGTTCCAGAAAGCTGTCATCTTCATAAACATTGCTTAAAACTGAAAATACTTAACATCATGAAGAGACTGAAATCTTCATGTGCAGGTCAAAAGCCACTTAAAAATCTTTACTAGATTCCGCTAATTGTGTAGTGTGAAATAGTTAAAGAAGCACTGTAAGTTCCTGCAAAGAAGAAGGTGCCTAAAACAGACAGAAAAAACTACATTTCTTACAGTACTTGGCATTTGCTCACCAGCATGACAAATGTAGGAGCAGTGACAAAACCAGAAGTAGTCAACACATTTTATCTAGAAATGGAGACAGACTAGACCATGTCAGAATGTGGGATGCTCTTGCATACTGCTGCTAAGTTTAAACAAATTTCTCTTTACAGCACAAATTACACAAATCACGGTGTTGAGTTTGCTATTTTGCATATGAAAAATGGATTCAAGTTTAGGCTATTTATTCAAAAGGAAAACAGAAAAATGCAGAAGTCTCCTAAGAATGGTTGCTGGTGCACTTTCAAAGGGATCTGCTGAATTTACTAATTCACTAATACTGGATGCCACTTAAGAGTGAAATGTCTAGAATCCCTACATAAGAGGTAAGAAATAACTCAGCTGATTGATTCAAAAACCTGTATTGTTGGGAGTCACTTAGGGGTAAACAATAGAAAATAGCACAGAAGTATATGAGAAAACTGAGTTTCACTGAGTTTCCCCATTCAGGCTGAAAGTCCTGAATCCTTTCCTGACGACTGGCAACAACTTCCTGCGAGTGACCAGCACTCACTCCACTCTTCTTAAAATGCAACTACCAGAGGAATAACCAATCCTACTTATCCTCAGGGTCAGAGCATGCTAGCTGAATCAAACCACTCAGGACATGACACAGAGCTGGTTCTTCCTGGATTGACAGGACTTGCTTGTCCTACTTAAAGCTGCTTGTTCAGAGAATTCCATTCTGCATACGCACAATCACAATTACAGTAGTTAGAAAACTTTAAGACAGAGATGTGCAACAACCTTAGGTGCCTCTTTGGTTGTTGGGTGCTTTGTTGGTTTGCTTAGAAAAAGAAATGAGCCTTATTTGAATTTTGGACCTCAATCACTGTTGTGACCAGTATGTTCTGTTTTTGAAGGACACATCTGAAATTTGGAAGCCAAAAATTATTATCCTCGAATTTTCATAACTAAAAATATCTCTCTGGCTTTTAAGGTCACAGACAGACAAAGATGAAAAGTGTCATTGGCTAAATACATCTTGCTGTTTAAATTCAAAGCTCAAATAAAATGGACCCATATGAACAGTTACATGTCCACAATGGCAAATAGTTGCCCCTGAATGCTTGTCAGTTACTGAATCAACCTGGTACATCCTTCAAACACTTTCAGTGCTTTGGTTTCACAATGAAACTTCAATAAAAAGTATTAGTTCATTATAGCAACTGTCATTTTGACAAGCTGCTCGATCTCAGATTTTTGTAGTTGGAAGAACACCACAAATTAAGGCACCAATTGTTTCTTTACAACTACAATTTAAATTCTATTAAGCTCATAAGTAACACTCAAAGCATCTTAAAAAGCTTTTTAACAACCCAGCTATACTTTCAGAATAACTTGCTGCTAGCAAAAATACTGTTCTTGCTGCTCTGTACCAATGCCAGACTAAAAACAAGAAGTAACATACTGAAGTCCATCCCCACACATACATGCACTGAAACAGTTTTAGCAAAGATCCAGATTCTTTCCATTATCTGCCTGCTATTATCAATCTGAAGGGAAATCATAACAAAAGTATTGATACAGTGAAAGAAAACATTCAGCAGCAACCACCATATGCACCCATTAAGTGCCTGCGTTGCTCTTCTACCTACACTCACCTAGACTGCATTCATCTAGGGCATAATGGCTAACATTAACCAAATGTTAAACAAAACATGCATATAAACTAATATTTACACATGTTAATAGATGGTTTACAATAGTGCAGTTCTGACTCGCTATTCTATGTGGACAGATTTAAGTGGCACTACAAACTAACATTGCAACGAAGCAAAACCGAGGAAAACATAGACATTACTCTAGAATATCTCTAAAAAAAACCCCAAAAAACTTTAACAGAAGTAGTATTTTGTTTTAAAATACGTAGTATGATGTGACCATAATTCTACCAGCATAATCACTTTTTTTGGTTGGCCAAACAAAGTTGAAGACCCATTTATATCTGGCAAATACTAACAAAATAAAAACCAACAGTATGAACTGGCCATTATCAGGTATTATCTGGTGATATCATAAGCTACCTGATAAAACTGTGGTAAGGTCTATTGCCTTATTTTAATATTCACATATTCAGTTCATTATTATGTTCCTGACTCTTACCAACTATGATTAATCACCATTTAATCATCTCTGCATCAAATTATGGAAGGTAAAAAGCAAAACCAGACAATTTTGCCTGCTTCTTTAGCAAATTAATGGGAAATTCTAAGACATAAGAACCATGCATTTTTACTTTCCTTAGCTAATGGCAAGCAAATTCAGCAGGTACCAGGAAGAAAGTTGAAATATGACTTCAAGCAAGTTTGGTTTTCATCTAATGGCTGTCCTTCCTACAAAGTACTTACAAGATCCAATAAAACTTTCAGTTAGTATTTATATAAATAGCAAACTTTACTACCATAACCAATACATGAGTGTAAAGGGGTCAAAACTTCTGGTCTTTCATTCCGTGCAACAGCTGTCTGGACAGACAGTTGGAAACCATCTCGGGGCAGCCACTATTACCTTGGCGTAATATACAGTGAATACTCATTCTGTTATACAGTGTATATAATATGCACTGCACATAAAATGAACACTCGTTCTAATAAATTTACTATGATACAGCCTAGCTGCTTCTTAAGAAGTTGGATGCTCCTGCTAAAGACTCGCCCTGTTCTTCAGAGGCTTCGTTTGACCAAAGTTTTATTCTATTAACATCTGAAAATTTTATATTCTCATGTCTAAAAAACTGTTCAGCACCTCAAAGAAGATTCCTTCCCTCTTCTGCACACAGGTTTATTGATGGGAAAGGATAAGGAGAGCAAAGAGTAAAAAAACATGAACGCAGTTATAAGATGGTACAAAGGTGAAAATAATCAAAATATTATTTAAAATAAGGATTACAAAGCCACCCAGAAAGAGCAGAGGAAGAAAATTAAAACACCCTTCCCAATAAAAACTAATCTTCCAAGGAAAATCTTGTACTACTTCTATCTAAGCTTTATGTTTTTCTTTGTAACATGAAAAATTTAATCTTAAAACTCATTTATAAAACACAAGTATCAAAGCTTAGAGAGGAAACAGACTAGAGAGTTGATGAGTTCATCTACCCCACAAAGGACTGCTACCTCTTTTACAAAAGTTTATTTCTACTTTAAACTTCTCTTCCCCCTTCAGTGACTTTTATTATCATCTGCAAAACCCAGAAAAGCATTTAATGCCTAGTAATTTACACCAGGAACTTGCTGAATGAAGATGCACAGTCATAAACATCTATAACTTGTTGGCCAAATTACAGATTTGAAAACTATTCACACCTCTGGGGGCCAGGAGAAAAGAAGGGAAGGAGAATGGCAAAATGGAATACTACTGTATAGACAACCATTTACTCATACAGATCCAGCAAAAGAATATACTACACCTAGAAAGTGAAAAAGTATTCTAAGTGAAAAACACTTCTAAGTATTATATCACTTTAAAACTAAAAAACTACCCTGAAAGGCATATCTGCTATCTCAAATCAAGTTTGGTGTTTTAAAATGTTAGTTATTAAGAATACTACTCTTAATTAGCTTTCATACTTTCCTATTTCATTTCACTTGGTCGAAACTAATTATTTATCACTACGTTTTCCTTTTGATCCAGAGTTTATCCTAGTTCTCATATTAAATTAATTAGTTTGCATTCAGAATATTGTCATACCTCAATCAAATTTGTACACTTAAAATCAACACAGAAATTAGTGAAATTCTGAAAGGAAGCCTGACCATTACAACCAAAGTACAAAAATATGAGAACAAAATACTTAGGATTATTGTAATGAAAAGAATGATATGCATACCTAAAATGATCATCTACTGAATCTCTATTTTCTGAGATAACAGCATACTCAGACTTCAGAACCTGCTCTTCATTATTGGTTCCAAAAAGGTCAGGGTCATCCTGAATCACATCAATGATAAGAACATCTTCTTCATAAGCTTTAAGAATATCTGCAAAATTTTGATTTTTGTGTTGTGAAAGATTCTCTCTTGATTTGCTATCATCATTTCTTTCTAATGCAACAGGGTGGTCAACGGCATTCCAAGAATGATCAGGAAAATTAGATTTTAGTACATGTTCAGTACCACAGAAATCAGGCACCGATGACTCTAGTTGTCCGTCAAGAAAAGGATGTGGATATAAAGAAGAACGTTCAGGGAACGCAGACATCTCCTTCGAGAGGTTTTCAAAGCCATCATGCTGATTACTGTTGATTTCACTCACTTTTTTCTTCATGAGATCTGTAGATGTAGCACCTCTCATGCCAGGATGAGGCTGCTGCTCAGAATTTACCAAAAAAGTCTCTTCTGACTTCTGAACAGAAGTCTTCTGACTTCTTGAAACACTAGTGCTGTCAAGACGCTCTAGAGGACTACCGGGTTTTGTTTCAAATGAATGGACAGATTCCAATTTCCTGGATTCAGCTTTGTTTCTGCATAAAGGAATTTTTAATTTTGTCAGGGTTTTAGCATCTAATGTTTTCACTGGCTTTAAGTCAGAAAATGTCTCATTCACTACCGATGCTTTATTGCTGAAGTTTATCCGGTTCGCATTACCTGTAGATGTACCATTCTGGGCTGTCACAGACAGGTTTCTTTTTGTTACAGCTCCTTTACTTTCACCTTTTTGTTTTGTCGTAAATTTCAAGGTTGCCTTAACCTCTTGCCTATCATCCTGGTTAAAAACCATGGCACTTCTATCCATATTAACTGGTGATTTTGCATTTTCACTGCTCACTCTCAAAGTCTCATAAATATCCACGGAAGAGGATTCTGGTGTTTTAAGTGAAGTCAGACATTCAGTATTTAGATCCGTTATTTTATGTGCAGACTCTTTTCTCATTTCTACTGATGTCATATGCAAATTCGACAGTCCCAAATTCCCAATCACAGCACTTCTTCCTACAGCTTTAACACTGCTTTTAGCAAAGGATTCCTCAAAGTCAGCCCTTAAAAGTTTTTTTCCTTCTGAGATGGACTCGTGATTTTTACCAACCCATGCAGAAGTCCTGGCACAAGATTCAACAGGCCAAACATTTTTACCAGTCATAGGTGATGTTCTTTGACAGGTTATCTGCTGCAATTTCTTATTAACTTTTTTCAATTTTTCAGCTGTCTTGCTTTTGTGACAATTAAAAATATCATGGACCGGAGCTAGCACTCTCAGGCTACCTGAGGCAGCAGAATCATGAGCCACACTGTTTGAATTTTCTCCTTTTGCTATTACTGAGAGCTCAGATGTATTCTTACAGCCATTTTCAAATGCAAGTAATTTGGTACTGTTCTTTCTCCCGACTGATATATTTTGTGCTTCATGAGTACTTTTTCCTATGTGAAGATCTGATGTATGGTCATATGAAGCTGACAGAGTAGCTCCTTTATGATTTAGCCCTAAAACTGTTAAGGAGCTTGACATGGCAACTGCTGCTTCTGTTTGTAACTCACACTCACTGCATTCATTAGCCATGTCTGTGAATATATTCTTCCCTGCTGATTTCTCAGTAATTTTAGTATTTTTTCCAGGTCTTCTACCAATATTCCACTTTTTTCCCCTTAAACACTTACTGTTTTCATTCTGACAGCATAAGAAACACCCATCTCTGTTTTGAGTTCCTTCTTTATTAAACAATAAGTCATCTTTTAGGGGTAATTCCTCATTTTGCATTCCACCAGTGCTGCAATTCATATCACTCTGTTCTACAGTACCATCAGGAAAAACATGCTTTCTTTTATCCTGGGCTACATGGAAGAATCCACTTAATTTAAAACTGTTGGTAGTTCCACTAGCTGAAGACTTCACAAATGTATTGATGTAACTACAGGCCTCTAATCTCACAAATGGATTCTTTTCTGCTGCACAGAGCAAGCTGTTACTATGTGTTAGGGCATTTCTGCAATGTTCAGCATCACATTTTTCAGATACATTTCTCACTTTTTCAGCTGTAGTAGTCACACTAGAACAATGCAAGCACCTGATTTGGTCCTTTCTGGGTTTCCTTTTCTTATACTGCACACCAGATTTTTTTGTTACAGAATTGCCTCGAAAGCTCTTGCTTTGAGACCCACCTAAAGTAGCAACTGTAGGAGATTGAGAGTAGTAAGGTTCCTTTTCCTTGGAATCTTCTGAGATGTTTTGATTTGTCTTAAGCTTCTTTACTGCTGGTGTACTGGTGTCTTCCTCAACTGCTTTCCCTTTTTCCTTTGCTAATTAAAAAACAAAGAAGTGCCATTAAAGAATACACTAAAGAAAAAAAAGACTACCCTAATTAGTATTTTATTAAGAGAACAGAAAACATTCAAGGCTACTAAAGACATAAGGCTATAACATTTCTCTAAAGATTTACCACTATTAGCAGATTTACAGTTAACAGATGGTATTTTATCTTCAGAAACAAATGTGAAGATGAACAGAACCTTAAGGTGGCATAAGGACACTAGAAGTTATGTATTTAAAACATAGGTGGAAACCAAATTAGAGCAAGTCTGTCAAGAAAATATAAGATGCTGTTTGCACACTCAGCCTTAATATCTTTTGTTTAGACAGTAGATTCTCTGTAATAGGAAAGCTTGTTCATGAGAATATAATTTGTTTGAGACATACAGTCCAACCAAATGCACCAGACTGTCCAAGAAGATAGAGAAAACGGCAAGATTTTGATTTTTATAAAGTAATACTTTTTATTTCAAAGCAGATACAGATTACATAAAAAAATGTACATCTGAAAATTTCATCTGGAGAATAGACTCAAGAATGTACTAGTAGAATGTTGGTTTTAGTACATCTTAGTTTTCAAAATAAGATACAATTTTAATACCTCAGTTTCTAGACAAAAATCTTTATTAATAATTACAGCAAATATTTGTAATTTGAAAGTACCCACCTTGAAAGTAAAATGTCTTCTAGGCAACTGCCCTGAAAAAAATAAGACTTAAACTCCTCTTTCAAAATTGTTCCAGTCTGATACAATGCTCTCTTAAAACAGCAAAATACAATCTTTGTTTCTACATCTTTTAGGATTTTGCAGAGAATAGCAACTAAAAAGCAAAAAGTTCTGAAAACAAAAACCAGCATCCTGTAAGGGCAAGCACTAGAACAAGACATGATACATCTTAAAAAATAATCAAATAATATACAGATTAATGAAGAACTGACTACCTTTTATTTTGGCTTTGCTGAAACTACTGCCTCCTTTCCTGCTTGCACCTGATCTTCTACTCCTAAATGAGCTGACTGCTTTTGAGGAAAAAAAAAAAAAGTTACAAAATTCCTTACTCGGGGTCTGTTGCTGCCAATACCCCTTCCTCCCCCACCCCCAAAAGCAGAGACAGTCTCCTCTCCTTTGGGCCAAAAAACTGCTTCTATCCTTTAAGCCAAAGAATCACGCTTCTCCTTCAAGAAAACTTTCTAAAAATCTATTTTCTTCTGATACTGGTATTCACAGTACTGCAAAGCAGACACTAGCTCTTTTCTCCTGTTTTTTCCCTTTTTAATGGGGTCTTATGCAGCACCAGCCCCTTGTTCTGGGAACCCAAATTCTGAAGCTGTACTTCCACAATGGGGCACAAGTACTTACTACTTTCCCCCAGGCTGTCTGCTGCTTTCTGAGGGTTTGAGCTCTGCTGCTCTTCTTCCGTGCAACGCTTGTTCGTATTTCCTCTGGTTGTTGATCGTTCTTGGCCACTTAGACCCTTCAGGCACTGTGATACCAGTGCATTTCTAACCCTCTTCCTCCGATTCACAGCTCCTTTCTTGGACTCTGGACGCTGTGTATTCACTCCCAGTAAATCAGATCTATGGCCATCTCTGGCACCTTGTAGTTCTGGTTGCATCAGAGATGTCCCGTCTTTCTTGCTCAAGCACCTCTTTCCTTTCTCCTGTGTCACTAGCTTTCCTGACCCAATGAAAGAACATCCATCCAACTCCTCTGGCATATCTACCTCTTCCTGAAGTTCTGGTTCAGATAAGGATTCCTGAGTCCCCAAATTCTTCTTAAGATCTGGGACTTGCATCTGCAGTATCGTTATGGAATCAGTGTTTTTCATTTCAGTACTACATGTGCCCTCTGTGGCTTGCAGAACCTCTGGTTTTTGCAAATAGGAGATGCCATGTCTCTCTCCACTCTCAATTTCCTCCTCTGAGGATGGGATTTGTAATTTTATTTCCATAAAGGAATATATGTCTTTTCTTCCTGAGCTCCCTGAACTCTCTGGGAAACCTGAGAGATTCAGTCCTTCTGAGCTATGTTCTTTCCTTTCAATCCCTGTTGAGAATTTATTTTGTAAAGTAGCTCCTGAGAAAAATAGCTGTTGACCTTGTCCCGTCCCTCTCCTTACAGTTTCTTCCCAGCACACTGCTGTAGCCACAGTCCCTGCCTGCCAATCTTCACCCACAGCAGTGTCTGAAATTTGCAGAGCTACACCCTTGTTGCTTCTGGCAGCCCTCCTGCGTTGTTTCCCCTTGTTTTTTTCACCTGGGAGTCTCAGGCTACTCTCACCTTGCTTCTTCTGCATGGGCACAAGAGAAGCAAATTGCTCGGAGGAAACACTGGAGTGCATGGCAGGTTGCAGACAGGCTGATGAAGGCGGCTCAGGTCTTCTCTTTGGTGCCAGGTGAGGATTCTGCTCGACTGCCAACTTTATTCCTGGCTCACGTCCTACCCCCACACCCCGACAGCTCGGTCTGGCGACCATCCTGTCAGGTGGCTTCACCCCTCTCTCAACTTTCCCTGACCTTAACTGGGGCATCGTAACAGCCTAGAGATAGCGACAAACCCCACGCACCAGTGCACCTTTAACAGCGCCCCACGACGGACACAGCCCCCCCCGGTTACCGCCTCAGGGGTCACTCCGGGGGGGCCCAGCCTGACCGAGGGAAAGCGCAGGCCACTACCAAGTCCCACTACCACCGCCGCCCCGAGCAGCCCCTCAGCACGGCGGGGGAAGGAGGCAGCAGCCCCACGCCTTCCCCGCCTCAAGGGCCGCGCCGCCCGCGCCACGCACCCTGCCACCTCCCACAGGCACAGCGGCCGCCCAAGACCCCCGCGCCACCCCCCTCCCTCCTTCCCTCTCCCCTCGCCCTATCTGTAGTCCACCGATCCGTCCCCTCGACGCCTCGTCTGAGCCTCGCCAGCGCGGTGGTGTTCACATTTCATG